>NW_021703767.1:21389442-21586221 GCF_005190385.1 Monodon monoceros | reverse complement strand
CTTCCTTCCTTTCTTTCTTTCTTTCTTTCTTTCTTCCTTTCTTTCTTTCCTTTCCAGAAGAAAGAAAGAAGTTTTATAGGTATGCATGGGGAAATCTGAGTGCATTACTAGGGGTTGTAGGTCAGAGATTGTATTTGCATGAACTTTAATAGGAATCCTTTGTAAAAGAATTACAACTATGTGATTAAACGTTTCCACAAAATAGAAATTTCAAATTATTTCCTTCAACAGTTGAATAATGTCTTAGATACATGGAGAACATACTATGGGATAATGACTATGGTCAGCTTTTGAAAAAATTAGGCATTCAATTTTTTAATAATAATTTCCCAGTAATACATTATGAGAATTAATTTGGTATGATATTTTTGACATTTGAAATTAACAGCAAAATCATTATAATCAACCAAACTAATTGGTAATATATGTTCTAACATGATTATTAAACTATTTTCAAACTAAAAATTCTGGTGCTTTGTAGACACTATAGGAATGCTTTGATTTTCACCGAGGAAAAATCACCCACATTCAAAAGTATCCTATTCTCAAAATTCTGTTACACAAAATATATTCTTACTCTATGTACTTATTTTGCATACTTTCTGCCTGAAACATGTATAAGCATAGTTCTGAGACTTTGTTTACTCCAAAAATGTATATCAAGTTCCAGTACAATTTCCATGGTATAAGTAATGCCAATCCTGGAAATTGTAGGTTTAATGTAATGACAAACCACACAACTTGAATTTCAAGATATATCTCAAGAATCTTATATGTCATCTTAATTATGAACATAATTTAAGTGCAAGAAAAATTATTCTGGTGATCTTGAGACCAGATATGGATCAGCTGAGAAAAGATGGCTTCAGAAAGAAAGGAGACTCTGAGTGTGGTTTTGTGAATGAGGGGACAAATTCAATAATTCATTAAGATATAGAAGCTAATGCATTTGATGATTGATTGCTATGGATAGAAATGAAGAATTCTATGATGGCTTAAAATTTTCTGACTTGAATAATTGGTTGAAAGGGAATTCCATTTACCAAGACAGACAACACAAAAAGAAAGTAGATCTGACTTTGGGAAAAAGAATAAAAATGAGTTCAAGAAATAGGCATTAAAAATGAGTTATACATTAATCATACAGAAAATATTAATTTAATGGTTACTATGATTCACATGCTGTTTTGAGACCTGGGGATATTGTAGGGAACAAAACAGATACAGCTCCTCATTTTATGGAATTTACATTAGTGGAAGAATGAAACTCAACCCCCCTAAAAAAACAGATATGAAGTGGTGTCTGATGGTAATTGTCCAGGCATGGACAGAGGATTGTAAAACGTCGGGAGGGACTGGTGTATTAAATAGTGCAAATATATCTGACCGATCAGGTAAATATTGTTCTTACAAAAATATGAATACATTCAGTAATCACAAGGTCATTAAGGACTTCTGAGAAAAAAAATGATTACAGTTTAGGATTAAAGAAAAGATCTAGTGATTCCCATCTGGGTTGTTGTAGAAAAAATTATTTCATGAGGTGGAAAGAAAAGTCAATATAGTGCAATCTTTAAGAGCAGTACAGACCATATCTTGGTGGAGCTTCAGAAAAACTTTGGACATAAACAAAGATGGCCCAAATAAGAACAAAGGCAAGCTATTTACTCAGAGGTTGCTAAAACAAGGGAATCGGCCACCATCGCTTGTGTTTGCCAGAGATTTCAAGGCAGGCAGGATATGGAGACTCTTAACAGAGAGAAAGAGGGAATGTTTCAGCTATGCTCTGATTGGAAATTTTGGCAGGTGTGGAAATAAGGACCACTCAAATGAGAATAAAGAGAGCCTATAGGTTCAGAACTTGCTGTAAGAACTTTTTGTTGTTAGAGACTCAAGTCAGGCAAGGGTGTGGAAAGGATTTATGGTAAAAAGAAAGAGTAGGCTTCAGGTATGCTCTGGTTGGAGCTTGCTAGCATAAGGAAGCTGGAGGTGGGCTAATTAGAAGTGGGCACTTCATATGGTTTGGGGAACTTATGTGGCTTTCCCTTGTTGGTCCAAAGTTGGCAGTGAGAGTAAAAACATAAACAGGAAGTTGGCAGTCATTAACCAAGTCCTGACTCTTCTGGCCCAATAGCTGCAGAGGTCTTAGCTTGGCTTCCTGAGCTTGTGGCTGCAGAGATTGTAGACTGGAGTTCTGTGGTCATCTGTGGTCTTGCCATTCTTCCTTCATACATTCAGTCTCTCACTTGTGCTGTGTTACAACACCCAAATCCCCCCTGCAAAGCTGAAGGAACTATTCCCTGAATTTCTGTATTTGCCCCATACCACGCCCCAATCCATGTCTTCTTCCTTAAAAGCATCCTACATCCAATTACTGTTTGACGTACAGTTATAAAGGCCCAAACCACTTTCTCCAACTCAGGGCGATGCTGAAGGGATGTTCCAGCTTCAGAGCACCCCAGGGGTTCCACAAATGTCATGTTATGACTGAATTGCAAATCCACTTTTCTCTTGACCCAATCATGCTTCTTCATACTCCCTGTGGTTGATCACAAGACCATTATGGATAAACTTCCCTCAAGCTTAAATATTCCCAGGAAAATTGACCTCCCACATCAAATAATAAGATCTATACCTGGGAAGGATGATAGTTACCACAATTATTAGCCAGAGATAAAAATTGTCTTTTTGGCCACACCTGCATAAAAACTTGAAATTACCATTAACAGGGTTATTTTGAAATATGAGCATTTACAATTTTAATTAAAATTATTAAATAATATGATATATTTATACCTATATTTTTCAATCTAGAGAAAATAAGTATCTTTGTGGCTTGGAAGATTTTTCATTCTGTTAAGCAAGTATTTCAATTTCTCTCCACTATTAAATTCCAAAATTCCATGACTTTTTTTAACTAATTATTACTTCTGTCTCTTCTCTATCATGCTTTTTATTTTCAAACTCTAATACACGAGCTTTGTTAATTTACCAGTTTCTATCTCACTTCATGTCTCTCAATTATGATGTATTGATACCTGCTTCTTTTCATGAAGTACAAAGTATTTTGTTGTGCTACACTGGGAACTGTACAATATGACGTCTCTTTTATTCTAGTAATTTAATTTTTATTATGACCAGTAGTTCCCATACACTGAAAGAAGTAAATATTTATTGAATTATAAAAGCATCTACATAGGCCTAAAATCTGTTTGCAAATGTTTTCCTAAAATATACATAGTATTAATGTTTACATCTCTACAACTGTTATTCAATAAGAATGGGATATCAGACCCATGGGAATATAAAAATTTCCTAAAAGTTGTAGAGCTCATTGGAGACAATCGGGATTAAAAGTGATGTTAGAATCTATAAATTATTACTACAGAATGGCTAATCAACTCATTCATTTTTTGACACATGAATTATTTGATTATCTTGGAATAAGCATAATGATAATTGAAAAGAAATAAAACAGCTTAAAACAGACTTTCAAAAAAGAAAAAACAAACAGACTTATTCTTTATTTAATCCAATCATGTTTCCTATCATTTACAGGCATAACATACCATTTGCCAAACATTTTACAAACAATACCTTGTTAATATCAACTACATCTAATGGCAGGCAAATACTAATGTGTACTTTTGCAAATTCAGTAATCAAGGAACAGAGGTTCACCTAGTTATCATGCAGTATACCTGGTGATTAAAACCAGGTTATCTCTGTCAACAAGAACTATCCTTTTTATCACTTCCACCATACTGCTTCTTAATATATTAATCATTTTCACGTATTAGTTACATTTTTGTTCTACTATTCTTGTACTTCTTAAATACAAATCTGGAAATGAATAACATTTGTAAGGATGCATTATTTTTAACTAAAGAGTGAGTCTCAGATTTGCACAATCATTTCTCATGCACTTCACTGATGCCAAGCAATGAATTTCACTTGAGTTCCCTTGAATTGGTTTCAAAATGTAATAGCTTTTAATTAATCTCTTCTTTGCCAGTTTTTCTCTACTTTATAATCCCCATTAACTTTAAATAATGTGCCCCAGGCCATCAACTTTTATGCTTTTGTTTTGTTTAAGAGTTTAAATAAATTTAATTACAGAATGCTTTCCCAGGGTTCTACAGCTTTGGTAGATAAATGTTTTCCCTTTTCTTTTTTTTTTTTTTTTAATTCATAGATCATATTGAAGACTGAAGTTTCTAGGATATTAGCTGTATTTTTATGTTCCCCTTCATGGGATGTGTAAAAACAGGTGTCAATCTTCTCAGCTCCTAGAAGCTGTGTATACATGAAAATATTAACATGCCAAGCATTCACAATAACAGTTTTATTCATTTTGTTTATTGATAAGCTTATTTATATGCATATGTTCTTCCCATCTTACAATTCACCAAAAATGATGAAAGCTTCATTACTTTTTCCTTTTCCTTTTTTTTTTTTTTTTTTTGCGGTATGCGGGCCTCTCACGGTTGTGGCCACTCCCATTGCAGAGCACAGGCTCCGGACGTGCAGGCTCAGCGTCCATGGCTCACAGGCCCAGCCGCTCCATGGCATGTGGGATCTTCCCGGACCAGGGCACGAACTTGTGTCCCCTATATCGGCAGGCGGACTCTCAACCACTGTGCCACCAGGGAAGTCCCTATTTTTTTCTTTAATATTAAATATATAAATATTTTTCAGTATTTTAAAAAATATATTAAAAATAAGAGAAAGGACACAAGAGACCAGTAGATGTGACTACTATTCACCACAGTAATTCTCAATTATTTGCAAAGCCCCGAATCTTAGCCAAACTTTACCACATTTCAAAAGAAGTTGCTACAAGAAAATCTTTTATAAATCAGGAATTTAGGATTAACATACACACACTACTATATATAAGATAGATAACCAACAAGGCCCTAACGTATAGCACAGGGAATGCTACTCAATATTCTGTGATAACCTATATGAGAAAAGAATCTGAAAAAGAATGAATATATATTTATATATATATATGTATTACTGAATCACTTTGTTGTATACCTGAAACTAAAACAACATTGTAAATCAACTATACTCCAGAAAACTTTTTTAAAAAGGACAAGCTTTTAATTTGCACACTCTCATGAAAATTTGCCCTCCAGAAAATTCATGCCTTTGAAATAGAAATTAAATATGAGCAAAAGAAAAGTTCACTAGCATTCTGAGCGCCTACAAACATCTCTTGTTGGACCCAGGAAAAGGAAAAAAAAAATGACCCTTATGAATGCACACACACTTGTGAGGACAGATAGTGGGCTTCTTTTATTCTGTGTCCTTTCACTGATGCTCTATTTTGCCAGCTTACAAAGGTGCCTTTTGAGAACAGTAGTGCAACAAAACAGAGGGAAACTGAATTTGTCACACAATGGCTCTACCATGTGATTCTAGCACTGCTGAATATTAGATTGCTATGAAATAGAGAAACAAATTTCTAACTTATTTCCTTTCTCATTATATTTTGATTATTTGGTACTGTAGCCAAGCCTGTCTTCTAAAAAGCACAATGCATCTTTACAGTAAAGCCCTGGGGACATCCAGAAGACACAAACAAAAGTGATTCCCACAGGATAACAGACAAACTAAAAGCAGCGGAAGATAAACTTCCAATAAAAATTACAAACTAACAGGAAATGTACAGTGGTGAAGTCATGTTCCCAGCAGCCTATGGAATTAGTTTGCTCTTTTTCTGAGAGAATATTTCCAAATTTGTTCACAATGGTTATGCTCAGTGAGTATAACATCTTCCTGGAAATCTCAAGGCAAAACAATCACTGTATTTGAAGGTATAAAAAACAGGACCAGCTGAAATTTGATGATAACTAGTTTAACATGTAAGACATGATAAAATTTTGATTTTTAGAGATTAAAATCAGCATTATTATTTTTCAAAAAGATGGATGATCTATATTCATAGAGATGATAAGCACTGTTATGCCATATAAAGAGAATATGTACATAAAAAAGATCTTCTTAAAAACTGCATCACGTGTAGGTGGAGACTAATGAGATAGGTAGAATACCAAAAATTCAATGTATATATTTTGATTACTTTCTGCCCTCTGGGGAATAAAACAACTTCCATCAGAACTATTTGTTTTTGTACACATATTGGTTATGAGTGTAAGGTCAGTTGGCCCGGGTGAAAGGAGGCCCGGGGGGTAAGAGAAAACATCGACCAGTATGAGGTAGGAGAGGCATTGGGACATAACGACCTCACCTGTTCTGGGAATCAACAAGAGACTCTAACTTCCTGCCCAGAAAACAATGGGGCTGACAGGAAGGGAAAATGGGCTTACGCCCCACAACAGACCAACCAACACATGGTCCTGCTGTATCCTCACCAAATAAGGAATTACCCTGTATAGCAAACCACCCCCTCCCCTTGCAAGCCGCCTTCTGCTTTTACGCCAATAAAAATCCCCCTCATCCAGTACTGGACGCAACTTCTTTGGCCCCTTTCTCTCGGACCAGTAAACCTCGCCCGGGAGCGCTCCCTAATAAAGCTCACTTGAAGCTTTCCTTTGTTTCGCGGTGCCGTTTGTTAAGATCCGACCTTAAAATGAGAATGCCACATTATCTTCCAAGGTCATAACAAAGTTTTCCAGATGCCTTCTCAACACTTCTGAAACAAGCTGAAACTTCACTAATGGTAACTTTATTGCCTAATCTTCTTGTTAATGTGAATCACCAATTTATTACTTGTTAAAAGATGGGCTCTAACGAACAGCAGAAAGATTCTTTAGAGATCAAAAAGACTACCTTTATAAAGGATCAAACAGTAGAGCAGAAAGAAAGAGAAGCAAGAAAAGAAACTTAAGAATGGAAAAAAAAATAATCCATCAACCACAGCAGATAATTTACTTAAAATGTTAGTTTAAGGTGGAGTTTAAGGTGCCGACTTTCATTTACAAGGATTTAGCTAGTTTGGGGCTTCCCTGGTGGTGCAGTGGTTAAGAATCCGCCTGCCAATGCGGGGGACATGGGTTCGAGCGCTGGACTGGGAGGATTCCCACAAGCTGCGAAGCAACTAAGCCTGTGTGCCACAACTACTGAGCTTGCGCTCTAGAGCCGGCGAGCCACAATTACTGAAGCCCGCGTACCTAGAGACCGTGCTCGGCAACAAGAGAAGCCGCAATGAGAAGCCCGCGCACCACAACGAAGAGTAGCCGCCTTTCACCGCAACTAGAGAAAGCCTGCAGCACCGAAGACCCAATGCAGCCAAAAATAAATAAATTTATTAAAAAAAAAAAAAGATTTAGCTAGTTTGAATCACAGCTTACTGAGTTTTCTAATTACTTTCCTCCACTTTTACTTCCTTGAAAGCCTAGAGAGCTCCTATTACCGCCACAGGTTTAATTAATTATGTATTACTAATTAATGACACTGTTTATCCATTTGCAAACTTCAAGTGCTAGCAAAAGCACTTCTTGTGGAAACAGTGAGTTTTTAATATTTTTAATAAATTTGTTGTACTTTCATATGTAACGATAATGTGCACATCCTATAGAGCAGGAGCTGTAAATCGCTTAAAACAAAATCAGGATCAAGCAAAAAATTTAATAGATGAATGTGTTTCCTAAATTTTCAATGATTGTTTCTGATCTGAAAATTATCTAAGTTTCAAATGAAGAATTGTTTTGCCTCATAAGGAGGCTCAGATGCAGTCTGATTTACTCTGATGTTTTTTTTTCAAACCCTGCTAATTAGGCTTAGTGGGGAAGAAAATGCTCTCTGCAGAGACCGAAAAAGCTACAGGAATGAGGGAGCCTGCCAGGAGCATGGTGATGCAGGAAAATGAATTTCTGAAACTGTGCCCTGGTCGATTTTTTGATACTGTAACAGAATCCAAGGTGGCAGCAAAAGAGAAGGCAGATGGCAGGAAACTAAGGTGCTAAATAAGAGTGCTGGTAAATTTCAGGGTTACCCCTTGTTATGGGCTGAATTGTATCCACCCAGAATTCATGTGAAAGCCCTCTCCCTCCGTACCTCAGAATGTGACCTTATTTAGAGATAGGTCTTTAAAAAGGTAATTAATTTAAAATGAAATCATTAGGGTGGGATTTAATACAATACGTCTCATGGTTTTATAAGAAGCAATTAGAACACAGAGAGAGAGGCACCAGACATATGCAGGCAGAGAGATAACCATGTGAACACACAGAGAAGGTAGCCATCTGCAAGCCAGGGAGAGAGACCTCAGAAGATACCAAACCTGCTGTCATTTTGATCTTGAACATCTAGCTTCTAGAACTGTAAAAATACAAATTTCTGTTGTTTAAACCACCCAATTTCTGGTATTTTGTTATAGTCGCCCTACCTAAGTCATAGACCCCCAGATTTCCATAGGGAATATAGTAATTCAGGAATCCACTCACCCTGCCTAGAACAGGTGGACAGCAGAACAGCAGGGGGTAGCTTGGGCGAAGAAAGTAACCTGAGCAATTCTCTCCCAGACGGAAAACAAACAAACAAAAAGATCAACATCTTCCTTCCTTCCCTCTAATTTCTGACATCTTGCCCCTGGGGCTGGCCTTGTTTTCACTCTGTTCAAGTGATTTCTAAATTTCTTTTTATACAACCTAGTAATTCTCAACAAATGTTAGCTTTTATTACATATAAAAATAATTAACACTTAAGGAATTTCAGGTATGGTAGCAATGACTATGAGTCTAGGAGCGCTAAGAATCATTTCCACATCAATAAAAACTTAGAAGTCTCTGAGAAAACCTCTAATAGTCAGCTAACAAATATGGGCAAGGATCAGATTTGTCATTCAAGGGTTATCTTGCTCAACCACAGAATTAATGTAAATATGTCTAAAAATTCAGGTTCAGGAGGCTCTACCACCATGACCCCAATGATCACTCAGATATAAAGAGCTTATATAAGCTTTCTAGGTTTGTCCTCTTCTGCTTTTACTTTTCTCACAAGTGATGATTGTTCAATATATATGAAGGCCACCCATTCTTTGGATAAAATAATCAATAATTGTTAGTAAGTTGATTTAAAATATCTAAAGTATTTAAAATCTTATCTTGAATTTTCAAACTCTGTCTTTTACAAATCTTCATATGATCAAGTCTAAACTACTTAGAACCTGCTCACAAAATTTATATTAAGAAGAAAACCTATTTCCTGCAAAATATTATGGAGAAACTTGGGAAATAAATACTAAAAATGCAATAAAAATCAAATATTCTACCTATCTGTGAAGAAAAGTATTAGTTCACATAGCATAATTTGAAAATGTTAGATTGAGGAGATTTTACGAAAAACGAAGACAAATGGACCACTCACAAATAAAATAAGATAATGGGAAGGAGATCTTTTTAAGAGTGAATTTACTTTATAATAGATTAAATTGCTATACAAAGGCTTGTTTTATTTTAGTTGCATAAAAAAACAGAGATATATGTAAACATTGAATATCACAGAACTGTAAAACATAGTTATGGTATGAATAATAACAATTTTAACTATTTTGAGGTAATGTTAAAATATATATGAGAAAATATAGTGTCAGAACAAATACATGTAAAATCTATTATTCCCCCAATAGCACTATGTCTTGATTATTGTAGTTTTATAGTACATCTTGAATTCAGGTAGTTGCATTCCTCTAACTTTGTTCCTCTTCAGTATTTTGTTGGCTATCTTGATTCATTTGCTTTTCCATATAAGCTAGAATCAGTTGGTTGAAATCCAAAAAATAACTTGCTGATGTTTTGATAGGGATTGTGTTGAATCTATACATCAAGCTGAGAATACTGACATCTTGACAATACTGAATCTTTCTCTCCATGAAGATAAAATACTCCATTTATTTAGATCTTCTCTGTTTTTTTTCCATCAGACTTATAATTTTCCTTATATAAATCTTGTACACATTTTATTAGATTTATACCTAAGTATTTCATTTTTTTGCTGCTAATGTAAACAATATTTTGTTTTTAACTCTGAACTCCAATTGTTCATTACTGTTATATGGGAAAACAACTGACTTTTGTATATTACTCTTGTAACCTGCAACTTTAGTATAATCACTTATTAACACCAGAGTAGTTTTTTAGTTGATTCTTCAGGATTTCCTGTGTAGACAAACATGTCATCTATGAACAAAGATATTTTCTTTCTTCCCAATCTGTATAAATATTATTTCCTTTCTTATTTTATTGTATTATCTAGGACTTTCAGTACAATGTTGAAAAGGAGTGATGAGAAGAGATATCCATGCCTTGTTCCTGATCTTAGTGGAAAAGTACATCATTAAGTATGTAAGCTTTAAATTTTCTGTAGATGTTCTTTACCAAGTTGAGGATGTTCTATCCTCAACGAAAATTTAAAATTCTAAATTTTTTAACATAGAGCTATCATGCTGATGAGTGCAGAACTTATGTCTCCTCACAATGGAGACAGCTTCAATGGAATGATTTTTGTTCCTCTTGTTTTGTTGTTATTATTTGTTTTGTTTTGTTTTAGCAGCATCTAGAATCAAATTATCCAAGACAATTCTGTAGAGTAATACATATTCAGGGAAGATAAAGGAGACATTCATTTTACCCACAACTCTAATGGACATTGTTTGTCCCTAAATTAAGATCTCTTTACTATAATGGGATGTTTTCCCACTTTGTGAATCTTGGTCAGTGAAAGAGACCACTCTCAGTGTAGACACTTCTTTTTTTTTTTTTTTTTCATTTTGAATTTTATTTTATTTATTTTTTTATACAGCAGGTTCTTATTAGTCATCAATTTTATACGCATCAGTGTATACATGTCAATCCCAATTGCCCAATTAATCACACCACCACCCCCCACTCCCCCACAGCTTTCCCCCCTTGGTGTCCATACATTTGTTCTCTATATCTGTGTCTCAATTTCTGCCCTGCAAACCAGTTCATCTGTACCATTTTTCTAGGTTCCACATATATGTGTTAATATACAATATTTGTTTTTCTCTTTCTGACTTACTTCACTCTGTATGACAGTCTTTAGATCCACCCACGTCTCAACAAATGATCCAATTCCATTCTTTTTTATGGCTGAGTAATATTCCATTATATATATGTACCACATCTTCTTTATCCATTCATCTGTCGATGGGCATTTAGGTTGCTTCTATGACCTGGCTATTGTAAATAGTGCTGCAATGAACATTTGTGCACATGTGTCTTTTTGAATTATGGTTTTCTCTGGGTATATGCCCAGGGCATTGCTGGATCATATGTTAGTTCTATTTTTAGTTTTTTAAGGAAGTTTCATACTGTTCTCCATAGTGGCTGTACCAACTTACATTCCCACCAACAGTGCAAGAGGATTCCCTTTTCTCCACACCCTCTCCAGCATTTGTTGTTTGTAGATTTTCTGATGAAGCCCATTCTAACTGGTGTGAGGTGATACCACATTGTAGTTTCTATTTGCATTTCTCTAATAATTAGTGATGTTGAGCCGATTGTCATGTGCTTCTTGGCCATCTGTATATCTTCTTTGGAGAAATGTCTATTTAGATCTTCTGCCTATTTTTGGATTGGGTTGTTTGGTTTTTTTTAATATTGAGACTGCATGAGCTGTTTATATATTTTGGAGATTAATCCTTTGTCCGTTGATTCGTTTGCAAATATTTTCTCGCATTCTGAGGGTTGTCTTTTGGTCTTGTTTATGGTTTCCTTTGCTGTGCAAAAGCTTTGAAGTTTCATTAGGTCCCATTTGTTTATTTTGGTTTTATTTCCATTACTCTAGGAGGTGGATCAAAAAATATCTTGCTGTGATTTATGTCAGAGTGTTCTTCCTATGTTTTCCTCTAAGAGCTTTATAGCAGACACTTATTTTCTTAAGTTGTCTTGGACCTAGGATTTTGGAACTAGATTAAGGCTAAAACACCCAGGGTAAACACCTTATACTTCTAGTGTTGAGCTGTTATAACAAAGTAGCATGCATAATGGAAAATTTACTCAGATGGTGAATAGTAGCAACAGTAATTTCAGTAGCAGCATCCATTTTATAAGAGTGACAGTGGCTGAGGCATATGTTGCTGTTCCATACCCAGTGCCAGTAGCATGACCACTGATAAAATTTTTTAAAACCCTAGAGTGTTCCTTCAGTTTCCTCCAAACTGTAGCTGCATAATAGACATTTACTGTTAGCACTCAACATCCACCTATCTAACTGTTAGTGCAGTTTTGTTGTGTGGTATTCTGACTGGTTTTTGAGATGATTTTTAACTTCAGCTCTTTTTCTTTTTTTTTTCCTCTTTCCTAAGCTTCAATCTCAAGCTACCCACTGAAGTATTAACGTATCCAATATTCTTTTAGTAAAATTACTTGTATGCTTTAATAAGATAGAATCATATTCTACTGCTTGAAACTAAGAATCCTGTATAATAGACTAGCTTTGATAATCTTCCATGGGCAAGATAATAAGACATAATTGCTTTTGGATTGTGAGGAGTTATAAAGATATATAATTCTTGTTCTGGATAACTTTGTGATTTAGATGTGGAAATCAAACAAAATGTCATGGACATCTAATAAAGATCTCTCCAAAATACAACTGTAAAAGGCACGTTACATGATTCATTCCTAATACATGGAAAGTATAGATTGTACATATGGTGAACTCAGAAGAGATGTCTTTGACTTGTGATGGGAAATTTAGTTTTAGGTAGAGAGTGAGGAGGCATAGTTCTGTGAGAGGAGTGCTAGTGTCTTATTCACCTTTCTGTGATCAAGATATGGTATATGGTATACTCATATTTCGTAGATATTTGATGGATGGTGAATGAATGGATGGATTAGTGGATGGATGGACCAATTTAACAACAATTAAAATATGAAACCATTAGAATGCAAATCATTTTTTAAATAGACAGCAGACTAGTCTGTTTGGATTTAAAATGTGAGGTAGGTGAATGTTCAATACTAGTACTAAAATGTAAGATGTAGCCACAGTTTGGAGAAAACAGAAAGAATGACCTAGGAGTCTTGGTTTTAACAACTGGACATTGGGGAATAATTGAAGGTGGTTAGTATACTTTCAGATATTAAAATCCAGACTTGAATGTGCAGGTAATGAAATAAAATTGAGGTATTTTTATATCACCTATTTATGGCATATTCCAAATGAGCAATTCTCTTGGTTACAAACACATGACATCAAAGCTTCTGAATAATGTGGTTCTGACATATACAGAGTCCAAATAATTTTCCCAAAGAAATTAATCTTTTCAAATTTTTTTAAAAGTTTTAAATATAAATCTATATGAAGAATTTCCAAACTTTGGCAGCTAATTAAATTTCAAAAGACATTGATAGATGTTAATAATTTACACTGAATCTCCAAACAGATCTAAAATGACTGATTGACTCCTGTTTCCCACCTCTGCCTGCCTTCAGCTAAATGCATCCACATGAATATAGATATTAGATATATAGTTGTGCTACATAGACATAACACAATAATCACATAGTTAATCAAAAAGAAAACCCACACACATTTTTTTCTTTCTTCTTGAATTTGTATCATCATAATTTGTTCTTTATCTTTTTTTATTTTCGTTAAAACATATTTTATATAACCAAAGCCTATTACTGTGATTTTTCTATATAGATTTTATCTCTTTATATCAGTCATATCTTTGATACTTAATATTCTACACATACAATTATAAAGCATTAGAAAATATTGATCATTAATGATTGCACATTTAGTATAATTTACCACATAAATTGTGTTGATTTATATACTCAAAATGTTTTCAAAACGTAGAAATCTTCTATAGTTGCACATTAAAACATCTATAAATAGACTTGAGGGCTTGAAACTATGTGGTCCTCAGTTGTGTATAAATTTTGTTCTTATCATCATATTAATTACCCCACTTATTTTGAGATTTATGCTTTCATATTTGGTAGGTCCACTCTCTTCAATTCATAGATATGGAATGGGGAGCTAACAAGAAACAGAAACAAATGTGTGAAAATATAACTTTAGTAACACACACGTACTACCCCAGTAGATATGAAAACTCATGAAATATCTAATGACAAGTACACTAACATGAGCTACTTTTCAGTGAGAAGGGGTGCACTTTCCTTTCTGAAGAAGACAGAAAGCACAGAGTGATGATTTTTTTTAACTCCTGGTTTCAAAGTAAACAAACTGAATAAAAGGTTGAAGGTATTAAAATGCACATGCTTAACATTTTCTTTTTTTTCCCATCCATACAAGAGAAGTTTGGCCACAATTTGTGTCTGCAGGACACTAATATAGTTTAAATGAGATTTTTCACTCCAAACAATACAAATGATGAAAATATTCAAAGGAATATCTATTACTGTTTTCCAGAATAGTATTTGCATCTGGTGTCCATTCAGAATTTGTTGTAATTAAAAGCCATGTATTGGGGAGAATATGATTCCTTAAGGGAAACCTGAGAGATTGCCATTGATTTTAACAGACACCAGCAACAAATGTAGGTATAAAGGGTCACCCTTAAATATTTGACCAGAAGGAAAAGGATAACAAATAAATGTTAGGATTTTGTGTTTTTCTTCTAAATTTAGGTAAAGATCTTTTGTTAGGATGCTGTTTGGAGCATCACAGGATTCCTTCTGCCCTAGTTAGTCCCTTTCCCACCACCAGGACTGATAATTTTTGATACAGTAATATCATTACTAATTCAAAAGTATCCAAAACACAATAGCAAATATTTTCCAAGGTAACTTGACTGATTTACCCAGAAACTTATGTCACTCAAATCTTTAAATTACAATCAGACTGCCACTGCATATAGCTGAATTCTTTTAAAGTGAAATTCACAAAGAGAGATTACCAAATTCACAAAGAGAGATTATCAAATTTCAGTAAATTTGATATATTACTTAGATAAATATAAGTAGAATATTTGAGCAAAGCTGTTTCTGATATGATAAATATAAAATATCTATAAACTCACTTAATAAATTTGTCCCATAGTAGTACCCATGTAGCATATTAATTAGAAAATATTACATTCATATATTAATGATTTTAAAACCATTAACCCTCTACTTGCAAAAGCTATGAATAAAAATCAGCACTTATATTTTGCGCATAGTTTTCTAAATGTTGGTAAACATATTGTATTTTATTTATTTTTGGCTGTGTTGGTCTTCATTGCTGTGCACGGGCTTTCTCTAGTTGCGGTGAGCAGGGGCTACTCTTTGTTGCAGTGTGTGGGCTTCTCATTGCGGGCTTCTCTTGCTGCGGAGCACAGGCTCTATGTGTGTGGGCTTCAGTAGGTGTGGCACGTGGGCTCAGTAGTTGTAGCTTGTGGGCTCTAGAGTGCAGGCTAGTTGTGGTGCAGAAGATTAGTTACTCTGTGGCATGCGGGATCTTCTAGGACCAGCGATTGAACCCGTGTCCACTGCATCAGCAGGCAGATTCTTAACCACTGCACCACCAGGGAAGTCCCGATAAACACATTTTTAAAGAGACGTTAATAAAGGATGCATAACAAGTGCATAATATGTATGTTGAAATAATTTTGTAAGAGATAAATTTTCCATTTAAAGTGTGGATGACTTATGTGGGTTTCACATCAATATCTTTAAACATTGAGTTTATCTATATTAGTAACACAAACTCATTCTCACACATATATAATATCTATATAAAATTTTCAGAACTCTTTACTTCAAAATACTTTTGTTGCTTTTGTCATCAAAATGAATGATGAACTGAAATTTTCATTGGAGAGTATGGTAGCAGAAAAGTCACCACATTTGGATATGAAATATTTATTATGATACACTTTAAAATCATAAAGGTGGACAGATTTAGATATATAAACACTAATTCTAATAATGGGAAGATGATTTAAAGCAGTGGTCCCCAACCATTCTGGCACCAGGGACCAGTTTCGTAGAAGACAATTTTTCCACAGACGGTGGGAGGAGGGGATGGTTATGGGATGATTCAAGCGCATTACATTTATTGTGCACTTCATATCTATCATTATTACATTGTAAAATATAATGAAATAATTCTACAACTCACCATAATACAGAATCAGTGGGAGCTCTGAGCTTGTTTTCATTTGCTATGCACTGATAGGGTTTTGATGTGAGTCTGTAAGCAATTGATTTATTATGGTCTCTGTGCAGTCAAACTTCTCTGCTAATGATAATCTGTATTTGCAGCCGCTCCCCAGCACTAGCATCACTGCCTGAAATCCACCTCCAATCATCAGGCATTAGATTCTCATAAGGAGTGCACAGCCTAGATCCCTCACACGTGCAGTTCACAGTAGGGTTCCAGCCCCTATGAGAATCTAATGCCGCAGCTGTCGGGAGGCCGAGCTCAGGCAGTATTGCTAGCGATGAGGAGAGGGCCTAATTAAAGACGAAGCTTTGCTCACTCGCCCGCCCACTGCTCACCTCCTGCTGTGCAGCCCAGTTCCAAACAGGCCATGGACCAGTATTGGTCCATGGCCCAGGGGTTGGGGATCCCTGATTAAAAGTATGAAAGGACGAAGCTTATAACTGAAATTTCTTTGGGTTTTTTTTACATCTTTATTGGAGTATAACTGCTTTACAATGGTGGGTTAGTTTCTGCTGTATAACAAAGTGAATCAGCTATACCTATACATATATCCCCATACCTTCTCCCTCTTGCGTCTCTCTCCCACCCTCCCTATTCAACCCCTCTAGGTGGTCACAAAGCACCAAAGTGAGCTCCCTGTGCTATGCAGCTGCTTCCCACTAGCTATCTGTTTTACATTTGGTAGTGTGTATATGTCCATGCCACTCTCTCACTTCATCCCAGCTTACCCTTCCCCCTCCCCTTGTCCTCAAGTCCATTCTCTATGTCTGCGTCCTTATTCCTGTCCTGCCCCTAGGTTCTTCGGAATCATGTTTTTTTTTTTTTTTTAATCCATATATATGTGTTAGCATATGGTACTATTTTTTCTATTTTGGACTTACTTCACTCTGTATGACAGACTCTAGATCCATCCACCTCACTACAAATAACTCAGTTTCGTTTCTTTTTATGGCTGAGTAATATTTCATTGTATGTATGTGCCACATCTGCTTTATTCATTCATCTTTCAATGGACACTTAGGTTTCTTCCATGTCCTGGCTATTGTAAATAGAGCTGCAGTGAATATTGTGGTACATGACTCTTTTTGAATTCTGGTTTTCTCAGGGTATATGTCCAGGAGTGGGATTGCTGGGTTGTATGGTAGTTCTATTTTTAGCTTTTTAAGGAACCGCCATACTGTCCTCCATAGTGGCCGTACCAATTCACATTCCCACCAGCAGTGCAAGAAGGTTCTCTTTTCTCCACACCTTCTCCAGTATTTATTGTTTCTAGATTTTTTGATGATGGCCATTCTGACTGGTGTGAGGTTATACCTCATTGTAGTTTTGTTTTGCATTTCTCTAATGATTAGTGATGTTGAGCATTCTTTCATGGGTTTGTTGGCAATCTGTATATCTTCTTTTGAGAAATGTCTATTTAGGTCTTCTGCCCACTTTTGGATTGGGTTGTTTGTTTTTTGATATTGAGCTGCATGAGCTGCTTGTAAGTTTTGGAGATTAATCCTTTGTCAGTTGCTTAATTTGCAAATATTTCTTTCCCATTCTGAGTGTTGTCTTTTCATCTTGTTTATGGTTTCCTTTGCTGTGCAAAAGCTTTGAAGTTTCATTAGGTCCCATTTGTTTATTTTTGTTTTTATTTATATTTCTCTAGGAGGTAGGTCAAAAAGGATCTTGCTGTGATTTATGTCATAGAGTGTTCTGCCTAGGTTTTCCTCTAAAAGTTTTATAGTGTCTGGCCTTACATTTAGGTCTTTAAACCACTGTGAGATATTTTTTGTGTATGGTGCTAGAGAGTGTTCTAATTTCATTCTTTTACACATAGCTGTGCAGTTTTCCCAGCTCCACTTATTCTTTTCTCCATTGTATATTCTTGCCTCCTTTATCAAAAGCAAGGTGACCATATGTGCATGGGTTTATCTCTGGGCTTCCTATCCTGTTCCATTAATCTATATTTCTGTTTTTGTGCCAGTACCATACTGTCTTGATTACTGTACCTTTGTAGTATAGTCTGAAGTCTGGGAGCCTGATTCCTCCAGCTCCATTCTTCTTTCTCAAGATTGCTTTAGCTATTCGGGGTCACTTGTGTTTCCATACAAATTGTGAAATTTTTCGTTCTAGCTTGGTGAAAAATGCCATTGGTAGTTTGATAGGGATTGCACTGAATCTGTAGATTTCTTTGGGTAGTATAGTCCTTTTCACAATGTTGATTCTTCCAATCCAAGAACATGGTATATCTCTCCATCTGTTTGTATCAACTTTAGTTTCTTTCATCTGTGTCTTATAGTTTTCTGCATACAGGTCTTTTGTCTCCTTAGGTAGGTTTATCCTTAGGTATTTTATTGTTTTTGCTGTGATGGTAAATGGGAGTGTTTCCTTAATTTCTCTTTCAGATTTTTCATCATTAGTGAATAAGAATGCAAGAGATTTCTGTGCATTAACTTTGTATCCTGCTTTTTTTACCAAATTCATTGATTAGGTCTAGTAGTTTTCTGGTAGCATCTTTAGGATTCTCTATGTGTAGTATAGTGTCATCTGCAAACAGTGACAGCTTTACATCTTCTCTTCTGATTTGTATTCCTTTTATTTCTTTTTCTTCTCTGATTGCTGTGGCTAAAACTTCCAAACAGTGTTGAATAATAGTGGTGAGAGTGAACAACCTTGTCTTGTTCCTCATCTTAGTGGAAATGGTTTCAGATTTTCACCATTGAGAATGACATTGGCTGTGTGTTTGTCATATATGGCCTATACTATTTTGAAGTAAGTTCCCTCTATGCCTACTTTCTGTAGGTTTTTTTTTTATCATAAATGGGTGTTGAATTTTGTCAAAAGCTTTTTCTGCATCTATTGAGATGACCATATGTTTTTTCTCCTTCAGTTTGTTAATATGGTGTATCACATTGATTGATTTGCCTATACTGAAGAATCCTTGCATTCCTGGGATAAACCCCACTTGATCATGTTGTATGATCATTTTAAAATGCGGTTGGATTCTGTTTGCTAGTATTTTGTTGAGGATTTTTGCGTCTATGTTCATCAGTGATATTGGCCTGTAGTTTTCTTTCTTTGTGATATCTTTATCTGGTTTTGGTATCAGGGTGATGATGGCCTCATAGAATGAGTTTGGAAGTTTCCTCCCTCTGCTATATTTTGGAAGAGTTTGAGAAGGATAGGTGTTAGCTCCTCTCTAAATGTTTGATAGAACTCGCTTGTGAAGCCATCTCATCCTGGGCTTTTGTTTGTTGGAAGATTTTATATCACAGTCTCAATTTCAGTGCCTGTGATTGGTCTGTTTATATTTTTTATTTCTTCCTGGTTCACTGGTGGAAAGTTGTGGTTTTCTAAGAGTTTGTCTATTTCTTCCAGGTTGTCCATTTTATTGGCATATAGTTGCTTGTAGTAATCTCTCATGATCCTTGGTATTTCTGTAGTGTCAGTTGTTATTTCTCCTTTTTTATTTCTAATTCTATTGATTTGAGTCTTCTCCCTTTTATTTCTTGATGAGACTGGTTAATGGTTTATCAATTTTATTTATCTTCTCAAAGAACCAGCTTTTAGCTTTATTGATCTTTGCTATTGTTTACTTCATTTCTTTTTCATTTATATCTGATCTATGTTTATGATTTCTTTCCTTCTGATAACTTTGGGTTTTTATTGTTCTTCTTTCTCTAATTCCTTTAGGTGTAAGCTTAGGTTGTTTACTTGAGACTTTTCTTATTTCTTGAGGTAGGATTGCATTGCTATAAACTTCCCTCTTAGAATTTCTTTTGCTGCATCCCATAGGTTTTGGGTCGTCGTGTTTTCATTGTCATTTGTTCTAGGTAATTTTTTTTTATTTCCACTTTGAATCTTCAGTGATCTCTTGGTTATTTAGTAGTGTATTGTTTAACCTCCATGTGTTAGTATTTTTACAGATTTTTTCCTGTAATTGATATGTAGTCTCATAGTGTTGTGGTCAGAAAAGATACTTGATATGATTTCAGTTTTCTTAAATTTACCAAGGCTTGATTTATGTACCAAGGTATGATCTATCCTGGAGAATGTTCCAAGAGCACTTGAGAAGAAAGTGTATTCTGTTGTTTTTGGATGGAATGTCCTATAAATATCAATTAAGTCCCTCTTGTTTAATGCATCATTTAAAGCTTGTGTTTCCTTATTTATTTTCATTTTGGATGATCTGTCCATTGGTGAAAGTGGGGTGTTAAAGTCCCCTACTATGATTGTATTACTGTTAATTTCACCTTTTATGGCTCTTAGTGTTTGCCTTATGTATTGAAGTGTTCCTATATTGGGTTCATAAATATTTACAGTTGTTATATCTTCTTCTTGGATTGATCCCTTTATCAGTATGTAGTGTCCTTCTCTGTCTCTTCTAATAGTCTTTATTTTAAAGTCTATTTTGTCTGATATGAGATTTCTACCCCAGCTTTCTTGTGATTTCCATTTGCATTGAATATCTTTTTCCATCTGCTCATTTTCAGTGTGTATGTGTCCCTAGGTCTGAAGTGGGTCTCTGGTAGACCACATATATATGGGTCTTGTTTTTGTATCCATTCAGCCAGTCTATGTCTTTTGGTTGGAGCACTTAATCCATTTACATTTAAGGTAATTATCGATATTATATTCCTATTACCATTTTCTTAACTGTTTTAGGTTTGTTACTGTAGGTCTTTCCCTTCTCTTGTGTTTCCTGCCTAGAAAAGTTCCTTTAGCATTTGTTGTAAAGCTGGTTTGGTGGTGCTGAATTCTCTTAGATTTGGCTTGTCTGTAAAGGTTTTAATTTCTCCATTGAATCTGAATGAGATCCTTGCTGGGTAGAGTAATCTTGGCTGTATTTTTTTCCCTTTAGTCGCTTTAAATATGTCCTGCCTCTTCCTTCTGGCTTGCAGAGTTTCTGCTGAAAGATCAGCTGTTAACCTTATGGGGACTCCTCTGTATGTTACGTGTTGTTTTTCCCTTGCTGCTTTTAATATTTTTTCTTTGCTTTTAATTTTTTGATAGTTTGATTAATATGTGTCTTTGCGTGTTTCTCCTCGGATTTATCCTGTATTGGACTCTGTTCTTCCTGGACTTGATTGACTATTTCCTTTCCCATATTTGGGACGTTTTCAACTATAATCTCTTCAAATATTTTCTCAGTCCCTTTCTTTTTCTCTTCTTCTTCTAGGACCCCTATAACTCCAATGTTGGTGCATTTAATGTTGTTCCAGAGGTCTCTGAGACAGTCCTCTATTCTTTTCATTCTTTATTCTGCTCTGTGGTAGTTATTTCCACTATTTTATCTTCCAGGTCACTTATCCATTCTTCTGCCTCAGTTATCTGCTATTGATTCCTTCTAGAGAATTTTTAATTTCATTTATTGTGTTGTTCATCATTGTTTGTTTGCTCTCTAGTCCTTAATTGTCCTTGTTAAATGTTTCTTATAATTTCCCCATTCTATTTCCAAGAGTTTGCATTATCTTTACTATCATTAATCTGAATTCTTTTTCAGGTAGACTGCCTATTTCCTCTTTATTTGTTTGGTCTGAAAGGTTTTTACCTTGCTCCTTCATCTGCTGTGTGTTTCTCTGTCTTTTCATTTTGCTTAACTTACTGTGTTTGGGGTCTGTCTCCCTTTTACAGGCTGGAGGTTTGTAGTTCCCCATTGTTTTTGGTGTCTGCCCCCAGCGGCTGAGGTTGGTTCAGTGGGTTGTGTAGTCTTCTTGGTGGAGGGGACTATTGCCTGTGTTCTGGTGGATGAAGCTGGAATTTGTCTTTCTGCTGGGCAGAAGTATGGCTGGGGGTATGTTTTGGTGTGCCTTTGACATTATTATGATTTTAGGCAGCCTCTCTGCTAATGGTTATTTTTTGTTCCTGTCTTGCTAGTTGTTTGGCAAAGGGTGTCCAGCAGTGTAGCTTGCTGGTTGTTGAGTGGAGCTGGGTCTTAGCGTTGAGATGGAGATCTCTGGGAGAGCTTTCGCCATTTGATATTACATGGAGCCGGGAGGTCTCTGGTGGACCAATGTCCTGAACTCAGCTCTCCCACCTAAGAGGCACAGGCCTGACACCCGGCCAGAGCACCAAGACCTTGTCAGCCACATGGCCAGACCAAGTTCAACCAAAGTTGTGATACTTATTTTCCTTGTAGGAGTCCACATGGAAATATGAGGCACTTTGGGAAGAGTACATTAATAGCTACCATGTCTTGGGCCCTGTGGATTACCTTTCCCTTCAGCCACAATCCTCCCAGCAGGTCCTGAGGAGATAGGGCTTCCATCAGTGTGAAATGGACTCCACAACGTCCCAAAGCCTAAGCTCAAGCAAGTGCTGAGGAGACTTGGCTCCCATTAGCATGGACTCGGTCCCATGTTGTCCTGAAACCCCCAGGCTGTCAGCATGGACTCAGACCCTTGTGTTCCAGAAACCAAAGCCCCAGCAGGTGTTGAGGAGACCAGATTTGCATCAGGTGCCCGGGGGAGCCAGCATAACTGAAGTTTATGAAGGACATGAGAAGATACATTATGTGAGAGTTTAACATGATAAATTCCTATCTTTGTACTGATTTACTCATTTACCACATAAGTTTGGAAAACTTTACAATGTACTATGCACATGATAAGTACTTAGTATATATGAAATTAATAAAAGGTGAATAAATTACTTAATAAATGAATGTAAGAGAAGGAAAATTAATCGAGATAATAAGATATTGCCATCAGTTCTAAATCCACACACACTGATTATTAAATTTTAAACAAACTACTTGTTAAATTATGAAACAAAAAATTTATTGAATTTGTTAGCATTTACTTTTGCTTTTTTAAATTTACCCTATCCATTCAACATTGTGCTTCCTGAAATAAAGCTAAAAATGTTAAATTCATCACACTGAGTAACTGTGAATTGTCTGGTTTAATTTGTACTGCCAGTTACATGTGTACTTAATGGCTGCATGAAATCATAACTCTCTGAGATAAAGAGATGAAAATATCTCACTTGACATTTAAGCTTACTTGGATTAATATGATTACAAAGTATTATACTGTGAGATAAAGTTATTTTTTGAGAGACTAGTAATTGATATCCAGTGGGAATGAATGTAGATGGAATGGGGAAACTGGAATTGAAGAATGTCATTAATCTTTTTCCTAAAAAAGAAATGCTTCCTGGGCACTTATTCTATGCTAAACAGTATGTTAATTACTAAGAAGAGACTAAAAAAATAAACTTTCTGTTTTCCTGGAACTTAAAAGGGAGAACTAAATATTTCAAGACACACCTTCATTTTGAAAGGGCCATACTACAGAGCAAAAAATAAATAAGTAAATAAATAAACTATTTTGTTATAGAATTTTGAAAGTCATGCTAGATTGCTTGAAAATAATAATCTAATACTTCAGACACAAGTTTGATTAGCAAAGAAAAAGAAAAAAGGAAAAAGAAAGAAACAGAGCGTTTACTGTCCAGAATCACATAAAAACATTTTTTTTAAATGTAAGCATATTTTTTAGCTTCCATTCTGTTAAAAGGTAATTTACATAGTATCAATCTATCAGACCAATTTGAAAAAAAATAAATGGAGCATTTTAGTTCTCTATCATACTAAATTAGAAAAATGGGTCTATGGCTTTATTTCTAATACACTTGATTAAAAGCTACCCTTATTTAGGCATCAAATATATGAGATAAGAAAATAGTGTGCAATAAAATATTCCCAACATTTACACACAAATGATTAAAATAATTCAAAGGTGTACACACTTCAGAAAGTTTCCACATAGCTAAAAGAACTGTTCACTATTTTCTCTAGAGAGGTTTTATTGTAAATTATACATTTCTGCTTCTTAAGAAGAGAGAAACATGTATTCATTGAAATAAATGTTTCAAATTCTAATTCTGAATCAGTTGGTGTAGCTTGCAGGAGATCAATAACAACTAGAAAACCCAGATAAATGTATAAAAATAATCTATTAAAAAATATATAAGATGGATGCCTAGGTAAGCAGGGACCGAGGGGCCAAGCTGCTGAAGTATAGGGATCTTTAGAGTAGTGAGTTGACATTCTGTTGGCTTCCTTTTCTCTTGGATCATTTTCAAACTTGGTGGGCAAAACATTGAAAATTTACAGAAAAGATAGCAAATCGAAGGCAGAAAAACAAGCACAGCTTTAAGCAATATTGCAGAGCTAGGAAGATAACGTTGAATATCAGAACAGATAAAATAATCAGGACTGAAGCAGCCAAGATAATGGGAAGAAGCAAGTAACTGAGAGTTTACAAGAGAATGGAATAATCAAGAAGGATGAGAAGGCTAGCTTCTTTAATGCCAATGCAAATCGGAACTGAAGCTGACAAAAGTCAATATCTGGAAGCAATAATTTTAAATAAGAAAGATATCCATTCCAGCGTATAAAATTAAGACAAGTATCAACATTGCTTTGTAAAATTTTGATTAAATATTGCAGCAATTACATATGAATTTTAAAATCCTATATATAAAATCAACAACTAGAAAACTGTCATGTCTTAGTTTTGAGCTGGACACAACTTTGTGTGTGTGTGTTTTAATAATGTAATTGCATATTTTTATACTGACTTTTTCTGCTTGAAATTATTTTGAAAAACAAAAACTATTATAACTTGCTATTTTAATAAATAATTATGAGTTTTCTCTTGATTATTATTATTTACTATTTTATAAGTAAGTGTAATATGATCCTTCATACATTGCTGAGTGTTTGTTTTCCAGTTCCTGACTTAGAATTTGGATCAAGAAAATAAATTTGAAATGTACTACCACATAAAGTGAAAAAGTACATGTGAGAGCCCATTTTATATGGGGTGATCATATAATTTATCACCCAAAATGGAGTGAGAGTGAAAGGGTGGCTATTTATCATCATGATAGGAAATCAGGCATATACTGGACTGTCACAGGAAACCCAGATGTATGATAACCCAATGCATAAACCTCTGTGACTAAACAGAACACAGAGGTCATGATTTATTGTCCCATAAGTATTGACTAAAGCTGATTCTGAAAGGAATAAACAAACTGAAGGGGAATTAGAGTTTCAGCTTGAAATTGAAGAAAAATCAGAATTTTTATGGATTTGTAGGAATATTATCTCCTATACATTACTTCTATGGTGAAATTATAACTAAAATGATTTTAATGGAATAATTATTACTAGATGATTTGAAGAAATAGACCCAATTAATATCTTACAATTAATATTTTAAAAATTTCTCTTTATCATTCACTTTATTTTCCAGATCTTAATATAAACAGTAACACATCTCAAAGTGTTAGTGGGTTTTAAACACAAATTCTTTCTCCTTGTTTATCATAAATGACATGTGGACCAGAATATTTTCCACAGTAAGTACCCAGATTATAATTGATAGCTCAAAGTGTGATCATTATGAATATTAGACAACATCATCAGTACTATGTAAATATTTCAGAGTGACTTTGGAAAATTTGTTAAAAGGAGACAAAATTCTAAAAGTCCCTTTGAGTAAATCATGGTCAATTAAAATATGAATCTACTTTGCACGACTGAGAGGCCTGAACTACAGTGGATTAGGCAAATCTTGTTAGTTTCTCCCTGCCTCAAACTCTGCTCTGCCTAGCTGAAGATATAAGAAGTCTGACAACTGTATACTTAGCTGTCAGTCTCTCTGCTGAGTCAGTGGATGTACCACTTGGCAAGGTCGGCAGCAACACCAACTGAAAGTAGGCTATCACTCTGAAATTTCACAGGTCGTATCAACCCCTCATGTGTGGACTGGAAATGTTAGAGAACTTTAAAGAAAGTCTAAAAACTCAGTTTAAAATTAAGTTGGATATAATATCTGACTGGTTATAAATTTCTTAACACTCCATTTTGGCTGAAAAGCACATAACATACCATTACTATACAAAAGACATCAAAAACTGCATCCTGTGTAATGATGATCAATATATATTTATGTTAAAAATCACAATTATTTTAACCTAGTGTGCTATGAAGTAGGATGTTTCCATTCCATGCAAACATCATATCTCATCTTACAGTTTGGGATATGCATACATTTTAATCAAAGAATATTCTAGATTTATTGAAGGGAACCCTAATTACTTCTCAGTCTATCAAATTTGCATAGATCATTTCATAAACTTTGCAATTTCTGAATAAAGATTGAGAATTAAAGAGGAACTGATGAATTCCAACATTGATTACAGGAAATTCCCTCTTTGGCTTGTACTCAGGAATGTGTTGTTAAGTATTTACTAATTAGTTCTCGGGGAGATGAAGGGGAAACCCTGACTTTTAGGATTTGTTGAGTCCCATGATGTAGATTCTCCCATTATAGCTGATTTTAAGCTACGTGAAAATTTAACAATTGGGTCCCATGAGCCAACATGAGCTGGCTCTAGCACAATACTGCTTGTACTTTTCCTTTACAGGAAAAAGATTACATTAATTAATATTTATTAATTTGCCGATTCTTCTAACCCCTATTCATAACCTGAGAAATGTTCACATTTCCTTTTTCTGTTGCTCATTCCCCCAAAATGTTCTGATTGTCAGTGCTAAGTTGTTTCCTATGTACTTATTTTTTATGCAATTATGGGGTGTTCCTTGAAGGAAATGACCATATGCTTGACTTTTTTACCCTTTTCCAGTATTATTACTAGACATACAGAGATTTATAACATCCTAAATGCTGTTGGTTATGATGACCATATAAGGCTAAAGTTCTGCTTATTCAAGATTGAAAATCTACTGACTGAACTCCCATCAAATGAGCCGCCCTACAAGGTTTCATAGAAATTGACCACAACAATAAATTCCAGTTCACAATTAGGATTAGGCAGCAATACATTGTTTATTCCAGGAGAGGAGCTGATGCTTTCCAAACCACAGATAGCAAACTGGGAAAAGAAAGTTATTGTGTAGCTTCTACCACATCATAGTGATGTTATAACCTAGACACTAGTCACAGCAGGAAAGAGACAACAGTTTTGTTAATAATTCAGCTTAAACATCTCACAGACTTACAGTCATGATCATTCTCCCTGATTCAGAGATCCTGCCTTGCCATATCACTGTATACTGTTCCTTAGTGTGATGGAGCAAAAGGGATCCTGAACATGTGCTGGTGATTCTTTCTAAATGAGTTTCCCCTATGTATCTGCTGCAGAAGGCTTGGCATATTCATTGTTTGGGCATTTAGAGTGCTGTGGGAGGAGGACTGTCTATCACTTTGTATATCAAAGAAATCAGAATGTAGTTTATCTCCAGGTTCTAATTTGGAGAATAATATATTTAAGCTCATAAAATTTTACTACAACACTAAATAGAAATATTTCTAGGGACTTCCCTAGTGGCACAGTGTTTAAGAATCCATCTGCCAATGCAGAGCACACAGGTTCGAGCCCCGGTGTGGGAAGATCCCACATGCTGCGAAGCAACTAAGCCCGTGCACCACAACTACTGAACCCACGTGCCACAACTACTGAAGCCCATGAGCCTAGAGTCTGTACTCTGCAACAAGAGAAGTCACCTCAACGAGAAGCCCGAGCACTGCAACGAAGAGTAGCCCCGCTCACAGCAAATAGAGAAAGCCCACGTGCAGAAACAAAGACCCAACACAGCCAAAAATAAGAAAATAAATTAATTAAAAAATATATTTCTAGGGAATCCATATTAGAATATGCATTTGGTTTAAATTACAATTTTTTAAAAAATATCAAATATACTCTAATAATTGACCATAACCTTAGGAATTAGCACAGAACTAAAGGTTTGAAAAGCAAGAGGTTTAATTGTTCATTTAGCCCACCACCTTAACATTAACTTTGCAGAAGTAGCTTACTAATTGCCAGACAGTATAGTGTAGTGCCTCAGAAAATGAGATGCTCTTCCTCACTACATTGTTTCTGAAATTTATTCTCATCAAGGATGCTTGAGGAGTTCATTACTATCTCTCAAAGAAATTAAAGGAAATAGGCAACAATTCCATAAATTATTATTTGTTCATATAAAAGCATTCTTAGAATGGAGCATCGTATGGTTTTTCCACCTTAGATAATCAGCCTACATAACTTGGCTTTAGTTTACACTTGACTTTGAAATATGGTTAAAAAGTTGTTCAAATGAGCACATTATCCTTGATTTTATCCTGACAGCAGCTAAGTCCTTTGAAATGTGTACTGCCATTTAACCTAAAGGCATATTTTCTTAATTGTACCATGTCCGCTATACCTATTTATGTTTCTTTGGTCCACAGGATATATTTATATATCCTGAATTACTGTAATTACTCAGCCAGTACCCAGCTTATCTCTTTGCATGCACACTCTGCACCTGGATAGTTTATTTGCATATTAGGGACATCTTTTCCTCTCTTGCTGCTGTAAATTGGGACAAATAGAACTTATTATCATAGGAGAGAAGAATCATCCTTTCTTTTTCCCATTAAATCCTGCTCTGTTAAACACTTCAGCAGACCCCTTGTCTCTACAGAAATGGTATTTTTTTCACAATAATTTGAAAAAAATTCTGTGGTTGGCACCATGATTTGCTTGTGGCTTTTGTCCAACTAAATGAGAGAGAAAGAGAGGAAGGAGGAGAAATAATTTTAACCCCAGTTCATACATATAGATATCCATTGCAAATATTTCCCTTAACATGAGGATGAGATCTTAAAAAGATTTATTTTGCTAGATGGAATTCTGATTTGGGAGAGAGAAATGTATTTTAGATGTATTGCTTTGAATAGGTTCACCTGAGACTTTGTCTTCAAAGTAATTTGTAAACATTTCAATTTACCTATGTTCCTGTAGTTGAGAAAGTTGTGGAGATACAATTTAATTCAGCAAAAAGTTATGACATTTTTTATTATCTTAAGTAAATGTTGACTCCTTTTCTTTTGAGCTGAAATTTACTTTAAAAATGTCTTTTTATCTTTATTACAGATGAATGAGGTAAACACGATAAGGAGCTGGCTGTTCTTTTCCTTTTTTATCATTTTCTTTACATTCTTAACTAAATAAATCATGGTCAGACTTGAAAAATTCTGTCCTAATCATACTTTCTCCATAAAATGGTATGTCATCATCACAGGCTACTTTAACCTGTCCTTCAGTTGGTATTCTATAACACATCAGGCCTCTAGTGGCTTAACACTTCTCCTTTTATATACTTGACTATAAAGGAATTGGTATGAAACAATAACTAAGGACTTTGGAAGCAGAAGATTTTGATTTTGAAGTCTGAACTTGAACTGTTTTTGACATTCACTATCTATAATGGCCTTAGTCACAATTACATTATGTCTCTGCTTTTGAACTTCCTCATTCAACAATAATAACATTCAACACAAAACAAATTTCTTGAGTACCAAATAACACTGGGAATATAAAGTGATAAGACACAGACTTCACCTTCAGAGAGAAAATAGTATGGCTTACTGTCTTTAGACCTAGGCAAGATAAGCTTGAACCTAGGCAAGATTGCTGGCTTTTCTCCAGCAATACCCACCCCCATGGCTGGGAGCCTGCAGGGCCAATGAGATGTGTCCTGCTAGCATCTCTCCTTCTAAACCTTTCTTTGGGTACCTATGATTCCAGAAAGTTTTGCCCGATAGACTGGAGGCCACATGCAGGGCATGCATAATCCTCTGCTTGTGTCAGTTTTCTTAAGAACAAATGTACTATTAATGTGTACACACAAGCAGGGGAAATGGCCAAGAGGCTACTATTTATAAAGGGCATAGAGAGAGTTGGACTTGCAGGTTGGCTGTTGAATTACATATATGAACTCTTGTCCCATATTAATCTCTAATCCCCAGTTGAACTCTTACAAGTACTAAGTAAGGGTCTGATTAGAAAGAATATCTAACTCTAGCCTGAAGTGGTCAGGGAAATCAGTTGCTTTTGGTGGAAAGAATGCTTAATCTTAATTTTGATGGATAAATAAAAAGCACATAGTCAAAGTGTAGACACTAGGTCAGTCTAAAAAGATACTATGTTAATATAATGCTCCCCAAGAGTCAGGTTGACAGGGGGAGCAGTTCAACAAAGCTGTATTGTAAGTTTTAAAGAGAAGTTGTCATTTCTATTTGCTGGACCAAAGTTTTTAAAAAAATACTAGGAAACATTATCTGCTATGATGTTTATTTCCTTTTGTTTGGCTTTACAGCTTTCCTTTTTGCCCTTCAAAGAGGAGAAAGAAGAAATCCAGCAGTGTTGCAAGCATATATTGGTGAATTTTAATCATTGCATAATTCTTTCTGGCAGGATTATCTAAAGCTTACTATCCCTTCAAGTAACACTTTTAAAGCTCTATCAAATCATGAGGCCAAAGGGCTATACAAACAAATACTTTATTAATTCAATTTTTCAATATGCTTGAAATGTGATCTCCCAATTTCTGTGCAAGCAGATTAAAGTCATAGATCTGCGTTTATCACACCACCTTGGAATTAAACAAGAGAGCAAGAACTCCCCTTTCAATATGAGGACAAGAAATGGGAAAGTTAAGTATGTCAGAGTCCAAATAGAGATTTCAAAGAGCAAATTTTCAATCTGTGAATCTATGCAATAGTGTGGAAAGAAGAAATGGAACCTGGCTAAATGTTCTCCAACTTAAGACGTCATATAAAAGATGAATACTTTAGCCAGGCTCCCTGACCACACACTGAAACCCACTGAATTCCACAATCTGAAACAGAGGTCACATAGATAAAGATGTGAAAGAGAAAGTACATTTTTAGTACTACAGGTTTAGTGTAAACAACATTTAAGTATGTGTAAATGCAAGTTTTTAGTTCTATTCTCCTTTTATCTGATTTTCTCAGGTAATTGTCCATTTTCATCTCTAGACTCATGAATATTTCAGCTATTTTGAATTGAATATTGTTTAAAATATTAGACTAACTCTACTCTTAGCACTTTGCTTGAAATTTAGCACAAAGTTAAGCATTCAAAATCAAGGAAACAAGCAAAACAAATGTTCCCCCTAAACCCTTCACAACAGAGAGTAGAAAGGATAAAACCTGCAGTCTTTGGCTTGGTTTTTACCTTGCTGATGATGAATTCTTTCGAATTCCAATTAGAACTCTGAACTTTAAATCTTCCTGCGATGAGTTTCAGAACTTTGTTGTTTCCTTCAGCATACTCGTTTTCATCTTACCATTTTCAGTTTCATTTATTTAAACTCTTACTTTAAAGTTACCACATGCTTATTCCTGAGCCTACAATATACTCAGTTTGGCACAAACACTAAAAGCAGAAGCAAGGAAATGTTCACCACAAAAATTAGGACAATATTTAACTTTAGGGAGGAGGGAATTGTGATTAGGAAGCGGCATACGGCAGCCCTCCTGGATACTGGCAATACTTTTTTTGCCTTAGTTGTGTGACTATTACATGTTTGCTTTATAATGACTACATAAAGTGTACATTTGTTTTATGCATTTTCATTAATATATTACTTCATTTCATTATAAAAAGGATAAAACAATCTATTTTGTCTACTAAATTATGGAGTTTTTGCTATAGGATTATATTGACTGTATAATACAGATTGTATACAGATGTGTTAAACTACATCTTAAATTCAAGTAAATTTTGAAGATGATTTATTTTCTCTCTCCATGGAGTTCCTGAGGATGTTTGTTTACTCTATCAAGTCTAACAGCAAATGAGCTAGAGTTTAAAATAAGAGCTGCTATACAACATCTGAAGGATCTTTCAGAAATCGTTTAGTCTCAGAATACAAATGGACCATATCTAAGTACCATTTGAAAATATATTCTGATTATGAAAATGGAACACTGTATTCTTTTTAAAAATATGGAACACTTCATGAATTTGCATGTCATCCTTGTGCAGGGACCATGCTAATCTTCTCTGTATCGTTCCAAAACACTGTATATTAACAAAAGCTATCATTAAAATATAAACTTTTTATAAGAATAAAATATAACTATAAATATTTCATTATAATATATAAAATATATTTAATTATATATATTATACACTATATAATATAATATTATATATCAGTATATATTGATTATAATGTCTATATTGTATTTATTATATAATTATGTTTATATTTCATTGTAATTAATCTCATCTCTATAATTAATCTGATTTTATTTTGGTACATATTTAGATGTTCATATTACCAATTTGACCGATACTATACTTAAAAAAAAAAAAAAAAAAATGTTTTAAATGCTGACTCAGCTGTCTTGGAGAATTAATTTTGTAGTGCAAGGTCAATAAACCATTAACTTATTGTTTGATCAAATTCAAAGAAATTTATTTTGTCTCAAAATTAGTTGGTATATTCAAAGGAATAAAATGATTCTCTGTGCAACATCTTCCAGGACAGTGTCAACATCAATTTCTCTAAGTGTATTTGTGGCAGAAAATATGCATGCATTTTTTCAGCAGCCAAAGTAGTAGACTATAGTATTAGTTAGAAATATCCATTCAGAGAAGCTCTAAACACCTTTACTGTTAGGGGGAAGTCTTCCAACCATATGTGTTAAATGGAAATACATATCTACTCTCCTCCTCTAGTAACTTAACCTATAGGCATGTGACTGAGGCTTGGGCAATGGACACTTTACCTGATAGCTGACTGCTGAGAAAGTAACGCAAAGATGCAGAGGCAGTTGGATGTTAATAGTTAATAGTTTTCTTGGTTGACCTGAGGTTTAGAGGCAGAAGGAGAAGTGCCCAGTGTAGCAAGAAGTGTCCAGTGACAAAAGTGGTGATGACAGCAATAACATTTTAATCAGAGAGATCTTGCTGTTTGCAAAATGTTGTACTCTAGACCTCAGTTCCTGGACATTTTGCAAGAATTCATCACATTCTTTGGACAATTCTGTTTATGTTTAAGTTACATAGATTGGCTTTCTTTTTGGTTTCAATCAAAGACTAACTTGTAAAGGGAGAAAGCATTCTTTAGCATTGAATTTTACTGTGTTGTGATATATTGTATCACATATATTGTATGTGATCATATAATACTGATAGATTTTTTACTGCTATAAGTACTACTTCCTTTGTCTTACACAATGATAACAGTCAATTTTGTCTGCATTGTCACCCCTTTTTGAGAGCTTATGGTTTTTTAAATGTGTTCATCTTTCAAGAAAGGCTTGCATTTACTAGGTAAATGGCATGTGATTCTTTTGACCTTGCATAATTTTAGTAATCAAAATTGAGGAAAGCTCTTGAGCCAAGAAGACATGAGAAAGCCCTTACAAGAGTCTCTTTTAGACACCTGCAAGTGGAGAAAACTGAAAAGTGCAGTTTTCACTGGCCTTTCATCTACAAGAATGCAAGATATACCATTTGCCTCCTCTGCAGCATATAAAATAATAATCATGCTTTTTGCAGAATAGAGCTAAAGCAGAACAAATTAGAATGGAATTGGATAACCAAATAATAATAACCAAATAATTACCAAGCAACCTGAAAATAATGTAATGGAGTAATTTAAAATGTTTTTTGTAGAAATGTGATTTGCCAGATAATTTTTTGAGGTAGCACTTGCATTTTCAACAGTTTCCTCTCTTAATATCTATGATTATCTGCATAGACATTAAATTGAAAAACTTATTTACTGTATTCATTTTCTCAGAGAATTATTAAAAGAATACCACAAATCTGAGTGAAGACCCTCTATGAATCCACACTAATTCTGACATTGGACTATCCATGTTCCTGATGTTATTCATGGCTAGTTTCATGTATACTGCAAGATCTTTAACTCAGAGCATAATTACAGATGGAAAGAAAACAGAGAGGAATAAAATACTTCTTTTTCTGAACAAAATGAATATAAAAATTCTATATTATTTTAGGTGTTTTATAGAATTATTAATAGTAGATTGTGCAAACTCCAAGAGCTTTTATACATTCAGTGGGGAAGGTGAACTTTGGCTAATAAATGTATCTTGAAATTTGTCAGTGGGAAATTTAGTGCTGTATGCTATTATCTAGATGAGAAATTTAAAAGTTTATTTAAAAATTGCTGCAAAGTAATAGGTCTAATAAACAAGAGGTAGTTTTGAGCCATTCACATGAAGGAGAATCAGATAAAATCTTCAGCCACTCTAATTAATGTTAGCTGATGTTATAGACATTTAAGCACACCTATTAAAACACAGAGGGAAAATCAAAGATGAGAAAAGCAAGTAATAGTATTTCAGATATTTTATTCTCAGTTTATTTCTAACACAATATAATTTTCTTAAATGAAATTGAATATGATCTCTCTGGCATACTTATGATTGAAATGAATTCTTACGGTTAAAAAATGGACTTGTTTCTGACATTGGTAACCACACATATAATTTCAGTAAGAATGTAATCAGGATATTGCAGTTGCCTTAACTTATTAAAATTGCCATTATGCAATTATCTTACTAATTGTGATTCATATATATATTCCATAATTCCCTTATTCCATATATGTATACCACAGTATGCAGGTGATCAAATTATTATGCAACATTTTATTTCTGTCATTATTTTGCATTGCTTATTTCTCTGGTTAAAAAAGTTTTTTTTGTTTGTTTGTTTTTGTATAACAAAAAGTGGATCCAGACTTTCCAACAGTTCTAGAAAAAATCTGGTATGTTTTAAATGTACACACTATAGAATTTTAAATCACTAATAGCACTGATTTTTACTTCATAAATTCTTATTCACCTGCAGTGAATTTAAATATGTAACTTGCAGTTCCTTGGATACATGCAATACTTTACTTTCTAAGAAAATATGTAGAACTTTAAATTTTATATATGAATTGCCACAAAAGATGGCATATGGTCATGTGGAAGATTTTAAATTGTTCTCTTATGCATTAAACATTGTTATAATCAGTTTTACAATATAAAAATATTAAATTTACAAAAGAGTGTGTCCAATAACTGTCCCAGTCTTCCAATAAGGAGATTCAATGTAATCACTCAAGTTGCTAGGATTCATGCCCTGTCTTTGACTTATGCTATAGTAGTGAGTCTTGTGACTTTTCTAAAAGAAAAATAAGTTTTGAGATGGTATTTTTGTGCTTTTCCTTTATCACAACAATTTCCATTAATTACATGCTAATCAATAATACATAAAAGCTATATCAGTTACAGAATATAGCAAATTTAAAATACTATATGACATAAACAATTTATGTCTATTTCCTGATATTTCTTGGGAAATATTTTTTTCTCTTCACATTTGTTGACACCTGTATATTCAACTTTTTAAAAATTTTGGATATTTATAAAATATTAATTAGTACTTATTTATTAATTAATATACTTTAAAATATATACTAACTAAAGTTGTATAAAGATGTACTCAGTTTTCAACTAATATTTTTTCTATTCCAAGATTCTACCCAGAATGCTATATTACAAGTAGTAGTCACGTCCACCTAGACTCCTCCTCCACTTGGCTGTGATGGTTTTACAGACTTTCCTTGTTTTTGATGACCTTGATGGTTTTCAAGTCATACTGGTCATCTATTTTCTCTCAGAGGAACTTTATTGACAATTTTTTTCATAATTAGACTTTGTTTGGGTGTTTGGGGGAGGAGAATCTCAGAGGAAAAGTCTCATTTTCATCATATCATGAGGCTATATACTATCAGCATGACTTATCACTAATGATATTAACATTGATGACTTCAGTAAGGTAGGGTTTGTCAGGTTTCTCACTTTAAATTTACTCCTTTTCATTCTTTTGAATACTGCATTATTTGGTAGGAAGTCACTGTGCATGTTTCCTTTTAGATACATAGATAGAGTTACAAATCTATCAATATCTCTATATTCCTAAATTTGTCAATATCTATACACATCCATCTATCTATCTATCCATCTATTAATCACCTATCAATCTATCTACCTCTATATAAATCTACTTATCTATATCTATCTATTTATCTTTCTATCATCCTATTATATATATCAATTTGCAACTATATTAAGCTAAACATGGGATCATACTGATGTCTCCAAATCTATTCCATTATCACATGGGTCATTCTAGGTTTTCCCCCTTGTTTATCTGTAATTTCCTACTTCAACAGTGAGAGTCCTGGATCCCTTCATTTACCTTCCATTTACTTAATATTTAATCCCAGTGTATACACTGTCATCAGAATTGTTATCCTGTACCACCATGGGAATTTTATCAGTTAGAGTACATTGCTATGTAGAGCTCCTTTTGACATTACTTTTCCAGACTAAACTTATGTCCAAAGTTACTTAGGTTAGTGATTTTTCACTAACCTACTCCAGTCAGTTTCTTTAATATATTAATGATACAGTCAGATTGTTTTGTCAGAGTGCATTCCTTACTGGGACCTCTTAAAAATAAACAAATAAATAAACTTAATACATTAAGATTCACTCTTTGTACTGTACATCTATAGCTTCAACACATACATATTATCATATATCCACAACTACAGTATCATAAAGAAAATCTCATCACCTTATAAAATATTCTATGGGTTGACCTATTCAACCTCTTCCCAAATCCCTGGGAACCACATATCTTTTAATGAATGAAGGCTCTTATTGCTCTATATCCGTACCAAAAAAGGGTATTGTAAGGTTTTTTTTAGCTATTTTAGGAGGTATGTAGTGTCATTTGAATTTGAATTTTCTTGATGATAAATGGTGTAGAGCATCATTTTACATGTGTATTTGCCAACTATAGCCTTTTGGCACAATTTCAGTAAATATTAAAGAATAAAAATTAAAGAAAACTCACACCTAAATTTAGTTAGCTACAATGCCATAAATGAACTGTGAAGTGTCATAAACAAAGGATCTTAATAGGCATTAACTGTATTAAAAATGACAACATGTATATTAGTAGCTTCAACTACATGAAATAAGTAAAAATAGTAGACAATAAATTTGTGCCATACTTTGTTGAATCTATTCAAAATACTTTAATGTGAGTAAATCTCACAGCTTTGTAAAACATACTTTATAATACCATAACTACAGTCATTTTTAAGGTTAAATTATCATTAAGTTACTTTCCTAAGAGATGTCACGACTAATATGATAAAGGACTTATTTCAGTTTGAGCATAGCCTTTGCCTGGCTTACTGATCTCTTTTTAACAAGAACTATTAAAAACTACTTGGCCTATATTAAGTTAAATACATATTTATAGAAAGCTGGCGGCAAGGAGAAAGATATTTAAAAAAGTCAAACTCACATAAAACATTTGAAGAAAGATCTCTTTACGGTTTTAAGTTGCTCATTCATTCATATTTTATTCAGCGAATCTATTTTAAGTTTATCTTTGGTTTCAGACAATTAAAATTCATTTTTTTGTGACTATGTTACCCAGTTCAGATGTTATTATATTTTTATTTCTTAAATAATAGTGTCATTCAATTTATTATGTATTTAAATATGCATACTTAACAATACATTGAATGATTACTGTGTATCTGGTCCTGTCCTAGGTGTGGAAATTGTCAGTAAAGAGGCCAAAATTCTGACCCTTGGAGGTTACATTTTAGTGGAAGAGTCAGAAAATAAATATGATTAATGCATAAAATATATATTATGCTACATTGTAATATATGCTAGACTGTGGGGGTTTTATGTGAGATTTTTGCCATGTAAATATTTAAAGTTTTACATGGTGTTATTGGAAATGTTAATCCAAAAGGTGAATTTTCAGTAAAGACCTAAAGGTAATGAGTGCCGTTCCTGCAAATATTTGGAGACAGAGTAAGTGCAAATGCCCTGAGACAGCAGTGTTTCTGGTCTGAGTGCTGAGGCCAGTGTAATTGAAATGGTTCTTCATGAGAGGAAATCAGTAGGTAATGTCAAAGGGACAAGAACCCTATTTTTTCCAAAGTGAGGTGAGAAGACATTAGAGATTTTTAGTAGATACATATCATGCTCAGATATATGTTTATACAATAATCATGCAGACTGCTTTGCTGAGAACAAACTGAAGGATGTAAGGGAAGACTCTGAGAGAGGAGACTATATGTTACTACTTTAATGACAGGGAAAAAGTGGAAATGGCCCGTGATTGTGGCGTGGGGCTAAGGAGAAGTACCCAAATGCTAGATATCTGCTAACAGTCAATTTGATCAAATTTTCAAAAAGACATATTGTGGGATCAGAGAAACAAAGATTTAATAAAATCACCAAGGATTTTGGCCTGAATAATTAAAAGAATATATATGCCTTTAATGGAGATGAGGAAAACTGCAGAAGAAGGCTTGGGAGAAGATCACCGTTGACCATATTAAATTTAAGATGCCTCTGTGTTACATTACTGGAGATGTTAAATCAGACATATACATCTGCAGTTCAGGGAAATTGGGCTTGAAATATAATTTTCGAATAGTCCACATATTTAGTGTATGAATATATAAAACAACGAACATAAAATAATGTTTCAGCGTCTGGAGAGAATAAGAGCTCATTGCAATACCAGGAACTCTTACCTCTCATCCCATAATGTACAGGTGTTTACACTTCCACAGTATTTTTAAAAGATCCTGTACATTTCTCTCACCAGTATACATTTAATGCTTTGGTGATAGATGTTTTCTTGGCCGAAGTTACTAGTGAATGAGTGATTCACATGTGAAAAATCCACTCAGCAGTGCTACCAATTTAAGTCGTTGATTCCTTTCTCAATATTATTGCAAGGGGTTTTAGTGATTATATTTCATTGAGTCTAAGCCACCATTATATCTAGGTTTTAATTAACCAACTGAGGTTAAGTTTATCCATATCAATAATTACAATATTGCATACATTTTTAGGGAAAATGCAATCTTTGGGGTGTTAAGTTGGTGAAAGGAGAGGTATTGAAACAGGAAAGAAAGGAGATAATAATGGCTGCAGAGCAAGAAAGCAACAAAAATGCCCTCTCTTAAAAACTGGATACTCCATATGTGATCTGTAGCTCTCAAAGAACATATGATAATTTTATGTAAATGCAACACAAATCCATACAGATATCCTGTAACTGTCATATGTCCTTTGGTTCCCAGAAGGGCAGGCATCCAAATGTGGAAACTTACAACCATGATGAAAATACGATGTGTAGAATTTTTACAACTCCTTGAACTTCTTAAAGTTGATTGTTTTCACAATTCTCAAAATAATCACAAAGTCACTTTAATAATTATAAAGTGGTAGATGGGATGAGTTATCTACTTTCTTAATTTGTCTATGGAACACAGTATGTTTTTTTTCCTAGCTATTAAAGACTTGTTAACAGTGTGGGTATGTAGAAGATAAACATGATGAAAGCACAATATGATGTTCCTACTTACATTCCACAAGTTCTGAAGCTGGAATGAGAAATGTCCACAACCACTGGATATCAGGAATTTGGTGGAATTGAGAGAATAACTTCCTCTTTCTTACCCATTCTCCTTCCCTTCATCCTTACTCTATGAAAAATATTAAGGTGGGGGTGGGAGTGCTACAATATATAAGGTATTCTTGATTCAAAGATTAAAAGTATATGATTTCTTGTGACCCATATTTAGTAACAGAAACCAGATTTACTTATCCACTTGAATTTTTAAAAAGGACAAATTGTGTGAATAAATAGCTCTCATGCCATTGGATATTAAGCAACGAAGGACATTGAACCATGAGAGAAAGGAAACAGACAAGGTATGCCTAATGATTGTCCCAGTTTATTGTCTAGAGAAAGTTTATAGGCCAAGGTACAGAAAAGTGGAACCCAGGATGTCTCTGGAAGTCTACGAGAGGTGAGAAGACCAAATTGGAAGAACAGGGAAGCCAATGCACTGAGAGTTTACAAAGAAAAGAACAGGAAGGAAAAAGCTGCAAAGAAAAAAAAACTCCAGAAATCTCTAAATGCTCCATCAAGAGTATTCAGTTGAGTATATAAATCAACATATGTGTGTGAGGAAATTACCTAAATCCAAGAAAGAATGACCTGAAAAGATTATAAGGAACAAAGCCTGAGATTTACACAGGATTTTACCAGGAACAAGCCTGCTCCCAACAGACAGAGACATTCTCTCAGTTCTTTCACATTTGCAAATTTCTGTCTCTTAATGACAAGTTAACTGAGCATAATATACTTGGAACTCCCTTCAGTTTACACAGTGTTTCAGTGTCTTTTTTCATTGAATGTAGCTGTGGAGAGTTAGAGGGAATGCCATTATCTTATTCTGTGACTAACAGGCATTTCCTACATGACATATTCTAACTTTGTTTATCAATTACTTTCTATAACTTCCCCAGTGTGTATATTTAATTTGAAAGTCCTATTTCATTTCTTATATGCTATGTGATACATTCTTGAACTGTTTTTCATTTTAGATGGTGTCCATCTATTATATAAAAAGAATTGTATTTCCTATGTCATTTATCATACTGGATACTGTTAGTCTCGCCCCCATATCACTTTCATTTGTCCAATTTCTTAGTCTTTTTCTAATTTTTCCTTCATCTTAACTGTAATAATATACATATCCCCCTCCATGCCTTTGATTAGATTTTATCAGTGACTTCTGTGTTTCTTGTGTTTTGTAATTGCACTGAAATCTCTGTTTTCATCAGATCTTTGAGGTCATGATTTCATGTTAACATGCGTTTCTAATTTTATCATAAGAGGCACTTCAGGGAATTTTTCTGTCACTTGACCCTTCAGAAATATATTCTCAGTCCTTCTTTTGCAAATTAATATACTCTTTTTCCTATAGCAAGTGTCTATAGCTGCCATATTATTTATTTCCAGCCTATTCATATTTAATCCAGAAATTTTAATAGAATATGCCCAGATATACTATTTACTTCAATACAGCATTGATGCACTAACATTTCCAATATATAACTATTATATTTACCCACCTTCAGAGCTTCACATTCTAGGGAATAGTGTTGCTTTTTAATTTTTCTATTTCTTAGGTGTGGGAATGAGCTTGGGAAGAACTCATTGGGAAGTACCTGCCAGTGTTATTTACAAATATGGCTCTATTTTCTCTTTAAAAAAATCTTATTAAATCTCCTATAACAGAGTGATCAGTAGGCAAATCTATCTTATTTCCCTGACCTTTCACTTGCTTTCACAACTCAACACAGTGCTCTATAGGGTAAAGGAGTCACTTTATAACATTATAAAGTATAAAGGTCTTCTATTTTGTTGACATTAGATATAGCTTTACTTTATGTAACAAAAGAAAAAGTCTCAACACTTAAATTTACATATAAATACATATTATCTTCTAACATATTTGGCAATATGGAGAAAGATAAAATTTTTGAAAGCAAATAATATAGTACAGATTAGAAACACCTGACTCAAGGAAAATCTTAGTGAAAGCAAACAACTATGTATGATGGCTTGGACATGAAAATGTAGAGGAATGAATGGTATATTTTTCATTATAAGAAACCCATGAAATATAATCAAGCACTTTAGACCTGAGTGTCAATGCATTTGTATGTTCCCTTTGGGTTTTAATAGGGAGCTGATGCTGTAAACAATATGTACATATTTATAAATAGCAAACATTAATTTACTTGCTTTACAGAAAGTATCACCATGATGATAGGTATAATTTTTATTAATTTAGGCTCATTATCTTAACAATTTCTCAGAGAATAATATTCTCCATGAAATGCTATGAGCCTACATCCTATTAAAATCAAAACCTTAAAGATTTTAACATATTGGCTGAGCAACACCACTCCAGATATTTATGTTATTCTTTCCCGTTGACAATCATACCCTCAGAAATTCCATATATAACGGAACAGTGTCCGAGAGCTTAGCTAAGCTCCGTGTTATTGCTGCCTTGGCAACCATTTTGTTTGACGAAGCCGACTTCAGGGAACATAAACTGACAAGTTTGTGCAAGCACAAGCCCTAGATAATAGCCTTCAGAGGCACAAGCAAATGTAAATTCCTGATGTGACTTTCCCAACAGCCCTTGTAATCAACAATCTCCTCTCCTTCCCAGTGCCTTCCCCTGTGCTCTCCTCCTTAGATAAGAGCCCTGTGGCACTTACCAAAATCCCATTCTTTTGGTTTGAACTGACAATCAGGCCTTACTCAGGAACGCCAAAGCCACCCAACGACCCCAGTAAAGGCATGTGCCTCACGTCCTGCCCCTTTCTCTGTCTGCACTTTGCCTTGACCTCCCCATGTGGCCCCTCAAGATATGGCAGGTACTTTCTCCAGAACCTGTGAATGATAAACTTCTCTATTTCAGCTTTACTTCTGGCCTGTTGTTGAACATTTGCTCACCATTCTGTACCCTATGCTCCACTTGACAACTGCTAATTTGATAGATTCATAACAAACATATAGTAGTCAAATAAAGAATATTCTTTTATTCTCCAAATTTACTAATAAATTTAGTTTATGCAAAATGTGAACATGTACATTTCTGGTTACCAAGATAAATTTTGTCAAAATATGTATATTGCTAAAGGGCAGTGTCCCTTCTTTTTGAAGCTATTTGCAATCTGTTTGAGATCAGCATTCCTTAAAAAAACATTCATTAAGATTAACATATACTGCATGCATATAAAACACATACATATACTGCTGGTGAAACATCGCATTTTGGAAGACTGAAATAAAAACATGATTATTTACTAATTTGTATGAATTTTCAAACTATGAAGAATTGAAGTTAATAAGATAAATAAATTAAAGTAAAACAAAATAAATTTGGGGTATAAGTAGTTATATTAGTAAGAGGGGAAATATAATGTCTGAGAAAAAGAATAATAAATTGTAAATGTCTCAATAGAGTTGGAAAAACTTGAGTTGAATACAAATAATATGAACAGGATGTGGTTAAACAAGTGAGTAGTGAGAAAGAAAAAAAAAAGTGGCTCCTGATATCTGGGAAGTGATCTGACCATAACTGCTAGGCCTTGGTGTTAGAAAGTACTTGGCACTCACAGCTAGGATTTGGTGTTCTCTTGTTGGGTGTGGACAGTCTCACAGAACCATGTCAACAAATTCACAATGTGTAACGTGATGAAAGGAGACCAAAGCTAAGGCCTCAGATGAAAACAAAGTCACTGTTCAAACACCCGAAGATACCAAACATTCCCTTCTCCTTATCCCTTCCCCCTCTTTCCTGACAGCATGCACCCAGAGCAAATCCTGCTTTGTGAACCAGTCACAAAGTCACCTAACACAAGCCTAAATTCTATAAGTGTTTCTAATAACATATTCATTAGATTCCCCATAATTCCCTGTGGAGCATGTTCTCTCTTGCAGTGAGCTACACACCCAACTTTGAATACAGGTATTGTTCCAATGTTCTTTTGTCCAGAAGAAATTGGGAGCATATGGGTAATATTACCATAGGAGTTAGGATGCTTTTGGTTTCATGAAGAATATGGTATCACCAACTGTGTCACTAAGGATTCTAAAAGCAAAGGATGAAACAGTCAAGGATTAGAAAAAGTTAAGGAAAGGATCATTTACTTGTGGATGGGAAGAGTAAAGAGAACAGACAAGGAATTTCAAGGCGCTCAGGAATAGTAACATCACAAAGCATTTACCACCTCTAGACTTGAAAGGGCTAAGGAAGCTATTTCTGGTCTCTAGTACCAAGGATATAGGAACTGCCTATCTGAAGCTGTAGTCTTCAGTAGAGAAACATACTCATTGCTAAAACATTGTTAGGTGATAAAGGAGAAGGGTAAAAATACCCTAAACTCTCTTCTCTCATACACTGTAATCACTAGCAGTACTTTTCTTTGGCCAAACACAAGGGAAGAAAAAGGCAAAAAATTATTGGCAGTTCCTTATGTAAGTCATTAATTATCTGGGGCACACAAGAGTTTGGACAAGGTAGAGATTGTAGAGATAGGGTCTGGAAGGGTAAACAGAGAATACCCAGCAGTCTACCTATGAGGCTTATACAAAAGATGTTGATCTTTTCACCTATGTATAACTTCATGATAAAGTTCAGTGGCAGACCTGTTTTCACGAGTTTGTGACCAGTGCAGTCACATAAGGTACCGCACTCAGAAGGGGACTAGGCTTGGTTTAGTGCTTTGCTGTCACCATCTTACAGTTCTTAAACATTTTTTTCTTAGAATTTGTGCTTTGAAGGTGAAGTTCTATGGGGCACGAAGCATGCAAGTGATGGGCAAAGCCACACTTAATATGTCTGTCTGCCATTCCTTGCCACCACATTCTGCTCTTTCTTGTCACCCATTGCCACAGACATTTGTGATGTACCCCAAAGTATGGAATTCCAGTGGATCCACAATGTGTGGGAGTTGGCAAGACAAAGCAAGCGTAACACAGGCATGTCATGTCTACAATTGAGTACAACTATTGATAGCCTCAAGAGGCTCCACTTTCTGTTCAAGCAAGAACTTTCTTCAAAAGCAAAAAGAAAGCAATGGCGCTCTAAGAAACATATATGCCTAAGGAAACCTATCATATCTTTTCTCACTCATGTCACTTCCATGACTACCCAACTATGTACACTGAAAATGATGACATAGAAGGGAAGGAAAGACAGAGTGAACCATAGATTTTTTTCTTTCAGTTCTTTCTTACTCATTAGTAAGATGAAGGGAGAGAGTGTGGGTAGAATGAGCACATATCAAGAAGTGAAATCAAAATGATTGAGTTAGTTTTGTGCAAAGTTTTCACTGTTTTGGTAAGAGCAAAATACAGATGCATGTACCAGCTATGAGACATGAATTGTGTTATTTTAGTGATTCCAAATACATGTTAAATGATGTTATATTTGCAATTAAAACTGGGATTGTATAAGAATAAATGGGAAAGGTCACGCTAAAAATTAAAAAAAAAATCATTACATTAAATTATAAATAGAAAACACCAAGACAACATAGAGACCATGGGAAAAAGGGAAAAGCTTTATATTTTGTTACTTTTAACAACACTTTCTTCCTATTTTATGAGGAAGGGGGTCTCAAATTTTTATTTTATTTTTTTAAATTATGCACTAGTCTTCCAAAATTTTGTAGTAGCTACAAAAATATACAATATCTCCATCAGCTTTCCTGTGAACCTTGTGACCTCCTTCTCTCCCATGTTTGTAATATGACCATGGAAGCTCCAAGACTATGTTCTTATTCAGAATTGACAAAACATATGAAGAGAAAGCTACCTTCTTCACATATGACTTTCTCTTTTATCAAGAAGAAAACTCAATTTCAGAAGTCTCCCACCCGCTGCTCGCAGAAGGTGATTCAAGTTCTAGTGAAAAGGAGGACAATAGTTTGAGGGCCTGGCACTGTTAATTTCTAAACAGAGAGACTCTGAGAGCAAAAAAATAGCAAGGACAAATTAGTTTGAGAAACTAGCAACAGTGTGTGCCACACCAATACCTATTAACTTACACAGACTAAAATAGCAAGTTGGCTGGTGATGTCTGCACTTTCAGTTTACTTTCCTTCTTTGCCAATTAATAACCACTACCCCTAGATTTAATTATTTATATATTTAAAAAAATCATTGTTAAATGGCTTCCATAGCAGTAGACAAATTAGAATGTTATCCATCATATTTATAAATACATACAAGTCATAAAGAGCACAACTTTTCCTGAAAGTGCAGGCTTTTATAAGTCTATCTTTCAGTTTTTATTACTTTCTAAATATTTTATTCATTATCTAACTTTATAAAAATACATCTTTTTTGGTTCACAATGTCTCATATCAGTGAACAAAAGCAAGAGCTCATTGTTTTCCTTTCTTACACCTTCATCAAACTAAATATATGGTTTACTCTAAATTGCAAAATAATAGAGGGCATTGTGGATGTGTGTATGATACATTTTGAGACTTCAAGTGCTAGATAATTTTATTACTTCATATTTGAAATAATGGTCAGATACTGCCATCTCCTGTTTACTAAATAAAGTTAAATACAAACACACACACACACACACACACCTTTGTGCATGCACACACAGGCTCAGAGGGAGAAAGTCATAAATTAGGGACTTTGAGAACAACTCCAGGTTTTTTATTATGTTGACCTCTTTTGAGTTTTTGATTTTTCAGAAGCAGAAATGTGAAATTAATTCAAATCAGTAAGTTTTTTCAAAGAATCAGAGTTCACTTAAAACAATACAAAAGCATCGATTATTTGGCCGTGATATTTAACACGAGTATTAAAGATGCAGACATTTTTCTTTCTGACAGAAAATTTAAAGATATGAATGTGTACCTCAAAAATATGTAGTCTGTTTACTTATGTGTCTTACACATTTATGGAAGCACTTAATAACTTCAATGACATTTAACATCCCTTGAATGTGTTCACCCTTAACTTTCTGTCACAATTGTTTGAAATTATTTCTAGCCTTCCTCTAGTTGACCAGATTGCACTGCTTGTGTTTTGTAGAATGCTACACACCTTAGATTCAGCAGAGCTTTCTTGTTAAATGCCAACACTTTTGTGCATCTTCTCTTCAGAACTCCATCATATTCCCCAGTCTCACAGCCATTAGCATACTAACTCCTTCTCATTCCAAGTCTTTGATATCAACATATATATTTAATTGAAAAAAAATCAAGGTCATTGCTCTATTTTATTGGCTGCCCCAAATTTCTCCTCTGACTATTCTACATTTTCTATCACTTATGTTTATTGAAAAATAGGAAAAATATTCATTCCAGATGATAAACGTAATAACCTTGAGATGACAAGAGTGTTCTAGACAGAATTATTTTTTAATTATTTATTTATTTTTTTTTGGCAGGGCCGCATGCGGCATGCAGGCTCTTAGTTCCCCGACAACCCATGCCCCCTGCAGTGGAAGCACAGTGTCCTAACCCTTGGACTGCCAGGGAAGTTCCTAGACAGAATTATTTTTAAAACTGAGTTATTGGAAGAAAGTAGTAATTTTAAAAGCCAAAATTGACTAAAGAAAATGAAACAACTTTTTAAATTGAACTTAATTGTTTTAGTTACAAGACTAAGAATTTCTAAGAATGTCATGGATATAGTATATCAGAACATGTTAGATGGCAAAAGACTATAACACAAGTCCATTTTTCCTAAAACCCAAACAGGACAAAGCAGCTGAGGCCGGCAGACTTTGGTTGTATCTGTACTACAGGGGAGAAGCAATTAGTCCTTGGAAGCCCTAAATATAGAAAAAGGTCTTATCACATTGCTATTAATCTCAAACACCATTTTATTAAAGTTGAGTGCATCCTCGTTAAACTGAAAATCTATGAGATAGGTAAATTCCCCATCTGAAGCACACTTCGTACGTCCTAGGAAATTCCTGCACAGCTGTGAGAAGCACCCATCCCCTGAACACACTGTTTGCTGTCTGGAAGATTTAAAAGGAATTGTCTCTAAAGAGCCATTAGGCCTTGACTTTAAAACACTGTAACATTGCTTCCTATGCAATTATAGAACTAATAATTCATGAGCTTTTTCACGAATTCACAGTACAAGAATAAAAATTGATTAATAATTTTGATCATTTGCTATAGAAAGCTTCATATTTTCCATATTGTCCCTTCTGCTAGTCTGTCAACTATTATAGATTAGGGCCTTTGAACATACTGCATGATTTGCTCATCAGTCTTCAGAACCATTCTTCAAACGATTTACATCAATCCATCATCTGCTTGCTTCTTATCTTCTTGAAAGTATATGTTCACCTACCACCGTGCTTTCATTTATTGGGTTGCCTAAAACATTCGTTTGGGTTTTCCTGTAACATCTTATGGAAAAACCCGAACGAACATTTTGGCCAGCCCAATACACTGGCCAACCTATTACATTGTTTCCCTTTCAAATTATCATGAATCATGAAATACAATACTTTGTTTTATTGGTTTTAACCTACCTACTTACTGTTTTTGTTTATTTAAACTGAAGCTTCTTCTTATTGCCTAGCTCTTTGCTCAGTTTTGAAAAAATTCCAGTGGGAAAGATTAACAAAGATTTCCTCCAATAAATGTTCCTAATTTTCCTTCCTGGTACATAATCACTGTTTTATTTTTCTTGCTCTACTGTCTTTCTTTCTTTTTTTACTGATTCATTTTGTTCCTCATGGTAATTGTATTTACTTATCAAATTTTATTTTGTTATTTTGACTTTTCTGCCAGTATTTCTCCTTTAATGAATATTTACGCTCTTCAATCTTTGACAAAAGCACCAATGTATGGTGCTGCAGAATCTACATATCATGACATATCATGACATTTATTTCTATACTTATGAGTACTGACCACCACACCAACACCAACAAAAAAACAACTAATCAACAAACAAACAAACAGCATCAACATGACCAGAAGAAAATAAAGATGAATTCTGGTCCAAGTTATGATCCCAATGCAACTCACCACTATTATCTATTACTGGACCTTGTGTTTCTGTCAGTCTGAATTAACTGTTTTATGTTTGTTTGTTTTTGTTTGTTTTTGTTTTTTTGTTTTTTTTGCAGTATGCGGGCCTCTCACTGCTGTGGCCTCTCCCGTCGCAGAGCACAGGCTCCGGACACGCAGGCTCAGTGGCCATGGCTCACAGGCCTAGCCGCTCCACGGCATGTGGGATCCTCCCAGACCAGGGCACAAACCCGTGTCCCCTGCATCGGCAGGTGGACTCTCAACCACCGTGCCACCAGGGAAGCCCCTTAACTGGTATTTTTTATATTCCATATTTTAATGTCTTTTTTTCTCTATGCTTAGATGTCATTTCTTTTTTCTTTTTTCTTTTTTTGGCCATGCTGTGCAGCTTGTGGGATATTAGTTCCCTGACCAGGGATTGAACCCAGACCCTCAACAGTGAAAGTATGGAGCCTAACCACTGGACCACAGGGAATTCCCAGATGTCATCTCAAATAAATATTTCTTCTTGAATCCCAAACCTAACATTCTTGCTTTTTCTTGTTTTATCTTTGCTTCTTTTTATTTTGTCCTCAGTTATTCCCTGCATTTCTTCCTTTCACTTATTCATTAAATATTAAGTGACCATTTTTACTACCTATTCTAAGTGTATAAGATACAGCAATGATGAAAATGTAGAATGTTTCTGCCAGCACGAGTGTGGGGAAGACAGATAATTTAAAATATGCTAATAAGTGTCATAATTTGATAAATTCTATGAGGGAAATAAATCTGGGTAAGATCTATAAACATTGGGAGCAAGGAGATTTTTGCTTTTTGTAAAGGGTGATTAAGGGAAAGCTAAAAGAAAAACTAAAATGTAAACACAAGCTTAAAACAAGTGAGCACCCAAATGAGTTAGATATCTGAGCAAGAGAATTTTAGACAGAGGAAATCTTAGGATGAAGATTCATTGGGGTTAAGATGACCTCTATTCTGTCTCCCACATTGGGGGTAGAAAAAAATGGTACTGTGAGCTACTATTATTAATATGAAATAAGTATAGTACCCAGGTGTGGCATGGATAAAAAGTAAAGATGCAACAGTTAGGATGGTTTAAACAACTTATTTCTCTCTCAGGTATGTGTCCGGGAAGCTTGTCCAACAATGGAAAAATAAGTTCCCAGGCTCATGGACCCAATATTTTTTCTCTCCTGTTGCTCTACACAACCCTATGGATAGTTCCAAATGGCTGTTCTTGCTCTCACCATTGAAGGTCACTGTAGCGACGTTCAATGAATGGTACATTTTGTCCATTTTAGGCCATAATTTGGGCTGTACCCATTGTTTCTATTCTAATCCACATGAGGTCAGAATCTACATCTGTAGCAATACCTGCAGAGAAAGCTGAGAAGAGTAGGTTTAGGTAGGTGCCCAGGGGCCCATGGGAAACTTACAGAGATATGGAAAATGAGGATAACATATTCTGTGAGATAGTTACCAGTTCCTGTCACACTATAGAACCAGTATGATTTTCTAATAAGAATAATTTTCTAACTAATTGTAATTATATTCTAAACATAGGACAGTATATTTGCTTACCATTTTGATTTTACGTATTGATAATCAGAGAATGCGAGCTGTAATAGTTGTTATTGATGATGATGTTTGTTTAATTTTTGCATATAAAAATTTACTCAGGTTTTATTTATTTATACCCTAATAAAAAATAAATGTATACGAAAGGTCTGTGTACTGTGGAAGGTATATTGTCTCTTTATAGAAAATATGATTCACCTGAACTTATTAAATACAACATTCAATACACACGATTGAATAAATCAAAGATGGATATTTGCATTTGGAACATATTGGGTACTGTATTTGTTGAAATTATACACATTTTAAGAATCATTTTATCATTTGCTATTAATATAAAAACTTAATTCTTATCCCTATCATCATAAACAAGGAACAAATTAGGTAATAATCATATTTTACTTTATAAAATACTAATTTGTAAAGAAAATTCATAATTATAATTTCCAATGAGTAAGGTTAATATTTTAGCAGTTAAATCAAGTTCTGCAGCCAAGATTCTGTTGTCTAAAACTTAATGTTTTGTTCATACACATATTTCAATGTCATAAAATGAGAGAAAAAATCTTCAATTATTCTCTCTTTATTTTGCAAGATAAAAGAGAATTCAAATACTGTGTATATCATACATTTTTCTGAAAACAGTGAAGGATAAATAAGATATGGTGTAAAGTATTTGCAAAATAGTCCAAATTATTTATTCAAACACACTAGTGTGCCTTTAAAGAGAAAATCTCCTACATATGAATTAAAGTATCTAAGTTTATAATTTGAGTTACTCAGCTTATTTGTTTCCTGAGTTCTTAATTCCCAGTGAAATTCTTAGGAGGTATGTCATATGATTCAGTGACCTTTAAAATAAAATTGAAATATTTGACTTTACAACTTTTCTTTACTTCTCTCTCCTTCACTGCATGTAGTCTATAAACCCCAGCAGAATTAATTGCCTAATTACAGGGAATAAAAAAATAATGTCTTTTGAAAGATTTAAATGTGTATTTCCTGCCATGGAGATTTTACCTGACCAGCTAACCTACACAGTTTGCACCCATTAAAGAAATAAGCATCTACTTGGGAACACAGTTTTAACCTGATATAAGTGTAACACAAAAATAACAATAATTTTAAGTCATTTTGTATTCTAATAATTAAGTCTGGAGCTGTTGTAGTAGTTAATCCTTATCCATAACCATTTATCCTCTCAGAAATAAATCCCACCTTTATTGTTTTAATTGTTTTCTTGGTACAATTTAAATATGTAGCAGAAAATTAGGCAATAAGAAAAATATTAATAGTAGATGTATCTATAGTACCGTGGAGGGAATTTTCCAGCCACACGATTTGATGAATTTTACGAACAAGACTTACAAATAAAGTCCATGTAAATATACCTGGGAGACAATCCAAAAATGGGCAGAAGACCTAAATAGACATTTCTCCAAAGATATACAGATTGCCAACAAACACATGAAAGGATGCTTAACATCACTAGTCATTAGAGAAATGAAAATCAAAACTAGAATGAGATATCACCTCACACGGGTCAGAATGGCCATCATCAAAAAATCTACAAACAATAAATGCTGGAGAGGGTAAGGAGAAAAGGGAAGCTCATTGCACTGTTGGTGGGAATGTAAATTGATACAGCCACTATGGAGAACAGTATGGAAGTTCCTTAGAAAACTAAAAACAGAACTACCATATGACCCATCAATCCCACTACTGGGCATATACCCTAAGAAAACCATAATTCAAAAAGAGTCATGTACCACGATGTTCATTGCAGCTCTATTTACAATAGTCAGGACATGGAAACACCCTAAGTGTCCATCGACAGATGAATGGATAAAGAAGATGTGGCACATATATACAATGGAATATCAGCCATAAAAAGAAATGAAATTGAGTTATTTGTAGTGAGGTGGATGGACCTAGAGTCTGTTATACAGAGTGAAGTAAGTCAGGAAGAGAAAAACAAATACCGTATGCTAACATATGTATATGGAATCAAAAAAAAAAAAGTGTTCATGAAGAAACTAGGGGCAGGATGGGAATAAAGATGCAGACCTACTTGAGAATGGACTTGAGGATATGGAGAGGGGGAAGAGTAAGGTGGTACAAAGTGAGAGAGTGGCATGGACATATGTACACTACCAAATGTAAAACTGATAGCTAGTGGGAAGCAGCTGCATAGCACAGGGAGATCAGCTCAGTGCTTTGTGACCACCTAGAGGGGTGGGATAGGGAGGGTGGGAGGGAGGGAGATACAAGAGGGAAGAGATATGGGGATATATGATTCACTATGTTATAAAGCAGAAACTAACACACCATTGTAAAGCAATTATACTCCAATAAAGATGTTAAAATAATAATAATTTCTTTAAAAAAACAAAACTAAAAATAGAACTACCATACAACCCAGCAATCCCACTACTGGTCATATACCCTGAGAAAGCCATAATTCAAAAAGAGTCATGTACCACAATGTTCATCGCAGCTCTATTTACAATAGTCAGGACATGGAAACAACCTAAGTGTCCATCGACAGATGGATGGATAAAGAAGATGTGGCACATATATACAATGGAATATTAGCCATAAAAAGAAATGAAATTGAGTTATTTGCAGTGAGGTTGATGGACTTAGAGGCTGTCACACAGAGTGAAGTAAGTCAGAAAGAGAAAAACAAATACCGTATGCTAACACATATATATGGAATCAAAAAAAGAGTGGTTCATTTGAAGAATCTAGGAGCAGGACAGGAATAAAAACACAGGCATAGAGAATGGACTTGAGGTCACGGGGAGGGAGACAATAAGCTGGGATGAAGTGAGAGAGTAGCATTGACATATATACACTACCGAATGTAAAACTGATAGCTAGTGGGAAGCAGCCGCATAGCACAGGGAGATCAGCTGGTGATTTGTGACCACCTAGAGGGGTGGGATAGGGAGGGTGGGAGGGAGACGCAAGAAGGAGGGGATATGGGGGTATATGTATACATGTAGCTGATTCAGTTTGTTATACAGCAGAAACTAACAGAGCATTGTAAAGCAATTATACTCAAATAAAGATGTTAAGAAATACATATATATATATGTATTATATATATGTATAAAGATGTATATATATAAATACATATATATATATATATATATATATATATATACCTGGGAGAGACACATATGCCCTCCGATGAAGACATGTATTTTAACACAGGCTTCATATTTGCTTTTATCTGTGGGTTGATCCTGTTGTCTTCTGGTGCCCATGGGTTCAGGATGTATGCTATATAGTTGTGTTAGTTGTACATAGGCACATCTACAAGCAGTATTAGAAAGCCAAAGATGTAAAAGCAAATAGATGAGATTATTTAAGCTGTCTTGTGATATAGGAAACTTGAAAAAAGGTGGCCACTTTTATCTGGAGTATTCATAGAAAACTTTAAGAAAAAACAAAATTTGAAGGTGACTTTAAAAAGGAAAAGAATATTCGTGAGTGCAAGTGAGGAATCAGTTAGGTTCAAAGTAGTCACTGTGCCCAGTAAAATTTCCTGACATGGCAAGGAAAAAAAAAAAAAAAAAAAAACAACTGTGTAAAATAAATCAGTATAAATAAAATAAGTTGGAACTATATTTTAAATGATTTGCTATTTTCTCAGATAAACATAACTTTCTTTGACCTTCTCCTTTCCCTATTCATGGAAGAAGCCTGTTTTGTGCTCATCGTCACAAAGGAGGATTCATGAGAGGAAAGCAGAAATAAAAGGAAATCTCTTCCTACATCTTTGTGTTCCAAAAACAGTTGGTATTCAAGTAAATAAAGACAATCAATCAAAATCCTTGTTGTCAGTGGATTTAATTGTTAGAAGTTCTCCCTCATCCATTAAGAAAAAATAAATAAATAAAAGATTTTCTGTCCTCAGGTGGGAGGAAATGAGGAAAGCAAGGCATAAGATTCTAGATACCATTAAGTCTAAAATGGAAGAAATTTATGTTTTTGTTTTGACTTTGACTTCAGGAGAGCAGCAATATCCAGATGAGTTTTGTGAACTGGATATGAGAAATGAGGTAGATCCTAGAGTGTGTACAGGAAGAAGGCAGTGGGAAAAGACTGCACAGTGAGTCTAGGCAGACTGGACTTTTAAACCAGACTCGGAGATCCTCATGTCCTACCATGGCTCTCAATCAATGATTTGGTGACATCAAAATGTGGGACATAGGATGACAATCAGACAGAATGGATGATGTTCATGGAAACCAGGGTGATTTTAGCAGCAATCAAAATGGACTAAAACCTGAGAATCAGGCAAGAATGTAGAAACTTCCGTACTGACAGCTATGAATCACTACACCCACTCCCATTCCTGCAATCTTTCATTGGCAATGTATTATCTTCTTAGAATTAAACCCAAATCTGGGGAAGGTGCTAGATTTGGGAGATTCTCAAACCAACTCAGATTGTTTCCACTCTCTGATGGAATATAAATTAAATGTTGAAATATTAAAATATAAATTATATTGAGTTACTGAAAACAGTGAGAGTGAAATGTATTCCTTATAAAACAAAACATTTATTTTGCATTTAACATATTAATGAATATTTATACATAGGATATTTAGGAGAGAGAGCTTTGGAAAGTAAGGGGGAAACCATATTGCAGAAGTCCACAGATGTCAGACTACCAAGATTAGGCTTTAGTTCTTAGAGAGGATTTTGAGTTTTCAATATTGCGTTGAAAGCAACGTTTAAAAAAATTTAATCTGGTGGGAGACATTGGCAGTAATTGGTGGTAGAAATGGTAGAAATCTGGCAGGTAGAAATGAGAAGGGGAAGTAGACTTTGAGAGATAAAGTTTTTACACTGACACAATTTTGAGATGTGAAGGGTCTAATGTAAGGTGATAGCAATATGTAATACAAGGGAATAACTACATACTAAGTAATTTTTAAAAATGAAATTTAGGATTTGGTGATTGATTAGCTCCAAGGGCCATGGGGAGGAATGGAATTAAGGTTTCAGCTATGGGGATTGAAGAATGATAAAGCCACTGAATTACCGAGTCAAATTAGAATTTTGTCGTAAGGAAAAAATGCCAGTGTAAGTCACGCCACTGTATGCCATTTGTAAGACAATCCCAGTAATAGTAGAAAATGTGACAGTGATACAAAGGGGATAGCTGATAGTTTAGACTAGAGATGTGTTGGGAAATATCTATATGTGCATTTCAAATGGCTCAAAATGCTTTAAAAAAGAAAATGTGTCAGAAGACTATAACATATGTATTTGGGGGGATATAATTCAATCCATAACAGAAGTGAATTTCATCATTTTGGTAAAAAGTACTAATAAAATTGCCATTTATATTATAGTTAATATTTGAAATATTAAACACCCTCTTCTTATGAGTGGAAAAAAAAGCAAAAATATCCATCATCACCATTTCTATTCAATATTGTACTGTAAATCCAAACCAGTAAAGGCAAGAAAAAAATGTCATAACACTGGAAAATAAGAATTTATAGAAGACTATCACAGGCAGAAGATTGAGACTGGGTGGGGAAAAAAAAGAAATAAATTAGAAAAGAAGCACAAAAGAGAGGCTCCTTGGCTCAGAAAAGATGCTAACCATTCTAAAGGGAAGCTTTGAAAACCAGGGTAGAAATTCAGGCATAAGGAAGCTATATGTCAGAGATTATTAGCAGTAGTACTATGTAACTGGTGTAAATTATTTTTCCAGGGTAAGAAATGGTAGATTTTATTTTGAAATAAGCAGAGGTATGCCAAAGTTGTGAGATATTAAAAAGACACTTACTTCTGTAACAAAATATAGTAAAACTGTTGTTTAAAAGAAGAACATAGTAAGCAGAAATTCAGCAAGAAATTAATTTGTGCCCTGGCACCTTTTTTTCTGGTGCCCTTTTCCATTCAGGATTTTTAGCTACAAAGAATCTCTCAATTACTGCTTTCCTATTTTGTAAGTTTGTGGCCATTAAGGCAATCAATCTGTTACACGTATTTGCTGCCTTTTCATCTGCTTTCTACCCTGTCTTAATTGAATAATTTCTTCAAATTATGTGAAAGTGTAGGAATTTAAATGGTGTAAGGTTTTAAAAATGGTTAATGCTTGAACTTTCAAGAAATGTTTTCAAATCAAACTAAATTAGAAACACAAAATATTGAATTAACATCTTTATTTTTTTGTTTCTCTAATTTATTTAAGTAATCTCCCAGTTTCTGTGGGAGGGTAGGGGTCTAACTTAGGTAGGCACTTCACTCCGATTTGCAAAACTACTTCATATTATAAAGACATGAGGTTTCTTTTCCCTTTGAATAAATAAAATCTAACACAGAAAAAACATCCAAGTACCTAGTGAATTTTGGATAAACTGCATGTGACTAATCATGCTGTCAAGTCCTCCTACTTGAGGACTACTTATTATACTGAGACCATGTACTGGACAGGTTGTATCTGCTTGGCTATGTAAGAGGGTGAGATTTCTCTCTGACTTTGCAATCTGTTAGCAGTTTACCTAGGATGAACATCACATTCTGGTTTAATGCTTACATATGTTTAAGTCCTAAATCCCAGTACCTCAGAATGTGACCTTACTTGGGATAAGATCATTGAAGATATAATTAGTTGTTAAGATGAGGTGATACTGGAATAGGTTGACCCCTAATCCAATATAACTCATGTCTTTACAAAAAGGGAAATTTGGAGATAGATAGGGAAAACACATTATGAAGACTGGAGTTATGCTACCATAAGCCAAAGAACCACCAGAAGCTAAATGAGAGACCTAGAACAGATCTTCCCCTGGCACCTTCAGGGGAAACATAGCTCAGTTGATATTTTGATACCAGATTTCTGGCCAAAAGAACTGGGAGGCAATAAATTTCTGTTGTTCTAAGTATCTTAGTTTGTGGTAATTTTGTTATAGCAACCCTGGAAAACTATTAGTATGATTCATATTCCTAGTTTTCTGAGACTTCTTTTAAAAAATCATGAATACCTAATTATTTTTATCTTCTGTCTCTATTGAGATAATATATGAGTGTTCCTCTTTGTGCTTTTAATGTGGTGAATACTATTGTTTGATTTTCTAATTTTAAACCAAGGTTGCATTCCTTAAATAAGCTTCACTTAGTCATGAAGTATTATAATTTGTTATACATTTTTGAATGAATGTCCCAATATTTACTTGAAGATTTTTACACTTATGTTCAAGTACAGTAGTGTTCATTTTTTGTTTGTTTGGTAATGTCTTTATAAGGTTTTACTATTGGAGTTTTTCTGGTTTCATAAAATGAGCTGGGAATTATCCTCATTATCGGTTTCCTGAGATTGTGTATTATTCTATTATTTCTTCCTATTATGTTTGACAGAATTTAGCTGTGAAGCAAGCTGGGCCTGAATATTTCTTTGAAAGAAGGTTGTTTTGAATTACAAATTCATTTTGTAATAGAGAACTATTCAAATTTTCTAATTTTTCTTCTGCTAGATTAAGTAGGATATTACAAAGCTTTTTTGATCCTACTATGTTAAAATTATTGCCATTAAATAGCTTCTAATATTATTTTATTATTATTTCTGTGCCTTTTCACATACTGATATTGGTATTTAGAATTTTCTGTGTTTTTTTAAAAATATCTGTATTCTAAAGAGATAATTTTTAATTTTTGTTAATTTTTTTCTATCTGCTTTTTCTCTTATTTTTTTACTTTTAGTTTTACTATTTCCTATCTTCTCACTCTGTGATTACTTTTTTTAGTTTCTTAATGTGAAAGATTATTGATAAATATTTTTCTTTTGTGTTATAGTTATTTAAAGATCTAAATATCCACATAAACATTGCTTTGGCAGCATCTTTAAATTTTGATATATTGTCTTTTTATCTTTAACTACATTGTAATATTTTCCAATTTTCTTTGAGTTTTCTTCTTTACTTCCATGAAAATGTATTAGCAGTGTGTTGCTTAATTTCTAAGTATTGAGAATTTTCAGATAACTTAGTGTAATTGATATGTTAATTCTATTAGAGTAGGAGAACAAACTACACAATTTCAATCCTGTGAAATTTACTGAGCAATTTTATTACTCATAATATGGACTACATTGCCAATATTGGTGAATATCCCATGTAAATGTGAAACATTTAGGACAGGCTGAGTTGTAGTGTTATTTAGATACTCTAAATTTTGTACTGATTTCTTCTTGCCCTATCAATTACTGATAGTCTCATGTTAACATATCCAAATATGATTGGATTTATCTATATTTCTCCCTTTAGTTCTATCAATATTTCTTAAGACTTTTGCATCTATGTTTAAGTGGAAGATTATCCAGTTTTCTATTTTTATTAAATGTAAACACACAAAAATAACTCTGGTAATACTCCTACTCTTGAGGTTTACTTTGTCTGATCTTAATACAGCTTAATATTTTAATATATTAATATACCTTTCTTAAGCTGTTTTCCTTTTATCTCATTCAACTTTTATTTTCACCCTTTCTGTTTCAAACTTTATTTAAATTGTGCTTTTGTAAACAATGTATATTTGTATATAACATTGATATTTAATTAAAAATTAAGGAAAAATTTTAATTTCTTTACATTAATATAATTATTGGCATAGTACAATTTAAGTCAACCATCTTTTTATTGGTTTTCTATTTATTATATCTATTCTTTTTTCCTCTTTTTCTCCTTTTATGTCTTCTTTGAGTTAGGATACTAAGTAGGATATTACAAAGTCTTTTCCACTTTTTATTATTCTATTTTATCTAGGTGTTTGTGTTTATCATTATTATTTACCCAAAGCTTTGTGTTTTGCTGAGCTTCTTGGATATGTATTATTGTCTTTCACTAAATTTGATAATTTTTAGGAATTATTCCCTCAGATAACCCTCCTGCTATGTTCTCTATCTTCACTCCTTATGGGGCTCTAATTTTACTTATGTTACACTGTCTGAATTGTCACAATTATCTTGAGGAAATCTTTAACTGTAGGGCAGTGTCTGTTAATGGCTTTATCTCTTGAATTTTGCCCACATTTCCTGCTTTTTTATGAAATGCCTAAACAGTTACTTCTGTTTTTAGTCTGTGTGTACTACAGGGGTAGAAAGCTGTGCTGTTTATATTTGAGCTAGAGCTGGACTACACTGCAGCTTTATTTAAAGTCAATTTACCACTGGCTTCAAATATTCTCAGTCAGGTTAAGGCTTTCTTTTTAGTAAGGCTTGGCATCTAAACTTACCAATTGACTTTGTTGATGTCTGTATGTTTTACAATCAAAATACCAGCTTTTTAATCTGTAGGAGATGTTTGGTTTACAGCAAACCTATGAGATTTTGTTTTCACTGTGGTGTTCACTCTACTTTCCTTCTTCACCTTCCATTTTCCCAAGTCCAAATTATCTCTTTATCCTACTGCCTTATGCCCAGTCTTCAGTGGGGTATCATAGTATACTAACAAAAAAACATGCACCAAATGGTGATATTTCTGAGCTCTTTTTCTCCGCAGCAGCCTTTCATTGCTGAAGGCTACCTATATCTCAGGTAATTTCTCTCAACTTCTTCACCTGCCTAGAGCCTTCAATATGCTGTTTATATGTACCTAGTAAAGGTCCCATGGGATAGGAATGGCGCCATGACTGGGGGACATTGGAATTACAGTTGGCCGTCTGTATCAGCAGGTTCCACACCCTAGGATAAAACCAACCACAAACCAAAAGTGTTTCCCCCAACAAAAAATTTTTTTTCAGAAAGTTCCAAAAAGCAAAACTTGAATTACCTGCATGCCACCAACTATTTATATAACAATTATATTATATTAGGTATTATAGGTAAGATGATTTAAAGTATATGGGAGGATGTACATAGGTTACATGCAAATAGTATGTCATTTTATATAAGGGACCTGAGCATCCACAGGTTTTGATACCCACAGGGGATTCTGAAACTAATACCCATAGGGGATTCTGAAACTAATCACCCATGGATATGGAACAACAACTATATTCTCTTCCACACCAATCCAAAGTTAAAGATTAAAATTCATTAACAATCCAACTGTTTTCTTCTTATTCTCTTTAATGGCAGTTTGTTCTTTCATCATGACTTTAGAGCTGAGCACAACCTTGCGTCCCTTCTTTCTTAGAAAGGAACTTATAAGCTATTTCCCTTTTGCTATGAATAAACAATTATCTCTTAAGCCTTTCTATATCCTAATATGTAGAAGTGCATTAATTTAACTTTGTATGCAAGAAATGTTTTTGTGCCAGAAATCTATATATAAAAAAATACCTAGCTATAAGATAATATGCTCAACATATTATTAAACATTTTTCTAAATGGTATCAATGCTTCCTTCACATATATGTTATTCTCTGCACATGCTGCTCTAACAAAAGACTGGAGTGAGTTTTACAGTAGCAAGAAAAATCAAAATATTCTAAATATTCTTAGATCATCAGTTTCTCTAATCTTTCAGTAAAGTAAAATGACATATGAGATTCTTCTTTGTCCCTCTACTTATAAAATTATCTTTATATTTGGGCTATATAGGTACCCTGATATCTTTACGGAACTAGAATAACTTCTTGTGAACATATGGGAGCATGGACCACCTTGAAAATCTTTGCAATAGTCTCTATTGCAAAGTGGTAAAGAAAAGAGCCTGGGAATGTTTAATCCACATATGCATATGTCTCATACTCTCTATTTGTTCTTTTTTTTTTTTTTATTTCTGCAGGGCACCTTTCACCACTTCCTTCATTTACGATGGCTATGCTTCTCTTCAAACTTTTGCAAAAAAGCAGTATACACACTTTTACTTTTGCTACTCTCCTGGGATACATATTTGATTAGAGCAGATATTTTATCTAATATTTTGTGATCAGTTTCAAGAAAAATATATTGTATGCATATATTTTATGAGCAACAAGATTAGTCATAAAATATAGGCTACTACATCATACCCTTGGAAATTACAGCAAGCAGATATAATAAGATCTTTATCTAAATAGTCAAAACAATTCCTTTGTCATTTTTATGTTGCATTGGAAATTTGGGGGTATGGAGGGATTTAAAAGAATGAACTGAAATAAATGGCTCATGAAACAGTAAATCAGATTGTTTCTGTGCTGATTGAACAACTAGAGCAACCTGACCTACTGCTGAGTTATTAGAAGTTATTTTGAGAAAGAAAGAGGGAGAGAGAGAGAAATAATGAGCTATTTTATTTAAATTTTCACAGCTGTCATGAAAAATAGATAAATTATGGCCATAGAATAATCTGTTCTTCAGTAGAATTTTATTATAAATAATCCCACTTTATGATAGAAAGCCCAAGGCTGTTAAAAAATTACTTATTTGGTGAACTCATATAAAATGAGCTAAGGGTAGTTAAATGAATATTTAAGTATCAATATAATTCTTACTCCATTGTTAAATTATATGATACTTCAAGTTTTTCATTTAGATTTTAGTAAGATATAACATCGAATGAATTATACAACAAGAACAAGCATCATCAAATGACTTTTGCCATACAATACTTATCTTGTTTCCTTATATATTTGACTATGAATCACTGACAACCTCAAAACTTCTAGCAATAAGACAAGAAAAAGAATGAAGTCTTAAAGGGGGTGATCAGATGCCTTTGAAAAACAGACACTTAAAGAGCTTGAGGAAGCTTTAAATGAATGAAGGCTGTAAGAAAACTGTCAGTGATAGAAAGCAGACTATTAGATATCAAAAGGTTAGGTTGTTCAGGAAAGAGAACTGGTGAGGCTGCAGGTGACACTCATTCCTGAAAATCTGTGATGTCCTTGAAGACACATTGTGACTGTTTTACCCATGGAGATCAGGATGACTGGCCACGACCATTCTGGTAATTCATCACTATTGCAAGGGCACCAATCTCAGAGTAACATCAGTGTGGATAATTCAAGCACAAATAAAAAATTGTGGCATGTTCTAGTGTTAGATACTTAGAAAATATTAGGATTTTTCTCATTCAATGAATAAATGAATTATAATTTTTTTTGATATGTACTATATGCAAAACTTCTGTGAGAGGCAGGATGGTCATATTTAAAGGTTTTTTGTCCCTCCACAATTTAGCATTTGACAGTGATACAAGAGTGGGTGGAGCTGTGATTTTTATTTGGCAAGGACATAATTGATTATTTGAGTTTTTAACTAACTACCAGAATGTAAACATCTTAATAAGGTAGAAATATACAAATTATCTTACCTTCCAAACAGTCGGGGTTTAAACAGTACTTATACTTCTTTGTGGTTTTACATAAAACATTTTTTACTGGGGGATATCATATCATAAATTCTTCTTTAAAATATTTATGAGTGTTAAAATATTACAGAATGAAACTCTCATTTATATAAGAAAAGACTTCTAATTAACCAGGGCCCTTAAACATACAAGAGAGTCTATATTAAAAAAAAAATCAACATTGGGCAAAAACCTCATAAGAAACAGCTTTTAGCAACTTCATTAATCACAGACATGCTAAGATCCAATGTCACCTCTAGAGCACTTATTTTGGGAAATATTTCTTAAATTGTTACTATATGTACAAGTCATAGCTACTTGTTATATTCAAAATATCTTTGTTGGGAGTGGGATGGAGAAAAAAAAAACAAACAAACACAAAAGGACAAAGGGGAACTTTTGGAGATGACAAATATGTTTATTACCTAGATTGTGGTGATGATAACATGTGGATACATATTTCCGAAATCACCAAATTGTGTATATTAATTATGTGCAGTTGATTTTATACCAATTACACCTGAATAAAGCTAGAGGGGAAAGTATCCTTCCTGGGGCAGCAAAGCCTATTTCAAAAATAATGCATCATTTTAAAAAAAAATTAAACATTCTTTCACATATGTCACAAAGAGGTAGTAATTCAAGAAATTATAAAGTTTATTCGTAAATTTAAAAATTCTATTTCATTTGCTAACGACTGTGTACTATTCATATATAATCCATGATCACAGAATTTATTTAATAATTAATATTGGACTGTAAAGGTTTTTGAAAAATCACATGACTCTTAAGTGAGAAGCAATTATACTCCAATAAAGATCTATTAAAAAATAAAATAAATTAGTAATTGCTATAACATAAAGATAGATCAATTCTAAATTGTAGCAATGACCACCGTGAAATATATTATGAAATCTTTGGTATTGTATCTGATCTTCAACCATGCAATTTCTCCTTTAAATATGGCCAACTGTATTTCCTTAACGATGCTCTCTTAACTATATTACCTTTATCAAAACTATAGTTTGAAGATGAGGGCATCTTTTTTTTTTTTTTTGCAGTACGCGGGCCTCTCACTGTTGTGGCCTCTCCTGTTGCGGAGCACAGGCTCCGGACGCACAGGCTCAGCGGCCATGGCTCACGGGCCCCGCTGCTCCGCAGCATGTGGGATCTTCCCGGACCGGGGCACGAACCCGTGTACCCTGCATCGGCAAGCGGACTCTCAACCATTGGGCCACCAGGGAAGCCCGAGGGCATCATTTAATAAAACATTATTGTGACATTTGCTTGACGTGTTAAATATTTTATTTGCATCAGATCTTACTGACAGTTCCACATGCTCCAGTTTCCTCCCTGGAGAATACACTATGAGTCAAATGTCACTGGTACATGCAAAATGTGGGTTTGCCTCATGGTAGAGAAACTCTGTAATCACGAATCTCAAAGCTTACCTAGGGCAGGCTTGCACAACTTCCCTCTTCCCCTCAGGAGGAAAGAGACCTTATCTTCCTAAGATAAAAATCCTTTCAGTGGATAAGAGGTGAAAATCTCTAAATTCATTACCGTTTGGAATGTAAACATGTGGCTCCAGGGGAGATAAAACTGTAAACCACTAGAGAGAAGGACATAATCCCTAACTTCCAAGTTACTCACTTATCTCTTGGTTGTCAGAGATTTTTGCTTAGAAAGTTCAGACCATGAAGAAACGTAAACCTAGTCATGGAACATTGCTTCCTGGCACTGCTTTTATGCATGAGAGAGTAACACTGTCCTAATGTTACCCACACAAAATAAACAAGTAGAAAAATATAGAAAACATGTTTTTGATCTGGAAAAAAAGACAGCAGAAAGAGAAAGAGAACAAATCAGGTGACTCCTACTATCACCCACGCCTGTGGCTGTATGTAATAGATGGACTCCAGTTCAGGAAGGGAGACAGCAGAACAGGGCCCAGCAATTTCATTCAATTGATGAAACGGATATCAGAGTTGAAAAGGCTAATGGAACTATAATTTATGGAGTAGAGTGACTTGGTTGAAGCAATTCCCAGGAAGGAATTCTGGAAATATGAATGAATCCTCTTGGAGTTTTTAGTTAACTACCTATCTGAGTATGCACTGTGAGACATGGAAAGAACATCTTCCAGTGAAAGAAAAATTACTAGGGAGCTTCAAGTCAAAAAATTCCAAGAGGTCACAAAAAGATAGTCAGTAAGGAAAGAGCCCTTTTAAATACATAGAGCATTTATCAGAGATTCCCAAACAGCCATGCCTAAGAAGTGTGGTTAATTAATTTGAGAGCAAAAGCTGTTCTACACCTATTCTAAGAGAGCTCACAAATAAATATTTAAAGGTTTAATTTAACCAGGAGAAAAAAAAGTCGATAGAAACATAAACAGAAATGGTAAAGAAAACAAACAAGTATGTTAAAACAGCTATTGAATATATATATATATGCTACATATACTCATACATATTTACTCAATATGTAAAATAATACATAAATGTAATGAAAAGAGAAAAGAAGGATATAAAAAAAGCTCCAAATATAAATTCTGAAGTAAATAGTACACCTGAAATTTAAGAGCACTTCAGGAACTATTGAAGAAAACATAAAATATATAGAATTTTTATATATTTTATTATATATTTATAGAAAACATAAAATATATAAAATGAAGCACAAGAGAAAGAGAGGAAAAAGGGCTGAAAACTTAACCACACCCACTTTAACAAGTGTGACAATATAAAGCAATCAAATAAATCAATATATACATTACTTGAATATAAGAGAAGGGGGTACACAAAATAGTGAAGTAAAAATCACTGAACATTTTTCAAATTTGATGAAAAGTCTAAATTCAGAGAGCCAAGAATCTCAACAAACCCAGACCAAGATAAACATATAGAACACCACACCAAAGCATACAAAATCAAATTACTGAAAGACAATACTAAAAAGAAAATCTTAAAACAGCCAGAGGTGAAAAATGCATTAGGTACAGAGAAATAAATATGAGAATGAAAGCATGCTTCTTATCTGAAATGATGTGGGCAAAAAGAGAATGCAATGAGATCCTTTTATAATGCCAGAGAAAACCACTGTCTACATCTAACTCTTTACCCAGACAAATATCTTTCAAAAATATAAGCAGTAAAAACTTTTCAAACAGATAAAATGGAGAACATACATTGCCAGCAGACTTATATGAGCACAAGTTATCATTAATCACGAGTGACAGATCACTTTCCCCTGCCACTGGTAAGATGACCAGAATGTCCATTCTGTTCAGCATTGTACTGGATGCCCCAACCAGTACCATGAAGCAAGAAAAAGAAGTAAAAGAGAAAGACATTGAAAAGAAAGAAACAAAACTGCCTTCATTTGCAGAGAGTGGGATTATTTACATTTTAAAAAATCCAGTAAAGCTACAGAAACACTACCAGAAGTAATAAATTTAGTATTTTGCAAAATACAAGGTCAATAATTCATATCACTTATATTTCTATATTTCAGTAGAAAAGAATTGAACATTGAAAAATGTAAAAGTATATATTATTTATGATTGCAACCAAAAACATGAACTACATAGAGGTAAAATTAGCAAGATATTTCAACTAAAATATAAACATTTAATAAAGCCCTGATGAGATAAACGAAAAAACAAAATAGAATGGTGATTGTCAGGGGCTGGAGGAGTGGGAAACGTGGACTTGCTGTTCAATAGGTAAAAAGTTTCAGTTATACAAGAAGAATAGTGTCTTGGTCAGCTCTGGCTGCTGTAACAAAATACTATAGACTAGGGGGCTTAAACAACAGAAATTTTTTTCTCGTAGTTCTGAAGCCTGGTAAGTCGAAGATCATGGTGTTGGCTGATCAGGATCTGATGAGAGGTCTCACCCTGGCTTGCAGAATGCTGCCTTTTTGCTATGTCCTCACATGGTGGAGAGAGATAATCTCTCTCACTTCTGTTACGGTAAGGGCACTTATCCCATACATGACGGCTTCACCCTCATGATCTAATTAGCTGCAAAAAGCCCTATCTCCAAACACCATCACATGGAGGGGATTAAGACTTCAATTTATGAATTTTGGGTGGATACAAACATTCAGTCTACAGCAAATAATTTCTAGAGATCTGCTGTATAATATTATAGCCTTTGGTTAATAAGGCTTTACTATGTACTTAAAAATTAAGAGCATAGATCTCATGTTAAGTCTTCTTACAGGAAAGAAGGGAGGAAATAAGGAAGGGGAAAAGGAGGGAAGGAATGAAAGAAGGAAGGAAGGAACACAGGAAGAAAAAAGAAAGAAGAGAGATGGAGAGAAGGAGGGTTTAATCTCATTAAATATAATTTGTATTACTAAGGAAATAAGTGAATATACATATATAATGTATGTTAGCTAATACAAAATCAGATTTAATAAATAAAACTTTTCTGATGTAAGTATGAATAGGAACTATTATTTTCTCTGTTTCTTTCTGCTTTCATCTACTCTTGCAGACACAAAAATTCAAATTTTGTGTACCAGCTTGAGCTATGGCCTTCATCCCAAGACTTCTAATAGAGCTATAGAAAACTGTAAAATCTGAGAACCTTGTATGTCAAATAGAATAAATGGATAATTATTAGAATTTTTTTCCATGCTTTATAATGAAAAGGAGTGCAATAAGAACTCCTTAATGATATGATTAAATGGAAGCCAATTGAAACACAAAAAAAATACATATCTAAACAATCAATTGCTCTATATGCAATGGATTTAATGGATTCAGATGAATTGGATACATTTTGGAGTTCTGATTTATTCTATAATATATTTATTAAAAATATAATATTTATTGAATAACTTAAAATTCATACTGGCATTGATAATGATCTGAAGAAATACATTGCTTCATATGTAGTATAAATTTAATTAATATGCATATACACTTGATCTACTAAAGGAGAATTTTCATTATTACTATTTTTATTCAAATAAGGCTTATGTTCAATACTTTATTATGTTAATTAATATGGAGACAAAATCCTCTGTATATAATTTCCAGGGTAGCTAATCCCTACTCACAATCTCAGGAGGTCTTGAGTGGCCTGAAAGGTTACCACAATTATCACATATGTTACACTTCACAGATTTATATGATTAAATTGCCATGAAAAGACTTTATAAACCTTTCTAAAACTAGCATTCAATGGACACTTATTATTTATATAGTTAAATTTGTTCTACAGTAAATAAATGGCAATAAACTCTTAAATTTATATTTTTCACTTCACCTATTTTCATAATGAATTATATCTATTTGTAGACATTTTTATAAAAGTAAAATTTTGATATATTATTAATCTTTTATACAAGGTTACATGTTTAATGTAAATAAGTTAGTAAACATAGAATCATAAGTGTAGATCCATTCCAACTCTGCAGAAATATGCATTATTTTGCTTTTGTACAATGTTTCTATTTTTTAAGATAAAAATATAATTAAATGGGGGCTTCCCTGGTGGAGCAGTGATTGAGAGTCCGCCTGCCGATGCAGGGGACATGGGTTCGTGTCCCGGTCCAGGAAGATCACACATGTCACGGAGCGGCTGGGCCCATGAGCCATGGCCGCTGAGCCTGCGCGTCCAGAGCCTATGCTCCACAACGGGAGAGGCCACAACAGTGAGAGGCCAGCATACCACAAAAAAATAAATAAATAAATATAACTAAAATGGGTTATAGAGTATAAATAAAAATATATATAGAGAGAAAGAAAACAAAAAATACCCAAAGTTAGCAGAAGGAAAGAAATCATAAAGATCAGATCAGAAATAAATGAAAAAGAAAAGAAGGAAACAATAGCAAAGATCAGTGAAATTAAAAGCTGGTTTTTGAGAAGATAAAGAAAATTGATAAACCATTAGCTAGACTCATTAAGAAAAAAAGGGAGAAGACTCAAATCAATAGAATTAGGAATGAAAAAGGAAATGAAAAACTGATACTGCAGAAATACAAAGGATAATGAGAGATTACTACAAGCAATTATATGCCAATAAAATGGACAACCTGGAAGAAATAGACAAACTCTTAGAAAAGCACAACCTTCTGAGACTGAATCAGGAAGAAACAGAAAATATAAACAATCACAAGCACTGAAATTGAGACTGTGATTAAAAACCTTCCAACAAACAAAGGACCAGGACCAGATGGCTTCACAGGCAAATTCTATCAAACATTTAGAGAAAAGCTAACACCAATCCTTCTCAAACTCTTCCAAAATATAGCAGAGGGAGGAACACTCCCAAACTCATTCTATGAGGCTACAAATACCCTGATACCAAAAGAAGACGAAGATGTCACAAAGAAAGAAAACTACAGGCCAATATCACTGATGAACATAGATACAAAAATCTTCAACAAAACACTAGCAAACAGAATCCAACAGCACATTAAAAGTAACATACACCATGACCAACTGGGGTTTATCCCAGGAAGGAAAGGATTCTTCAATATATACAAATCACTCAATGTGATACACCATATTAAAAAATTGAAGGTGAAAAACCATATGATCATCTCAATAGATGCAGAAAAAGCTTTTGACAAATGTCAACACCTGTTTATGATAAAACCCTCCAGAAAGTAGGCATAAAGGGAACCTACCTCAACATAATAAAGGCCATATATGACAAACCCACAGCCAACATCATTCTAAATGGTGAAAAACTGAAACCATCTCCTCTAAGATCAAGAACAAGACACCCTTGTCCAGTCTCACCACTATCATTCAACATAATTTTGGAAGTTTTAGCCACAGGAATCAGAGAAGAAAAATAAATAAAAGGAATCCAAATCAGAAAAGAAGTAAAGCTGTCGTTGTTTTCAGCTGACATGATACTACACATAGAGAATCCTAAAGATGCTACCAGAAAACTACTAGAGCTAATCAGTTATTTTGGTAAAGTATCAGGATACAAAATCAATGCACAGAAATCTCTTGCATTCTTATTCACTAATGATGAAAAATCTGAAGGAGAAATTAAGGAAACACCCCCATTTACTGTCACAACAAAAAGAATAAAATACCTAAGAATAAACCTACCTAAGGAGAAAAAAGATCTGTATGCAAAAATCTATAAGACACTGATGAAAGAAATTAAAGATGATATGAACAGATGGAGAGATATACCATGTTCTTGGATTGGAAGAATGAACATTGTGAAAATGACTATACTACCCAAAGATGTCTACAGATTCAATGAAATCCCTATCAAACTACCAGTGGCATTTATTACAAACTAGAAGAAAAAATTTCACGATTTGTATGGAAACACAAAAGACTCCGAATAGCCAAAGCAATCTTGAGAAAGAAAAACGGAGCTGGAGGAATCAGGCTCCCTGACTTCAGACTCTACTACAAAGCTACAGTAATCAAGACAGTATGGTACTGGCACAAAAACAGAAATATAGATCAATGGAACAGGATAGAAAGCCCAGATATAAACCCACACACATATGGTCACCTTATCTTTAATAAAGGATGCAACAATATACAATGGAAAAAAGACAGCCTCTTCAATAAGTGGTGCTGGGAAGACTGGACAGCTACATGTAAAAAAATGAAATTAGAACACTCCCTAACACCATACACAAAATAAACTCAAAATGGATTAAAGACCTAAATTTAAGGCCAGACACTATAAACTCTTAGAGGAAAACATAGGCAGAACACTCTATGACATAAATCACAGCAAGATCCTTTTTGACCCACCTCCTAGAGAAATGGAAATAAAAACAAAGATAAACAAATGGGACCTAATGAAACTTCAAAGCTTTTGCACAGCAAAGGAAACCATAAATAAGATGAAAAGACAACCCTCAGAATGGCAGAAAATATTTGCAAATGAAGCAACTGGCAAAGGATTAATCTCCAAAACTTACAAGAAGCTCATGCAGCTCAATATCAAAAAACAAAAAACCCAATCCAAAAATGGGCAGAAAACTCAAATAGACATTTCTCCAAAGAAAATATACATACTGCCAACAAACACATGAAAGGTTGCTCAACATCACTAATCATTAGAGAAATGCAAATCAAAAGTACAATGCAGTATCACCTTACACCATTCAGAATGGCCATCATCAAAAAGTCTACAAGCAATAAATGCTGTAGAAGGTGTGGAGAAAAGGGACCCCTCTTTCACTGTTGTTGGGAATGTAAATTGATACAGCCACTATGGAGTACAGATGGAGGTTCCTTAAGAAACTAAAAATAGAACTACCATACGACCCATCAATCCCACTACTGGTCATATACCCTGAGAAAGCCATAATTCGAAAAGAGTCATGTACCACAATTTTCATTGCAGCTCTATTTACAATAGCCAGGACATGGAAATAACCTAAGTGTCCAATGACAGATGAATGAATAAAGAAGATGTGGCACATATATACAATGGAGTATTAGTCAGCCATAAAAAGAAACAAAACTGAGTTATTTGTAGTGAGGTGGATGGACCTAGAGTCTGTCATACAGAGTGAAGTAAGTCAGGAAGAGAAAAACAAATACCGTATGTTAACACATATATATGGAATCCAAAAAAAAAAAAAAATAGATGGTTCCGAAGAACCTAGGGGCAGGACAGGAATAAATACGCAGACGTAGAGAATGGACTTGAGGACATGGGGAGGGGGAAGCGTAAGCTGGAACAATGTCAGAGAGTGGCATGGACTTATATGTACTACCAAATGTAAAATAGATAGCTAGTGGGAAGCAGCCGCATAGCACAGGGAGATCATCTCAGTGTTTTGTGACCACCTAGAGGGGTGGGATAAGGAGGGTGGGAGGGAGACACAAGAGGGAGAAGATATGGGGATATATGTATACGTAAATCTGATTCACTTTGTTATAAAGCAGAAACTAACACACCATTTTAAAGCAATTATACTCCAATAAAGATGTTAAAATATTTATATATAGAGAGAAATATATATAGAATAACAGTGATTATGATGTGTTCTTATATAATGTGCCTATAATCTAATAATATTTGGGGTTTTGACTAAAGAATATATCATTGCTTTATTCCATGTGAATTAATATTCTATATATTTTTATGTGAATTAGTATAGAAGCATGCTTAATGGCTAATTTCAATTTCATGGAAATCCCATTAATGGAAATCTTTGATGACTTTTAAAATTCCAAACTGTTGTATATCCAGGCAGCAACAAATTATTCACTGCTATGGATAATGTTGTAATGAACATCTTTATAGTTAAATTATTGCACACTTTCATAATTATACATTGAATACATTTCTAGAAATTTGACTCCATGTCAATGATTATCTTTATTTACAATGTGTTTTAAAATAGCCTACCAGCAATGTATTTGACTTCAACTGGCAGCAATACCATTTGAAAGTTTCCAATACCTTATTTCTTTGTAACACTTCATAATAAAGTCATCTTATTTGAAAGATACATCTAGCAATTGTAAGAAATAACATTTTCAAGCAGATGTCTATATATGCTTAAATATGTATTAGTTTCCATTGGTTTCATGTCCATAAATATTGAAAACATCAAAAGCAACCTGCAATTAATCTTGCCCTGTTTAGCAGAGTTACAACAAAGTATTTTGGGAAAAGAGCCAGCGAAAAGTAATTAAATACGAAATGACATCACCTTTGAAATGAACTATTTCAACTGACTTTTCTACTCTCCTCAGAATACTGAAGTATTGAATCCTTCTTATTAACAATAGTCTCTCCAATAAGACAATTCTATTCATATTTTTGGGTGAAGAGATAATTTTTCCTATAAAACTTAAATATCTAAAATATAGACTGAAACAAAGTAGATATTTTAATATAAAATGTTTGAAATGCCTAAATTTCTGTTTATAAATTAGGAAACACTTTATATGTCTATATATCTCTATATAGCTATATTACCTGAACAATAAAATCCTGAACGATAAAATTGTTGTGTTATCAATAGTTTCTCTCATAACAGGAAACATAAAATAGAAAATTTGAAAAATCTTATAGAAAAACTCAAAATAAAAAAATGTGATAATACAAATATATAACAGTACTCAACTTGTTTTGCAAGTAAAGAATTTTATTCTTTCCAACTCAAAATTTAAAAGAATTAAACTGAAATCCTAACTATTGTTATAAAATAAGAAAGGATATACTACCATCTAGTGGTTAATGGGGTTACTCGGGGGTAATATTTCACCTGCATGTATTCTTAAAAACTGTAGCTCAAGGGAAGCTGGTGGCCAAACATCTTGCAGTTAAACAACTTTACTAAATATTTATCAAAAATTAGTTGATTATTAAACATATTATTAACCATTTTATATTTTCTTGCTTTCACCTTAGAAGTTTGAGTACTTTTGTTGTAAGAATATGAATGGTGAAGCGGGAAGATATGGCAGTACAAAATAATAAAATAATATCTCAATATCTTAATAACTTAAGAAGACAGTGAAGAGGAAAGTGAATACTGCTGTAGAGATTGTAGTTACTAATTTTTAGAGACCATTAAATTTACAAATGCTACATCTAGACTATCTATTGAGTAAGGAAATAAATTTAGACATTTTATTACATATTGGTGGAAATTGAAAATAGCTATATTATAATAATAATAAAATTTAACATTAAAGATACAATTAATTCTTCAAAGGAAAATATTTTAAAGACCATTAAGGACAAAATATTTGGGGAAAAAAGAAACAAATTGGGAAATGCTTTCAAGGAATCAATTGCCATCTATATTGAGTTCTCTAATAAATTGTGGATCTTTTCCACCTTTTCTCTTTTGCTCTTGTTACTGCTTGTGTGTGAGTGTGTGCGTATATGTGGGAAAGTGTTCATTTTGTTTACTATAATAATGAATAATTATTTTATTATAGGATGTCTTCAATTTAAAATTTCTAAGCCATATATGTAAGTACTATATGTGGAATGATTATTCTTTTTAAAATCAAATTAATATCAAGTCATTTAACTAAAATTATTAATTTAACTAAATATTTAAATTACATTTTTACCATTTAGTCATGGGCTCGATTCAGTTATCCATGATTATTCAATTTGAATCATATAATCCTGCAGGTGAGAGATGATGAGGTTTTTTGATAAAGAATCCTTTATACAATAACTATTTTATCAAGAATCAATATTGTGCTACAAAACCCTGGAATACAAAAGTCTTGTTCATTAGTGAACTCTAGCATTTAACCAGTTACCAGTGCATTAGTATAAGAAAACAATAAGTCAAAGACACATTTCACTCATTTTTTTCATTCATTCACCAAATACATGATCACTACCTTTTAAGGGCTACCTAATGTGCTAAAATATGGGCACACTGCAGTGAAAAACTGAACTTAACTGGCACCATCTCTGTTCTTAAGGAATTACTTCTTTTTGGAAAACATAGTCACACATAAGAAAAATGTAAATTAAAAATGGAAAGACTTGAACTTGGGAAAAGAGACAATCATGAAATAGCCAGGCAACATGGATCCTAGACATCAAGAAAGCATTCAGGTTAAAAAAAAAAAGGGGGGGTTTGCTATGCTTCAGGTACTGTCAAGTGAGAAGGGTAGCATAGGTGAGTGAGCAATGTTAAGAGAAAAGAACTTAATGAGAAGAAAGAAGCAGGGGCCAGAATTAGCAGGAATGTGCAACTCAGATACAAAGTTTACATTTTCCTTGAAGGACTGTTTTTAAGATTTCTGCTTTTATAAATGATGAAAAAATAAAATTTAAAAAAAGAAATAGAGAAAGAGGAGCATATTTGTGTGGAAGGAGGGAAGAAAGCAAATTCAGTGTAGATAGGTTGAGATTGAAGTTGTCTATGTACCTTATATCAAGCAAAGGGAGAATGAGTGGAATGGACAGCAGGTGATTTCACTACAGCAGTTGTAGGCACCAAATAAAAAGACCATTTTCCTGTTACAATTTCACCATAAAGAGGGTTAGGAAGTTATATACAAAATAGAAACATCATTGGGATTAATTTCCAAGCATCACTCTGCAGTCTAATTAGTATGAAAAAGTATAGATATTCCTTTACAATGGACGGATCTGACGGGGACCACCTTAATCAAGTGATGAACTTGTCATCATAGGTACAGGAACACCCTGCTTTACTGCACTTCACTTTACTGTGCTTTGCAGATAATTGCATTTTTTACAAATCAAAGGTTTGTGGCAACCCTGCAAGACTATCGTTATCATTTTCCCACCAGCTTTTGCTCATGTCTTGTCTCCGTGTCACATTTCAGTAATTTTCAAAATACTTCAAACTTTTTCATTATTGTGATATTCATTATGGTGATCTGTGATCAGTGGCATTTGATTTACTACTACAACTCGCTGAAGTCTCAGACGATGGTTAGCATTTTTCTCAATGTTTTAAAATTAAGGTATACACATCTTTTAGACACAATGTTATTGTACACTTAATAGTCTACAGTGTAGTGTAAACATAACTTCTATATGCACTAGGAAACCAAAAAGACCATGTGATTCACGTTATTGCAGTGGTCTGGAACCAACCCTGCAATGTCTCCAAGGTACGTCTGTAGTGAGACAATCTCATATTAAGTGTCTTCTAATATGATACAAATATAAACAGACAATATCAGTCACTTAAGTGACATTTTTACACCTCACTCCCCACCCACTCACCCCTCAAAAATGTTTATCCTGTATGATTTAGAAAAATCCATAGTTTGACTGATCAGAAAAATCCATAATGTAGACTGATGTACAATGAAACTGACCCTGGGCATATGGAAAGACTCTATGGCACATAGAAGAAAAAACAAAGCAACTAAGTGATGGGGGTGGGGAAAGGGGTTTATCCTGATTTAAAAGAAATCAATGACAAATATATACCAATTGCAATACATGAACCTTGATGGATGCTAAATTAAAAACAAAGACAATATAGGCAGCATTGAGACAATTTGGAAACATAAATATGGACTGAATATTTGATATGTGTAATTAATAAAAATTTCCTCAAGGTGAAAATGGTATAGGAGACTATTCTCATTGTAGGAGAATTTATGATGAATGATTTGGAGAGGATGTGTCATGAAGACTTCAATTTACATACAATGGGCTCCAAAAGCAGCAAAGAAGTGTATACAATTTGATGAGTTTGGACATATGTAAATACCCATTTAACCATCACTGCAATCAATCGTTGTGTCTCTATTTTTGGGTTTGTTCATTTGTTTTGTAAGAACACTTAACATGAGATCTGCCCATCAACAAAATGAAAAAGTAACTTACTGAATGGGAGAACATATTTGCAAATCATATATCTGATAAGAGGTGAATATCTAAAATATAAAAAAACTCATAATTCAATAGCAAAATACAAACAATCTAATTAAAAAATGGGTAGAGAATCTGAACATTTTTTTTCCAAAGAAGACATACATATGACCAACAGATACATGAAAAGATGCTCAACATTGTTAATTATCAGGGAAATGTAAATCAAAACCACAATAAGATATCACCTCACACCTGTTGGAATACGTATTATCAAAAGAAAACAAATAATTTTGGCAAGGATGTGGAAGAAAGGAACACTTGTGCACTGTTGGTGGGAATGTAAATTGATGCAGCCACTATATAAAACAGTGTGGAGCTTCTTCAGAAATTAGAAATAGAAGTACCATATGATCCATAAATTCCACTTTTGGGTATTTATCCAAAAAATAAAAACACTAATTTGAAAAGTTATGTGCACTCCCATGTTCATTGCAGCATTATGTACAATAGCCAAGATATGGAAAAAACTTAAGTGTCCATCCACAGATGAATGGATGAAGTAATGTAGCATATATTGATATATTTTTATATACTTTTGTCATAAAAATAATGAAGTCGTCATTTGTGTCAACATGTATAGACCTTGAGGGCATTATGCTAAGTGAAATAAGTCAGACAGAGAAAGACAAACACCACATAATCTCACTTATATGTGAAATCTAAACAACAAACAAGCAAGCTAAGCTCAAACAAATTGGTGATTGCCAAAGGCAAGGGGTTGGTGGGGAGGGAGTGGGGCTGGGGGGTGAAATGGGTGAAGGGAGTCAAAATTTACAAACTTTCAGCTATAACATAAGTCATGGTGATATAATATACCGCATGACAAAATAGTTAAAAATACTGTACATATTGCATATTTGAAAGTTGCTAAGAGACTATATTTAAAAGTTCTCATCACAAGAAAAAAAATTCTGTAACTATGTATTATGAAAAAAAAAAGAAATCTACTCTCAACAAACATTTAGGGGTATAATCCAGTACTGCTGACTACAAGCACTGTGGTGTACAGTATAGCTCTGGAACTAGTTCATCTTACATAACTGAAACTATATCAATTGAACAACTACCCATTTCTGTCTCCCCCTGACCTCTGGTATCTACTATTCTATCAATATTTGCTTCTTATATGAGTTTCGCTATTTTCGGTTCCTCACAGAAGTGGAATCATGTAGTATTTATCCTTCTGTCCCTGTTTTATTTCCCTCAGCATAGTCCTTCCAATATATGTGTAGTGGTACCTTATTGTGGCCTTAATTTGCATACTCTGATGTATAATATAGTTGAACATCTTTTGATATTTTTATTGACTATTTGATTACACACTTTTGTGAGGTGATCATTAAAAGCTTTTGCCATTTGTCTATTGGATTGCATGCCTCTTTGATTTTTAATATATATATATATAATCTTGATATAAGCTCTTTGTTTTATATGTATTAAGAATATCTTGTCTAAGTTTTAAATTTTCTTTTTTACCTTCTTGTTGGAAATTTTTGACAATAATTTTATTGCTTTACTTTCAGGTTAAGATCTTTAATTTATCCAGAGTTGATTTTTCTCCATGGTGTACAGTGGGGTTGTGATTAATTTTTTCCATAGAGATATCCACTTGAACCAATATTATATGTATTAAAGAATTGTAATTTTCAACCTTCCTTGCAGTATCACTTTTGTCATAAACTGGTTGAACATATATATTTGGATTTCTGTTTGTACCTCTATTTCATTCTCTTATGTATTTCTTTCTCTTCATCTATCCCTGTCAGATAGTGCATTAGACTGTGCTAGACAGGGTTAGTGTGATAACACTGCTGTAATTTTTCTAGAGTTTTAACAAGGAATGATATTTGGTACTCTATATTCTCCAACTTTGTTTCCCTTCTTGTTTAAGGTTTCCTTTCTATTATTAACTTTTTCATTTCCATATGAGATGTATAATCTCTGTTAAATTTTACAATCAGAACCTGCTGAGGTATTTATTGAGACTGTACTGGATATAGACAAACAACTGGGTAGAAAGTACTTTTATTGTCTTTCTTGTACTAACTGGAATTTCCAATTTTTATATGACCATATATACAAAAATGTAGAAATAGTTATGGAAGGCAAGATGAATATAGACAAGTATATATATGAATATAGACAAGAATATAGACAAGTATATCTATATATGAATATAGATATAAGCATAAATGAAGGCATGTATGACTGGCAGAGGATTAAATCAGAAATATATATTGACTTAAGGACTCAATTCTCAGAAATGGGAGGTTTGAATGTATTGCAAAAAATCAACTTTTCGTTGTTTTCCTTTGAATATCCTACAGTAGTGATATATGTCAACATTCTGATTTTTACTATTTTTATTATTATGGATATTTGGATCAGGTAACTTTTGTGACAAATGCTCTGTCACTCTCTATATAGGGTATCTCCAAGACAACCATCAGGTGCAATGATTTGCTTTAAAGACTCACAGGATTCAGGAGTGTAGTACTCATGGTTACAGCTTATTTCAGGAAAAAGATAACAGTTAAAATCAGCAAAGAGAAAAGGTGAGGTGCATGAAGGAAGTCTGGGAGAAATTAAGTGCAAGATGCTGGTACCCCCTCTCTGTGGATTGTCATAGGATATGGTTATTTCTTCCAAGAAGGATATGTAACAACGTGTGCAAAGTGTTGTCAACCATGGACATACCTGAGCTTTGTCCAGGATTTTTATTGGGTGAGCCATTTAAGCATTTAGTGTCTGCATGACTGACCTCAGATATTCAGACTTCCAGACCACCAGAGCAAAAGCAGGTAGTCACCATTAATTACATTGTTAGAATAAACCACCTGGTCATACTGGTAAGGTGTGGCCCAAGGCCTCAGGAGTACAGAAACACTTATCAGACTGATTATTTCAAGAGCTTTATTCCTAAGAGCTGACCAAAGGCCAGTCTTGGAAATAGGCCTTTTTTGGGAAAGTACAGTTTTAGAGAAACCCAACCCTGCTGAGTTAACCTTCTCCTGTATACTACCCTGTGAGTTTTTATATGGTGTATATATACTCCTGATGTTTGGGAAATATTCTGCTAAAGTCCTAAGTTTACTCCAAGGTGAAAAGAAAATGTAGGTGATTTTTTAAAATAGCTCTTAACTTGGCTTTATTATTAATGTATTATTTTATTATAATATTTTTCATTACATTTGTTTGTAATATGCTGTGTCTATACATGTGTGTACATATATACTCAATGTTCTGAATTCATTATCATATCCAAGAATATGATTCTGCTTCTATATTTGTGTGAAAAGATTTCATATTTAAAAGAATAATATATATACTTTTCTTGGCATTCAATTATCTCTAAAAATAAGTTATTCTCCCAAATTTATATTCACTATTATGTCTAGTGAGTGCATTTTTGTCTATTTCCTTATCGTTCTTGGGACTTTTAAATTTATGATGTCTAAGTTTATACATTTAATATAATGTTTATTGATATTGTCTCAGCTCATTAATATTCTTAAACTTGCTGCTGTAAATATATTCAACTTAAATTTTAATAAACATTTCTGGTGTTTTGACTGATCTGGTTCTTGATCTTGCTGAGTCATATCTACATAACCATTACTTTTTTGAGCTTATTGTGGTCATACTGTTAGATTATAAAGTTAATAATTTGTATTAGGTAAAAGAGGTATATATGGAGATGATAGATGAATTGGGGATGGCATCAAAGGATTATTATTGGGTATCATCAGAGATATGCAAGTCAACCAGTAGAACATAAAAGTGAGTTCAGAAATATATCCACACATGCATGGTCACCTGATTTACAACAACTATGGCCAGCTTTCCCGTGCAATAGAGAAAGGACAGTCTTCAATAATAATGCTTAATTAATTACATATGGACCAGAAATGATTCTTACCAAAAATGATTCTTACTATTACATAATAGTATAATAAAAAATCAGTTTAGGAAAATTAGTAGTTATCAATGTATGGTTTAAAATATTAAGCCTTTTACTTGAAAATTTTAAAATAATATATTTATGATATTATAGTAGGTGAAGATTTATTATTTAGCAGGGACAAAGTGTTTGCCATAGGGAAAAACATGATAAATCATACTGCATTAAATTTAAGAAAGTATGTTCATGAAAAGATACCATTAAGGAAGTAAAAAGCTAAGAACACAGTGAAAGAATATATTTTTGAAATATACATCTGAAAAAGTCTGTGTATGTAATATACATAAAGGAATATTATATAAAGAAATAGAAACATATGACCTAATTTAAAATAATAGGCAAAAGACTTCAAGAACATTTTGCAAAAATGGATATCTCAAAGACCAAAAGGCATATTTAAAAAGTTGCTTTACTTCATAAATCCTTATGAATGCAATTCCCTGGAATGCTTATCAAAAAGTTTAAAATGAAAAAGACTGACAATACTTAGTGTTAGCTAAATATAGAGAGCAACCAGGATTTACATCTGTTGCTGGTTGGTGTATAAATTGCTACAAGTACTTTAGAAAATTATTTGGCAGTATCTAATATTAGCATAACCTATGACTCAGCAATTTCACTTCTAGGTATATTCTCAACACAGATGAGAATATATTCACCAAAACAAATGTATCATGTGAGCTGAAGCAGCACTATTCATAAGGGTATGAACAAAAATCTGTGCAAGTATCCTTCTTATCCTTCAAATTGAATGGTCAAATAAACACTCATATATTTATACCATGAAATACTAAACAGCAATAACTGAAAGACATACATGCAGATATACAAGAACATGAATCTTAATAATATTATGGCTGAGAGAAAGAAGCTACAAAAGAATATATACACTTGTATATTTATATGAATTTCAAAAAGAGCAATAATAACCTATGTTCTTAGAAATGGTCATAGAATGAGCTATGCTTCAGATCATGGTATAGTAGTGAATAGAATCAGACATGAGAGCTTCTGAGGTTCTGGTAATGTTAATGTTGTGTCTCTCGGTCTGAGTGTTCATTACATGATGTGTTTACTTTGTGATAATGCATCCAGCTATATAATTTATTACATGTACAATTTTCTTTATGTACATTTAACTTCAATGTACATTTAACTTTAATTTTATTTTAAATCAATATACATTTTTAAAAATTAAAAAAAACATTGTGATATGACATGTCTCAGTTATAAAATAATTTTATATAAAATAAATGTTTTATTGATACTATAATTATTATGGATTAATTCCATAACATTTCCTTCATTTTTCTAACTCACTCTTCTTCTATATTTATTTGATCATGCCGTGACAATGATAGGTTTTTAAAAAATAATTTTATTGCTAATACATTCCAGCTCCATTTTGCAATATAAAATTTGAAGAAATAGAATTTCAACCCAAGGCTTCATGGATCAAATGGAATTTCTTAGAAATCAGATTCCAAATGGATAAAAAAACTTTACATTTGCAAATACAATTGATAATTTTTGAAGTACTGAAAAAAAAATAAAATTGTAGAATCAGACTCAAATACATTTCTGTACAATTATTAGGAACAGAGGTGGAATAGATGAGCACTGCCAGTAATTAACACCCCTCGGTATGGCACTCAACCAAGGCTGCATTTGAGTTGGTGGATAAACACTTCTGCCTTCTGGAATCTGGGTAAGACAGCTCTGTGCTATCTCCCAGAGATTTTCACTCAGATAAAGGTCCAGTTAACCACAGCAATAACTTGCTCATCAATGTCTTCTTTATTGGTTTTTTTCATTTTTCTGTCTCACTTCTCCCTTCCCCATCATCTCCCTGTATCATTCCTGAATTCACCTCCCAATTAAACTTCATGCATGACAATTCTTGTATCAAGTACTGTTTCTGAACACAATCTAATACAATGTTAAGCTGAAAACAGAATTAAACTCATATAACAAATCTCACTAGTATATCTATAAGACTATTGAATTTGAAGAACAGTTTTAGAGGAATTCTCTGAGAAACATTCTGGCCCTACCCACAGTTAATGCTTTAGCCTATCTCCTTGCAAATATGAAAGACCATAAATTAGGGTAAGAAAAAAAGGCAGGCTCTACAATTTTTATACTGTTCAAGTTAAAATTCTTTTTTATTATGAGATATATAGAGCAATATGTTTTCTTTTAATTATAATGGACAATAATTAATTTGTTTTATTAAACTGTCACTTTTCTCTTTTTTTTATGATATATAGTTATTTATCTCCCTCCTTTTTTTGCTCTTGATTATTTGTGTTTTTAAATATCAGAAAATTTGCAGTTTTATAAAAACTGTCCTATTTCATATGAGGCACCTCAAAGGATATTAGGATGAATTGGAACATAAATAAAGAAATAATAATACTAGAAAAAGGAACATAAAGAGTATTATGCCACATTATTTTCCTAGCAATTATTTCCTGTCAGGGATCTAGGATATGATTTAGTCTGTAACTGTCAGTGTATAAAATGCAGTGAGTGTTCCATAACCAATTTCTTCAAACAATATTTATGCCTCTTTTCTTGGAAACAATGTGAAGATGTTAGGCATCAGCAACTCAGAAGCACTTAGAAAATGACCAGAGCAGAGACGAGAACAACATCTCAAATAAGGCATCTTTGCTGCCAAAATAACTTGTTTTTTAGCTCAAAGGTTTCTAAGTTACATTGAATAATTTACAGGTAGCTTACTTCAGTTCTTCCTAATTCACCTACATTGCCAACAAGAGCAAGAATTCCTAACAACAGTCAATGAAAAGTAAAAGAACACATAAATACCTATATATTTTACTGTCTGGAGAAAATTTAGAAACATTGTCAATACTTATTTTTTTCTTCCCCTCCACCTTCATTCCCTGAATTCATTAAAACAAACAAACGAACAAACATAAGCAAGAAACTTTGAAGACTATTCACTACAAAGTGAATCAGCTATACATATTCATATGTCCCCATATCTCTTCCCTATTGCGTCTCCCTCCCTCCCACCCTCCGTACCCCACCACTCTAGGTGGTCACAGAGCACTGAGCTGATCTCCCTGTGCTATGCAGAGAGAATCAGTTTTGAACTGGGAGAGAATTCATAGTCATAGAGAAAAAACACTAGGAGTGTAAGAGACACATTCATAGAAATTTGTACATTCTCAATACTTATTATGTCTGAATTACACCCTATTTAGAAGAGAATGCTGGAGGAAGTGAAGAATGTGATGAGAAAGATTAAATAGCATCAGACTCCTTATGAAGACCATGCATACCAAAGTCACCAAAAGCCTTATAGCCAGATGCTGTCTCAACTGGAGCCCTATGGCATTAAAAGTAACTTTTTCTCCAGTGATTACCTGAGGTTATCTTGGCTTTGCTCCAAAAATCTCCTATCTGTAATTGCTTAGCCTCCCTAAGAGGCATAGACATGACACAGACGCTTCAGTTACTCAATTGAGTCATAGGGGATAAGTGGCAGAGAACGATGTACAGCAAGAGAGCACCTTCCACTCAGAGCTCAACTCAATGCCCATGTTTCAAGTGAACTGCTTCATGGTTACCCACAATCCTTTGTTCTTCAGGTCTTTTCAGTATGATGTGAATGTAATGAAAATAATATTCTCTGTTGTATTCAGAAAGCTGACGTCCTTGTGGACTAAATTATTTCACAAATGTAGAAAATTGCCATATACCTGAGGCGATATGTTTTTGTCCCTGTCATGCGAAATCAAACTTCTGATATTCTCTCTTTATCAGAGTAGGGGAAAAGAGATATTCAAGATTAATTGCTGTATATCTGATACCAGTACCATTGAATTGATTTGATCCAGTTAGAAGAAGATACCAAGAAGAAAACTATAATTGAGCCACAGAGGTATCACCATCCCTGCATCTTTCTAATCTTTGGCGATAATACTGACACCACCACATAAAGGTGTGCGCATGCGCACACACACGAGGATCTGGTATTGCTTATAATTTACTATTGTCAGGAGGGAGGAATTCCAATGATTTCTACTGAAACTTATATAATAAAAATAGTTAGATCTTACTTCATGGTTCATGGTCTGGGATGATAAACTCAGGGTCTAATATGAAGGGTCATTTTAGTCAAAAATGGGTTATCACCAGACGCTTACATGCTTCTTTCTGTGATATCTTAGGTAAGCATCTTGGGTCCCTAAAATTAACATTATTGTTAGAGTTAAATTTCAAGACTTTTTTCAAGAGCACCAATGATTATGCTTTTTGTAAAGCATAGTTACACAGGTAAATACCCTAAAGTTAGAGACTGGAAGAAATGGAAAAATGACAAGATTATGTACTTAGAATGATATAGTATAGTTATTCTCCAATACTGCATTTTTAAGGGACACTGAAGATTAGAACTGACTCATATTTGGAAAACTGGTAAAAGGTCATTACACTCTAAATCAGATATTTACAAACTGTAGCCAGTGGGCCAAATTCAGATTGATACCTGTTTCAAATAAAGTTTAGATGGAAACACTCAGTTGGTTGCAAATGGTCTTTGTTTGCTTTCACACTACAGTGGCACAGTGGAGTAATTGTAACAGAGGTAATATGGCCCACATTGTCTAAAATATTTACCATTCAGCCCTGTACAGAATAATTTTAGTAACCTCTGCTCTGATTTCCTTTATATAAGCTAAATTGTATTTTACTGTTTCTATCAGTTTAATATCTAGATGCATAATGACACAAAGCAAGGTATCTCGACAAAATATACCAATGTTTTCCAAATTTACCTAATCAAAGAAGCTTCTGGGAAAATATATATTTACAGACTCAGGTTCACTGTGTAATATTCTGATTTAACATCTCTATGGTAAAATTAAGATATATGAATTTTGTCAAAAGAGTCATACATGATGATTATGAGAACTTTGAAAAGAACAGAGAAGACCATTTACAGATAACTGCTTATTTTAAGCTTGCTTTACTATTAAGAATATTAAGTATAATTAAGCCAATTCAGGTTCAGGTGGTTAAATGCTCCCAGTTGGGAATACTATTTTAGGATGCTCCTATCCCCACTGAATTTAGAGAGTTTGTTTCAATTGTGTTTTTCCAAACCATACTCCCTGAGATTCACATGTCACCAAAACCTGATCTGACCTGATAGACATACTGGACAGGAAAACACATGATTCTTCCCTATGTATAGTAGATTTTTTTGTTTTGGTTTATGCTTTTTCTGTGCTTATGTATATGTGTGTGTGTGTGTGTGTGTGTGTGTGTGTGTTTTGTGTGTGTACTTGAATGCACTAAGATGGCCAGAGAATGCTGTTCCCAAATTCAATGAATTTTCCTGTCTGTGACTGACTTGGCTTTTCAACAGTACTTTATACATTTATGTAGAACAAAATATACCACACAATTTCTCACTCTTTTAATCCCTAAAATCTAAAATCCTAGTCCTATTTGTCATATCTCTAAATATCTATGTAATCTGGCTACTTCTATCAAATCAATCTACCAACATTCTAATCAAAAGTTATTATCATCTCCTCCTTTTAAATTGATTCACTTGTTTCACCCTTGTCTGTCTGTGAGATACACAGGTATATTCAGAATCTTTCTTTCCAAATCAGTAAAAATAATATTATATGTTTATATATAATTCTCCCATGGATTCCCATTGTCCATAGAATACCTTCCAAACTCCTCAGTATAATTTGAGTTAGACTTCAATTCAGCTCCTGTCCATCCTTCAGTCTCATCATTCTTCACTCTCCCTCTTGTCCAGTCATCATGTGTGCTGTGCCATCTCTCAGACAAGGGCTACGGACATGCTGTCCCATCTGCCTAGAAGACACCTCTTCTGTTTTCCCCCCACCATATTCATTTCAACTATTTTCTGCTTGAGATCTTCTAAAATACATGTATAAATAAGAGGAGACTGCTTTAATACCAATCACACTTGAAATGATTTATTCAGTGTTATAAACTCCATAAGAGATGGGACCTTGCTTGCTCACTAGCTCCTGGGTAATTATCTGCACAAAGTAAGTGGCAATATGTTTGTGTTGAATAAGATGCCTTTTCCCCCAATATCTTTTTTGCATTATTTTCACTCACTTAAATTTATTATAAATGAAACATATGAAGTTCAAGTACTCCCCATTGACCAACTACTTTAAGAATTTTAAGAACTGAACTTGGATTTCTTTATAATGAGTTAATCAGATTTTTTTTCTTTTTACTCTCTATTTACTATGTTTGAAAAATGTTGATGCATTTCCTATACTGATTTAATAAATTTGTTTGTACTAAATAATTATTTAAGTTAGAGACACAATCACAAGTTCAGGCAATTTATAGCTATTTGGATACACAAATTTCACAGGTACAACTGGGAGCTGTGAAAATTCTCAAACATTCAGAAGACCAGCCTATGAACACACATAAGAGACTGCTCAAAATAAGACTAATACCATAAGCCCACTGAGTCTCATTTCTTTTCTTCTAACTAGGATCATGACGTTCAGATACAAAACACACTCCCATATGCAAACTAAGATTATGTCAGAAAAACATAACACTGTAGAATTTCATAGCACACAAAACTATTTACTGTATTTTCTAACAGTCACTCTATACAGCTATAATAGCAAAAAGGTAGATGTTGGTTGGTATCAAATTCCCAGTGAACACCACTTTTTCAGTTTAATAAAACACATCAGAAAACAACTAAAGTAACATTATTTGGAAAATTTTAATAGGTTGTTTCATTAATAATCTTTGTATAAACTACATTACTCTGCTTGTCCTTAAAAATAAATTACTTGCTATAATCTCACAGGTGATGGTTACAAAATAATGTGCCAAAAAACCGTTGCTTCTTAGCCACGTTGCCACAGATTAATTGGTAATTAAAGGGGAATATTATGCTTACACATTTCTTTCCCTGAACACTTTCCAAATAGGTCATTTTTTCAGAGTAAAATGAGGTATGTAGCAAAAAATGCTAATCCCTACATAATTGTACATAATGTTTAAAGAAAATTTTGATTGGCAATTGGTCACAAAAAAGGAAAGGAAATAAAAAAGAGAAGTACATTTATGCTATAGTTAAACTTAAGGAATGATAAGTCCCAGTAAGTTAAGTCAATGAAATTTACCGTGTTAGTCCCTGTGTGGAGTGAGAACTAATATATGCATTTGTGGGTAGTGGGGTAGATCCAGTTTCTTCCATCTTCTATAACCAGGGTAATATTTGTTGAATGTACCCAGATCTGGGAAGCAAAAGTCAATGACAAAATGTATTAACAGGAGAAAGGAACAGAACTCCATTTCGATGGAGTTTAGATACAGGAAAACAATATCTATTTCTCTCTCTCTGTGACATATATATCTTTGTGGCATAATTGTTATATATGGCAAAACAAACTAAGTTTCACAAGCACTATGTAAAACAACTGTTAAAGAGCCTAGTGTAAAAGGGAATGGTGACTGGAAATTTAACAAAACAGTTGCCATCTTTTAGTATTTTGTGTATGTTAAATGACATTAACATTAATTTTCTTTCACATCATAGTGAGATCGCAATAAAGGAGGCTTATTAAAAGCGAGTATATATTACTTAATTGGTTTGTTTTAAGGATTAAAAATTTCTTTATAAGAAAGGATCTCAGTTCTTTCCAAATTCTCCTTCCCAGGTGTCTACAGAACTCAAGACAGAGGGGTGTATGAGGTATAGTCCAATGACACTCTTGATTAATCCCAGCCACCTTTCTTACTCTACATGCAGCCTTTATACTTCTTTTTTATAAAGATAACTCTGGTAGAGAAGTAGACAATGAACCAGAGAGGAAATCCATGGCAGAAATCCAAATGATAAATTAGAAAGGTTAAATGAAGTTTGGGGTAAGTCTCAATAGAAATGGAAAAGAAGGAAGGAATACAGGACAGATACCAGCAGTAGACAAAAGGACAGTATATCATAACAGTTAAATTGGGCATCAAACAAGTAGCTTGATAGCTGTGTGACCTTGGGCCAGTTATTTATCTAATATTTGATTTCTTTTTTCAAAAATGGGGATAATATTTGTACCTTCCTACTTAGTTTTATTATGAAAATTAAATGAGTGAATGTATGAAGATACAGAATTGACCAAATTTGGTGACTGCTGAGCTCCAGGAGGAAACGGATTGTCTCCACATGCAGCCTTTATAACAAACTTTAAAAATACTTATAGATAAGGCAGCAAATACAGGTTCTAATCAGGTGGTATATATATGAGCTAAATGACATTTTTATTGAACTTCCACATCTCTTTCTATCATTTAAAGCTGTCTTGATAGATTTTTTTTTCAATAAAAACAATCTTCTGATAGATTCAACCTTAAGAATTCAAACTTTGTGGAAAGATATGTGTGTTCAAGCCAGAGAGATTCCTCTCAGATATTTTTTTTCCCCATTAAAATAAGAAAACATGGTGAAGTATGTGAAATTTCTCCTTTAGAAATTTAGAAAAAGGGTTTCTGCTTTAAGCCCTAGGTTCTTTTTGATACTGGGAAGGTATATATGCTAATTTCCACAGCTGCTTCAAAATTTTACACTCCTTTTTCAGAAATAATAGTAAAAAGAAACCTTATTGAAAATGAATAAATTACTTTAAAATAGACTGCATTTTTGCCATAAATATTTCTATAAAAAGTAATTGAAGTTTATTATCATGGCTGTGATAAAAGTGTTAATATCAGAGGTTGGGGTCTATGCAATACTTTCTAAATAATTATTCTTAAGGAATATATATGTTAAGATTGAGTTTGTGTGATAATGATTTTTACATTTACTAAGCTGGTTTTGTGATAGATGTTTTTCTATAAACCTCTATTTGACAATCACTCCATATATATTACAAATACTATTTTCCAAATTATACAGCAAAGACTATTACCACTGTCTGTCACATAAGATTTTCACAGCTGATGTCTTATTTTTACTGTAACGTTTAACCTTTAATTTAAAATCATTGCATTTTCCTCAAAGTACCATGTTTCTTTAATGAACTTTGAATATCATAAGCAAAAACTTTTCTTTGGAGAAATGTGGATGAATAATTATGGTCTCATTAAAATTCAAAGTCTTCAGAGATCCTCCTAATCATCCTCCTGATGATTTTCTAGTTAAGTGAGTGCAATGTCTTTCATCATTCTCGAATTGAAGAGTAATATTCTTTTCAATCTATGTAAAATACATAACATTTTGAGATAGTTCACATTCTCTGCCACTTCATGGTCACAAAATTAATTGCTTGGCAGTGTCCTCTGAGGACTCTTCTCTATAAAAATGTATAGATTTATAGTGATTCAATCTAAAGAATTTGAGTATAAAGGTTTTTGACTTACTGCCTTCTGAATAGATTCATATCTGTAAATGGTAAAATCTAGTTATATAGATCATTAATTTGTCTATGCTTGAGAAGTAGTTAATACCAGTAAGCCTAAATCATTTCACTGAGGCCTTGATCTAGCACAGACTTTTCACTGAAAGTGTTTTCTGTGATGTACTTTCATTGATAAATAACTTCAGTTCACCTGAATATGCTCACAAAATAACTAATGCACTTCTTTTGGAACAAAATTCCAAAGTATGATTCCACCTTTTTCTGTTTAAACACACATCTGCAAATAACAGCTTGAACTGTGTAGCACATTACAATAAACAGTTGCCACAGACATCTCTGACATCAGCATGGTAACACAAAGTACTTCCAATTCTGGCCCTGCAGCACTGAAAAAATCAAACCTTACTCATTTGCCTATTTTATTTTATTTTATTTTTTACACTACAGTCGGAGATGAATGAGTGTAGAGATGGGGCAAGTCAGTCAGATTCAAACCTTTTCTTCTGGACTAGTACTAACAACACAATGTTCTGGAAACCAAACTCTTCTGAACTGTGTCATTTTATCAAATAAGGCATTCTTTAGCTTCAAAATGTATTAACTTAGAGAAAACAACGATTGCTTTAGTTATTCATTGATTCCTTCCTCCAACATATATATTTTTTGGGGTCACAAACGTTCTGTGTCCAACAAATTACAAACCCTCTGAAAAACTTGATTACCATGGAACCGCAAGGCATTGTATTACTGTGCAATGTCACGTGTCAAAATAACATCAAATCAAATCAAATTTTCTTGATATACTTTGTTGTTTTATCATTAATATGGCATACATTACTTATTTCATTTGTTATGTTATTTTGTCACTGTCATAAAATTTAATGGATCATTTTTTATCAACTTTTACAAGTTTGTGAGACTCCTTTACACTACCTACATTAATTCAATTGTGCATTATATCATATGTGCTTCTGCTGCTATTCTGTCATAATATGGGGGAATACAACTGAATTATTATAAAATAATTTAAACATTAAAATAGGTGGAAAAGCAGAAATACTTATGTGCCTTAAATAAACAAGCCAAATGTAATGAATTAGAGAACATTAACATTGAACTTAATTTTCTAAACTACAATTTAAAAATACTCCCTTAATATCTTACGTGTAAAAAGGCTATATTTGGGCTTCCCTTGTGGCGCAGTGGTTGAGAGTCTGCCTGCCGATGCAGGAGACGCGGGTTCATGCCCCGGTCTGGGAAGATCCCACATGCTGCAGGGCGGCATGGGCCCGTGAGCCATGGCCGCTGAGCCTGCGTGTCTGGAGCATGTGCTCCGCAGCGGGAGAGGCCACAACAGTGAGAGGCCCGAGTACCGCAAAAAAAAAAAAAAAAAAAAAGGCTATATTTGTCAAAGTACATATACAATATGGAGACATGTGCTTTATTTTCATCACTGGGGTTGACTGGATAAGCTGACAATGATTTGGATGATAATGAGCAGGGAATTTTAGATGAAGTGCAATCAGTCAACAATTCATATAACATTTCAGACCTTCCCTTCTCAGAATATTAAGCCAAACAATATGGTGGAGTTACTGAACATGCTCATATACGAAGTAAATTACTCTAATGACATAATTATGTAACATGAGAAGAATCTGAAATGCAAGTAATCACTTTGTGGTTACTTCAAAGGCACTTGTATGAGAAAACAATACATTGAGAACTAAGGCAGAGAACCCAGTAACTTTATTACTTTAAAATTATCTGACATTATTTATAGCTCCAGTAAATTTCTTAAAGGATAATATATAAAAACACAGACTTGTATCAAATATTATATTGATGTCCTGAAGGGAAACATACCTGAAAAGCCAGTAAGTTTTTGATGTACTCTTAAGTCTAAAATCCTTTTATGAATATTACTTTGCCATTAGAAGAGATGATTTTTGAAGTTATAAATACATACATGAGAGCAAACCGTTTTTTATTTTCAATCTGTATACACAAATATATCACTGTTGTTTTTGTTTTCTTAAATCATCATTTATCATTCCTGCTTAAAGCACTTAATTATCTCCTAGGTATGACTAAATTTCTATTCTCCTGAAAATAAGTTGGTCTTGCTTGAGAAGTAATATTAAGAATGTTAAAATATAATGAAGGTCAGAAGCTGATAGAATCTGAAATTTAATACTGTTTTATAATCAAGAATTTATAGTAAAGTGGCAGTACACTATTTTGCAAGTTCATAGAGACTGAAAAGTGTATTAAATAGAATTGACCCTTGAACAATGTGGGGTTAGGGGCACTGAGGACCCCACATTAATTCATGTTTAACTTTACAATTGGCTTACTGCATCCCCAGATTCAATCAACCTTGGATCAGGTAGTACATATTTATTGAAAAAAATCCATGCGTAAGTGGAGCCACACAGTTCAAACCTGTGTTTTCAAGGGTCAACTGTTATATTAAATAATCTCTCATTTTGACAGATTAACTTGAAATAAGTAAGCCAGTTCTACATATATTAAGTCATTCCTTCTTTCCACAAGTAAGACCACATATATTGTTCCCGACACTGTGCTTAGAGCTGTAGACTCCAAGAGGAATTCAATGAAGTACCTATTCTCAAGGAGCTTATTGTTTAATGGCAGAGACAGTTTTATACAAATTATTATTAAACAAGTCAGTACTTCAGAGGTAGATAAAATTTAGGAATCTTCTGCATGGTCTGCACCAGAAGACAATGCAATATTGTAAAATACAACGAAACCGTGAAGTAGGGAGAAGTTAAGTTGGCTGTTTGTTAACTGGATTATTTCCTGCTTGTCAATCATATTCAGGTTGAAGAAATTCTGAATAATTCACAAATTATATTCAGTCAGTAGTTGGAAACATGAGTGTAACTTCCAGAGACATGTCTGAACTGAGATATGGTTTTGGGAGAAAAAATGTACATGAATGACAAACCCAGTTCACAACTTGTTAGTTTTGCGAATTTATGAAAGATGTTTACTTAGCTAAGACTCAATACCTTAAACTAAAAATAATGATAATAAAAGTAGGCTGCAAATACATTAAGAGTCCCCTCATTGACCAGAGGGGATTTTTCCGTCACCTTGTATCTGGGCTGACTTTGACCAAAACAGTGCACGTGAAATGAATTGATGCCATGTTAGTTCCAATCCCAGAGAACTGGCAGCAGCAACTTGCTCCTTAGAAGCCCTGAGTGACTGTGTATAAACAGTGACTACCCTGCTGAGTCACCAGCAGTAGGAAGTTCAAATGTCCAGTCAGAGAGGCTCTGTAAATACATGAAGAGGGTTGGGGGTCAAGATGGGTCTGGCCTTCCCTCTACCCAATGACAGATCAGTCATGTGAATAAAGCCATTGGGACTCTCCACATAAGACTGGCCACCAGCTGAATATTACCTAGTTTTGTCAGGTAGAACAAAAGAATTGCTCAGCACAAATGTCTAACTCACAAAATCATAAGATATAAAAAGTAAAATTTGTTCACTGTGTTTTAATTTAAAAAAAAAAAAAGAGCATCTTGGCTTATTTTCAGGGATATATAAGCTAATATATTTGAAAGTTTGGCATCATGATGGAATCCTCCGCAAATTTACTTCTTAATGAATTCATTGGTCAGTACAGTTGTGAATTCAGTAGAGTAGAAAGAGCACAGAGTTCTGAATGAAATCCTAATCAGCGCCAATATTATTAGGTTGTCAGCAAAATAAGAGACAGAAAGAGAGAGAGACAGAGAGAGAAAAGGGATCATCAGAGGAATGAGCAGATTTACAGAAGTCTGATGTCTCTAAAGTAAAGAAGGGGCACAATTAGGTAAGCAGAGATAGAGGTAATTCCTAATACTATTGAAGAGCTTTGGCTATGAATGAAAAATAAATGGGAGGGGAGGAGGTAGAGATATTACATATAGAGAGTGCAGTCCTCTCTTTTTAAGAGTGGATGAGAAAGAAAATTTAGGGTAAATGGGGATAAATATACGTTTTTAAAGATAATACCAAATCTGTCTCCCAACAAAGTGAGAATGAGGATCTGAAATGAAGATGTAGTTCTACAGTAATCAAGTCAGTGTGGTATTGGCAAAAGAATAGAAAAACAGATCAATTGAAAAGAACAAAAAGTCCAGAAATAGACCCACATAAATATAATCAACTGATCTTTGACAAAGGAGAAAAGTGATGCAAGCAGCAAAGATAGTCTTTAAAAACTTCTGTTGTATTTAACACACCATTGTAAAGCAATTATACGCCAATAAAGATGTTAAAAAAAAAAAAACACAGTGGGATGTAAAAAAAAAACAAACAAACAAAAAACTGCTGTTGAACAAATGGACACCCACATGTAAAAAAGTGAATCTAGGTAGAGACCTTACACTCTTCACAAAAGTTAACTCAACATGGATTACAAACTGAATGTGAAACACAAAACTATAAATCTCCTGGAAGATAACATAGGGAAAAATCTAGATGTTCTTGTGCTAAGTAATGACTTATTAAATATAACACCAAAGGCATAATTCATGAAAAAAGAATTGATAAACCTAACTTCATTATAAACCTAAAAATTTCTGCTCTATGTAAGAAACTGTCAAGAGAGTGAAAGGATAAGCCACAGATAGGGAGAAAATATTTGCAAAAGATCCTTGTGATAAAGGAATGTTGTCTAAAATATACAAAGAACTCTTAAAATGCAACAATAAGCAAACAAACAGCACAATTAAAAATTGGCCAAAGATCTTAACAGATACCTCACCAAAGAAAATATACAGATGGCAAATAAGTATATCAAAAATCATATGCCATAAGGGAAATGCAAGTTAAAACAACAGATAACACTATACATCTATGAAAATGGCCAAATATGCAACACTGATGACACCAAGCGTTGACAAGAATGTGAAGCAATAGGAACTCTCATTTTTTGCTGGTAAAAATACAGACTAGTAGAGCCACTTTGGAAAATAATTTGTCTTTTTCTTACTAACAAAACATATCTTTAGATATGTTTCAGCAGTCATGGCCCTTGCTATTTACTCAATGAAGTTAAAAACTTATGTGGAGAGAAAAACCTATACTTCGTTGTTTATAGCAGCTTATTTTGATTGCCAAAACTTGGAAGCAACTAAGATATCTTTCAGTAGGTGAATGGATAAATAAACTGTGCTATATTCAGACAATAGAATATGTTTCAGTACTAAAAAATGAGCTATCAGGCCAAGAAAAGAGACATGGAGGAAACTTAAAAACTTATTACTAAGTGAAAGAAATCAATCTGAAAAGGCTACCTGCTGTGTGATTCCAATATATGACATTCTGGAAAAGGCAAAACTATGGAAATGTTATAAATATCAGTGGTTACCAGGTATTAGGGGGAGGGAGGGATGAATAGGTGGAGCACTGAGAATTTTTAGGAGAGTGAAATTACCATGTACGATACTACAGTGATGAATAGATGTTATTATACATATGTCCAAACAGAATACAGAACACCAAGAGTGAACTCTAATGTAAGCAAACTATGGACCCTGGGTATAGTGATGTCAACGTAAGTTCATCAGTTGCAGCAAATGTACTGTTCTGGTGGGAGATGTTGATAATGGGGGAGGTTATGCACGTGTGGAGGCAGGATGTATATGAGAAATTTCTTTACCTTCCTTTTAATTTTGCTGTGAACTTAAAACTGCTATTTTATAAAAACTATTTTTTAAAAAAGTAGTAGTTCTACATATAGTGTATCTGATCCATCTTGAGTCCTGCCTCATATTAACTTGGCTCATTTTTAAGTTGTAATTGTTGCTGGAGCAAGCAGTGGCATGCCTGAGTAAAGTGACAATACCTATGGCCTCTGCACTGAGTATCTCCTGCCTTCCTCCCCAGGGTCTCTACAGTATGGGTGATGATAAAACTTCTCTGGCATTCTGTGTCATGAGTAAACTTGAGAAGGAAATTAAAACTCCTTGAGTTAAAATTTGAGCATTAGGGTAAAACAGGCAATGGATAAATACTACCCCCTTTTTTTTTTTACTAGGAAGATATTTCTAAAGTCTATTTTACTTGGTTCCTCACTATGTCCTCAAAAAGCTACAATAATATGGGATAAAACTTTTCAGGATGTCACGATGTTAGAGAATGATGAAATTAGAATTCCACAGAGTACAGAGGAAAGATCTTCAAGAAAAATCTGATTGGGAGGTGTCCTGTAAAAATGTAAAGCAGTAGGCTAATGGAGAAGATTAACTGTGGGTGAAGGCCTGCCTTCAGTTTTCAGACAAGTTTGCAGTTGATAGCCTTAAAGACCATTAAAGAAGAAAACATTTTAATGCCAGCATTGGATAAAGATCTGAGGCAGAATGTGACCAGTCTCAGGCTGAGAGAGTTGGGGTAGAGTTAGTTAGTAGAGAATGCAGGATACTCTTGTGTTCAGAGTTGCAATAAAAGCCTTGTGTAATCTGACAGGTTTTAGGACATTTGTAGACAGGTAGATGAGCTCTGATCTAGCTGAGGTTAGCAAGAAGTGTTGCGGGGTGAGATCTTGGGGATTTTAGTAAGGGAGAAATCAGGTTATCAGTAGACAAAATAATGTTCATCTAAAGATACATTTTACCTAATGATATATTCTCTGGTATAGCCTAACAAATAAAAAAAGACATTTACTTTTCATAACAGTCAATATTATATGATTGTAATGCATCATGTAGATAAAATATTTGTAACCATGTTATTTTATAGTGATACCATGCATTTCATCCACAACTTGCAACAATGCATCTTTGTAGAAATACACTTGAGGTTCCAAGTCAAGACGGTGTCTCTCGCAATTCAAATTTTAAAAGGGTCTTCTACTCCAAGCATCCTTAAAGTGGTGTGTTATAATCTTCTCATACAACTCAAGTTTTACTTTTAAACTTAATTAGTCCAAATATATATATTGATGGAACATGTTTAAGAACTCAAGCTATCTAGTAATGAAGGCTTATTTCTCACTACCAGGCCAAATATATATATATCAAACAACCAACAACCTAAAACTCATATAGCTGTTAATGAAACAAAGGTTAAATAACAAAGAAGAAGAAAATGATGAAAAGTGGCCTTGCCTGTATAAATAGCTAAAGAAAAGGCTTGTGTTCTAGCCATCAGACTAGAGTCTAGTCAATTTAAGTGCATTTTTTTTCTTTCTTCTCTTTCTATTTGTCTTCAAAAGTAGACTTTTCTACTCTTTTTGAAAATATACTGTAATATATATTATCGAATTTTTTCTCGTGTATTGAATAGAAGTTGTTTTGGGATAATTCAACTATTTCTCTAATAACTTGTAAAATGACAAGAAATATATTTGTATGAGATCAAAATTCATTTAGAGAATAGATAACACCTGAAATTTGTGAATTCTGAGACTAATATAGTTTGAAATAATGCTGAATACTAGTAGAGGCTGTGTAATTTGGACTTGTAATTGTGTGGTTCAGGAGATACGGTGCACCTAGCAGCTTCCCCATAGCTGTCTAAGGGTTTCTCCCCTATTATTTGCAGACAAATACAAACCTATATAAGGCCTCTCTCACAGTTGCCCATATACTGCCAATGCTTCTCCAAAATTAGTAAGTAACTGAAACAATGTCAGTCAGCATCAGGCCAGTCACTAACTCTGTGGTGGCTTTCAATGAGGACACTGCTCTAATAGGAATAATAGTTAATGAGTAGGTCACTGAAATTCTCCCATGGGACTGGAATTATAGACACTGTCATTAGCTGTGATAAAGTTAATTTATATACTGGAATCCACAAAATAGAGGCCACCCTAGTAACCTTGCCTACATCACAAATCTAAACCTAAGTCTCTATGTCACAAATCTAAACCTAAGTCAGCCAACACATACAGGAAACACCTGTCAACGAATCTTTTTTTTTTTTAGATTTTTTTTGATGTGGACCATTTTTTAATATAGACTTTTTAAATTTATTTATTTATTTTTGGCTGCATTGGGTCTGTTGCTGCGCACAAGCTTTCTCTAGTTGCTGCGAGTGGGGGCTACTCCTCATGGTGCGCAGGTTTCTCACTGTGGTGCCTTCTCTTGTTGCAGAGCATGGGCTCCAGGCATGAAGGCTTCAGTAGTCATGACTCACAGGCTCATTAGTTGTGGCTCACGGGCTCCAGAGGGTAGGCTCAGTAGTTGTGGTGCATGGGCTTAGTTGCTGTGCGGCACGTGGGATCTTCCCGGACTAGGGCTCGAACCCGTGTCCCCTGCATTGGCAGGCAGAATCTTAACCACTGTGCCACCAGGCAGCCCTGTCAAGGAATCTTAACATAAACCAATCACTAACCTCCAACTCAGCTTTAGCTAGCTTATCTTACCCTAGAATATAGTACCTGCCAGCCTCATAAGGAAACACTGGCCTCCTAGCCAATCATGCCCTGTTTCCCAGTTTCCTCTTCTAACACTCTAGAAAATTTGCTCTTGTTCCAAATCCCTCAGGAATACTGCTCCACTGCTTGTGAGGCACTGTACTCATCAATACATGGATTGTTTTCCCTTAAATGAAAGATATCAAACTTGTTACTAAATTGTATTATTCTTGTCACTTGACTTCTGGTAGATAGAATAGAGACAAAAAGCAGCTGAGCCTCACTAATAGTAGATCTCCTGTTTACAGAGCTGGTTCCTTATTTAATTAGACTTCTGGTTCCAAATTCATCTCTTTCTATCCTTTGAGTCACCATTTCTCTCTTTTCCCCATTCTATCTTTCCTATCCTTTGACATTAGTAAGGTTCTGGGATCAGTTTCTAATATGTGTGGGTCTTTCCCCATACCACCAAGTAGTTCTCAGACACCAGTTCAGTGTACTACAATTCAACTCAATTCTGACACTATCTACCAGGAGATTATGCCAGATCTCACAGGTTAAAGGCTCAGTCCTACAAGAGTATCTTCCCCCAACCACCTCTTTAGACTCCAATCCCAAGTCCAGTTTGTTAACTGTACTTCTGACTGCCTAGTTATAAATCAGAGGTTCCAAAGCTAGAATGGCACACAGAACTCATGGAAACATTTCACTTACTAGATCACCAGCTTATCATAAAATAATAACTCAGCAAAGACCATATGGAAGAGATGCATAGGATGAGGCATGGGGAAAGAGAGTGGAGCTTCCATGGCCTCTCTAGGCTCGACACTCTTCCCAGTCTCCAAATATTCACCAACCCTATTCTTTATGGGATTTTATGGAGGCTTCATTACACAGACATGACTGATTAAATAATTAGCCATTGGTGATGGAACTCAAGTTAGAGCTCCCTTCTTTCCCTGGAGGTTGGGGGAGAGACTGAAAGTTCCAACTCTGTAATTACATCATTGGCTCCACTGGAAAGCAGCCTCCATCTTCAAATGCCTTATTAAAGTCACCTCATTATCATAGCAAAAGGCACATTATGACTCTCATCACTTAAGGAAATTCCAAGAGTTTTAGGAGCAGTGTGCCAGAAACTGGGATGAAAACCAAATATACATTTCTTATTATATATCACATCAGGTATATTTTTCTCTCATTTCCTATCATCTGCAAAAACAGAATCATATTTTCTGTTGCCAATTAAAGAGTGTTGCTTGCCATCCAGTTCTACAAGGATGAAGTCACTAGCCAGTGCAGTTGCTGACCTTCAGCACACCCTGAAAGGAGTTCAGGATGGAGATCAGGAATGAGGCACTCTGTGCTCTGGGGAAACTGGCAGAACAGGCCTCCAGTTAGATATTTTCAGGAGAAAATTTAGTGAACCCCAATTCTTGCATCTTCTCATACTTAGAAAAGTACTAAAACCATTAACTAAGATATCTGTTCCTCTTGATTAACAAAACCTTCTACCAAGATACATGCTTGGTTGTATATAACCCCTTCACCACAATCATATATATACTGGCCTCCCCACCTTACCTCTTCAGAACAATTTCTCAGAGCTATGTCAGAGGTCTCCCAGGCTATACAGTCCCAGTAAGGCACTGAATAAACTGGTCACATACAATTGGTCACATACAATTGAATTTATGTGACATCTTATGCACATGATCAGAATGGTCATGGTCAGATTCTGGTCATTTTACGATTTTCTGATCCAGAAAAACTTTGTAATGGATTCAAGGAAAGACAGAAGGATTATTAAAGTATTAATCAAATCAAAAGATTTTTAAGATGATTAAAATTTTTTAGGGGGATAAAAGTGAATTCTTCAATTTGATTTGAATATACAGCAACATAATGACAAAGAGTATTACCAGTTCATCTTCATCTTCCTGAAATAAGGAAAGAAGTTAAACTGGCCAATAACAAATTTTATTGAAACGTACTGAAAGGAAATTCTATTGAAATTGGATAACACAGACGATTTGGCATTTTTTCTTCTGTAGATCAATTGAACAAAAATATCTTTACTTAAAAGAACATAATTAGATGGCCTCAAAAGATCTCCTTCTAGTCCTTTGTCACTTTGTAGTGTAAATGATAAAAACAATAATAAAAATTTTTGTATCATCTTTTTATTAATAATAATCTTAAAATTATTTTTTAAATGTTGGAAAGTTGTTTAGAGCTCCTTAACAATTTTAGGCCCCGAGGGCATCATTTAACTAAGGCTTCAGTGTACTAAATGGTCCACAAGTGGCCTCAACACTGTAAACTAGGTTCCAGAATTGCCTAAGGGGTCTCTAGTGAATATCTGAGCTGTTTAGAGGACATGGCTCATTAGTGTTTTGATTTAAAAGTTTCCATAATCCTAAGCATGTAAATTTTCACACATAAATCACCTATAGAATTTTTGTATATATGTGTTTATATCTCTTTATTAAGGAAGCCAAAGGGTATATAATTCTGGTTTCTAATAAAGAGATGAATAATAATTGCATTACAAAGCTTAAAATAGCATTAGTAATAAAAAAGTAGTTAGGTTTAGATTTAACAATTGTAATGTTATCATCTACTTCTCTGATCATTTTTTCTCTACTGCAAAATATATATTCAAAATATTTCACATGTAATAAAATTATTAATAGCAATCCTTAATAAGAGAGTGTATAATCTCATCACTGGTAAAATTAAAGAGTATAAATATGTATTACAGAATGTTTTGTTAAATGTTTTATAGATAGAAAAAAATAATTAATAAGCTTAGCAAAAGCGACTTGGCAAAGGACCTGGGAAAAATATGCTATTGGATATTTTCCCCAAATATATGAATTATTAGTAGAATAAGATTAATTGTTCAACATTAACAAATATTATAATTTATTAAACTCACAAGAAAAGAGTTAAATAATTTCTAATTTTTTAATAAATAACTTTTATATAGGTTTAAGAAAAAGACAGTCCTCTACTATATTATCCAAGAAAAAGAGTTCAACACCACTAAAGTGGCTATACAAGAAATGTTAAAGGGACTTCTCAAATCAGACAACACCACATCCAGAAATATGAAAGTTACAAAATAAAAAAATCTCATTGGTAAAGTCAAGCATGCGGTAAAGGGAGAGGGTCAACCACTTATGATGCTATTAGGAAACTTAAAAGACAAAGTAGTGAAATCAACCATATCCTCCATAAATAGTTATGGGATATACAAAACAAAAATATGTAAAATATGGCAAGAAAAACATTAAAAGTGGGAAGGGGGAATAAAAATGTAGGATGGTTAGAACTGGTTTGAATTTAAGAGATCATCAACTTAAGATAATCATATATACATTGTTGCATATGAACCTCATGGTAACCACAAACCTAAAGCCTATAACAGATATACATAACATACATAAAGAGGAATCCAAACATAACACTGAAGATAGCCATCAAATCACAAGGGAAGAGATCAAAAGAAGAAGAAAGGAACACCAACACAACCACCACCACCAAAACTACAAAAGCAACTGGAAAATAATAAACAAAATGGCAGTTAAGTATATGCCTATGAATAATTATTTTAAATGTAAATGGAAAAAATGCTGCAATCAAAAGACATAGAGTAGCTGAATAAATAAAAGAAAAGAAGACCCATGTATATGATGCCTACAAGAGACTCACTTCAGACCTAAAGACACACTAAGAATGAAGGTGAGCAGATGGAAAAAGATATTCCATTCAAATGGAAACAAAAAGAAAGCTGGAGTACTTACTTACATCAGACAAAATAGACTTTAAAACAAATACTGTAACAAGAGACAAAGGAAAACATTACATAAAATAAAGGGATCAATCCAACAAGATATATAACAATTGGAAATATATATGCAATCAACAAATGAGCACTTAAATACATAAAGCAAATATTAATAAACATAGAGGGATAAATTTACAGTAACACAATAATAGTAGGGGACTTTAACACCACACTTACATCAATGAATAAATCATCCAGACAGAAAATCAATAAGGAAACATTGGCCTTAACACTTTAGATTACATGGACTTAATTGATATACACACTGGACCCTTGAACAACACAGGTTTGAAATGTGCAGATCCATTTTTATTTATTTATTTCAGTAAATATACTAGAAATTGTTTTGGAGGTTTGTGACAATTAAAAAAAAACCTCAAATATTAATATTTCTAAGAAATTTTGAAAAATTTAAGAAAAAGTAGATATGTCATGGGTACATAAAATATATGTAGATTCTAATCTATCTACATCTAAACCTATCCTATATAAGCATAATGTTTAATATAAATTTAATGATGTGTTAGTTTACTAATGTTTTAAAACTGGGCTTTCAAAGATTACATTACCATGATCTCAAAGTCAGAAAAACTGCATATTAGCCTATTATCACAGGTAACTTTTTTAAAGTAATAATGCTTCCAACATTGTATTATGAATATTAATGTAAAACTGTATGCCATAAAAATGTAACTATTCATCCATTGTGTATAGGCTAAGATACCATGAAGAAATTGTATTGATTACACTGGGCTATAATAAAGCAATCACATTGTTGCTTCTTCCTGATCAATGCATGAATCATTATACCTGTAAATAAATGTGAATTTCTTTCTCACATTATCTTTTCATTTTTGATGTTTAGTGTTAGCAATGCATATAACATCTATAGTGTCATATCTTATAAGACAATGATGTAGGTAATGAAGACAATTTATAATATCTTGTAAACAGGAAATGTAAACTTATGGCATTCATAAATATAGTACAATACTGTAAATGTATTTTCTCTACTTATGGTATTCATAAATATAGTACAGTACTGTAAATGTATTTTCTCTTTCTTATGATTTTCTTAATAACACTTTCTTTTCTCTAGCTTACTTTATGATAAGAATATAGTACATGATACATATAACATACAAAATATGTGTTAATTGACTGTTGTCAGTAAGGCTTCAAGTCAACAGTAAGTTATAAGTAGTTACATTTTGGGAAGCCAAAAATTATACATGATTTTTAACTGCATGGTAGGTTGACACCCCTAACTCCCAAGTTGTTCAAGGATCAACTCTACAGAACAATCTACCCAAAAGCAGCAGAATACACATTATTTTCAAGTGCACCTGTAAATTCTCTACAATAAATCATATTCTAGGCCAAAAAAACAAGTCTCAATAAATTTAAAAAGATTGAAATCATATCAAACATCTTTTCTGACCACAAGAGTATGAGGCTAGAAATAAACTACATGGGAAAAACCTGAAAAAGACAAACAAAATATGCTACTAATTAACCAATGAATCTCTGAAAAAATCAAAGAGGAAATCAAAAATACCTGGACACAAATGAAAATGGAAACACAATGATCCAGAATCTATTGGACAGAGCAAAAGCAGTTATAAGAGCAAAGTTTATAGTGATACAAGCCAACCTCAGGAACCAAAAAAAAACAAAACAAAACTCAAATAAATAATCTAAACTTACACCAAAAGGAACTAGATAAAGAACAAACAAAACCCAAAGTTAGTAGAGGGAAAACAATCATAAAGATCAGAGCAGAAATAAATGAAAGAGACTAAAAACAATTGAAAAGATCAATGAAAGTAAGAGCTACATCTTTGAAAAAATGAACAAAATTGATAAAACTTTAGCCACACTCATTAAGAAAGAAAGAGTGCCCAAAAAAATAAAATCAGAAATGAAAGAGATGTTACAACCAATGCCACAGAAATGCAAACAATTGTAAGAGATTAATACAAACAATTATATGCCAATAAAATAAACAACATAGAAGAAACTGGATTAATTTCCAGAAACTGGATTAATTCATTCCCAAGACTGAATCAGTAAAAATGAAAAATATGAACAGAACAATTACCAGTAATGAAATTGAATCAATAATATAAACTCCCAATAAACAAAAGTCCAGGATTAAATGGATTCACAGGTAAATACTACCAAACATTTAAAGACAAATTAACACACATCCTTCTCAAGCTATACCAAAAAATTGAATAGGAAGGAATGCTTCTGAATTCATTTTGTAAGGCCATCACAATGCTGATACCAAAATAAGACAAAAACATGACACACACACAAATTGCAGGTCAATATTTCTGATAAATATAGATGCAAAAATCCTCAACAAAATATTAGCAAACAGAATTCAACAATACATTAAAAGGCTCATACACCATGATCAGTTAGGATCTATCCCAGGGATGCAAAGATGATTCAACATTCACAAATCAGCCAATGTGATATACTACATTAACAAATTGAAGAATAAAAATTATATGATTAGCTCAATAGATGCAGAAAAAGCTTTTGACAAAATTCAACATCAATTTATGATAAAAATTCTCAACAAAGTGGGTATAGAAGGAACATACCTCAATATAATAAAGGCCACATGTGACAAACCTACAGCCAACATCAGACTCAGTGGTGAAAACATAAAAGCAATTTTTCTAAGATCAGGAACAAGACAAGGGTGCCAACTCTCACCACTGCTATGCAACATAGTATTGGCAGTTTTAGCCACAGTTATCAGACACGAGAAACAAATAATAGCAATCCAAAATTTGAAAGAGGTAAAACTGTCACTTTTTGCCAATGACATAATACTATATAGAGAAAATCCTAAAGGTACTACCACAAAACCATTAGAACTAATAAATGAATTCTGTAAAGTTGCAGGATATAAAATTACTATACAGAAATCTGTTGTATTTTATTCATAAACAATGAAATATCAGAAAGATAAATTAAAACAATCCCATTTACAATTGCATCAAAAGGAATAAAGTACCTAGAAATAAATCTAAACAAGGAAGGAAAAATCTTGTACCTAAAAAACTGTAACACACTATTGCAAGTTTCAACAAAACAAGCAAGCAGAAAGATACACCATGCTCATGGATTGGAAGAATTAATATTTTTGAAATGAGTCTACTCTCCAAGACAACCTACGATTTAATGTAATCGCTATCAAAACACCCTAGTATTTTTCACAGAACTAGAACAAATACTTCTAAAATTTGTATGGAAACACAAAAGACCTCAGATAGCCAAAACATTCTTGAGAAAGAAGAGCAAAGCTGGAGGTATTATGCTTCCTGACTTCAAACTATACTATAAAGCTATAGTGATCAAAACATTATGGTACTGGAACAAAAACAGATGCATACATCAATGGAACAGAATATCAAGTCCAGAAATAACCCTACGCTTATATGATCAAATATCTATGACAAAGGAGGCAAAAAATATATTACATAATAGGGAAAAGACTGCCTCTTCAATAAATGGTGTTTAAAACTGGACAGCTACATGCAAAATAATCAAATTGGACTTTCTCACACCATATAGAAGAATAAAGCTGAGATGGATCAAAGTCCTAAATGTAAGATCTGAAAACAGAAAATTTCTAAAAGAAAACATAGGCAGTATGCTCTTTGACATAGGTCAAATGACATAGGTGATTTGGGGGAATATTTCTCCTCAGACAAGGCAAACAAATGCAAAAATAAACAAATGTGACTACATCAAACTAAAAAGCTTTTGTACAGCGAAGAAAACTTTCAACAAAACAAAAAGACAGCCTATTGAATGGGAGAAGATATTTGCAAATGATATGTCTAATAAGGGGTTAATATCCAAAATGTACAAAGAACTCATACAACTCAACATTGCACATACAAACAACCTGAATAAAAAAATGCAACAGGATATGAACAGACATTTTCCAAAGAAAACATACAGATGGCAAAGGGCACATGAAAAAATGCTCAATATCACTAATTATCAGGGAAATGCAAATCAAAATCACAATGAGATATCACCTCACACCTGTCAGAATTTTTTATTATCTAAAAGACAGATAACAAGTGTTGGTGAGAATGTGGAGAAAAAGGAATACTTGTGCACTGTTGGTAGGAATATAAATTGGTGCAACCACTATGGAAAACCATGTGGAATCCCCCCAAAATTTAAAAATACAACTGTTATATGATCCAGCTGCTCCACTTCTGTATATTTATCTAAAGAAAACAAAATTTGAAATGATATATGTACTTCAATGTTCATTGCAGTATTATTTCCAATAATCAAGATACTGAAGCAAACTAAGTGTCAATCCATAGAGGAATGGGTAAAGAAGATGTGGTATATGTATACAGTGGAATACTATTCAGCCATAAAAAGTGAAATCTTGCCATTTGTAACAACATAGATAGATCTAGAGTGTATTATGCTAAGTGAAATAAGTCAGATAGAGAAAGAAAAATACTGCATAATTTCACTTATATGTAGAATCTAAAAAACAAAACAGACAAACAAAACAGGATGAAAACAGACTCATAGATACAGAGACCAAATGGGTGGTTGCCCAAAGGGAGGGGTTGGGAGAGTATGCAAAATAGGGAATGGGAATTAAGAGGTACAAAGTAGTTACATAGGTAATAAATAAGTCACAGAAGTACAATACACACATAAGGAATATAGTCAATAATACTATAACAACTTTGTATGGAGACGGATGTTATTAGATTTATCATGGTGATCATTTCATAGTGTATGCAAATTAGACTATTTAGTACACCTGAAACTAACATAATATTGTACATCAGCTACATTTCTATTAAAGAAATAAAAATAAAGTATTGTTTAAGGAAAAAGAATGCTCTCCCTTGATTTATCTTTCTCTCCTAGCTGAGAGTCAATGACATTGGGTAGAGTTTCTCTTGACCACACCAATACCACATTTCCACAGGAGAAAACAACAGCAATTAATGAAACTTTTAATAGAACACATATCTTATTCCCTGAAAAAGACACGATCATATATTTTAACAGATGGGAAGAGTGCTACTAAATATACATGAAAAACAATTCTAGTGGATATATATTTAAAAAAAAAGAAGTGGTGAGTTGCATATATCTAAGGAGCCAGGTAAAACTGATTTTAACTAGCATTTTTTTTATACATGCTATATTTCAAGCACTGTTTTTTGCATGTCACATGTACAAATTTATTTAGCTCTCACAAGAAAATGATGAGGCAAGTACTCTTCTTGTATGTAAATGTGTTCAAGGTACAGAGTTAGTAGGTTCTAGAGCAAGATTCCAACCTACATACTTTTGTTCAAGAACAACTGATTTTCACTAAACTCTATTTATTCCAAACAGCAAAATCTCCAAAGAAATTTAGAAACTCTTTTATTTTTCCCTTGACTCTTAATTAGGTTGTGTGAGATATAATGTTCATGGGTTATTTTGATTCTGATATCTTTTATGCTGAATGGCTTTAAAAAAATAGAAGTAGGAACTTAAAAGGGATAACGATATCATGTGAGGCCAGAGATAATTCAGAAAACAGAATATTTCTCCTCCAACAACTCATAACTTTGGGGAAAATGTCTAATAGCATATTTCTCCCAGGACATTTGCTAAAATTACTTTTGCTAAGCTTTTTTTTTTAAAACTAATTTAATCCTTGCATCACAGTTCTCAGTGAATGTTACTATCTGTGTTTTTTGTTTTGTTTTTTTGTTTTTTTTTCAGTACGCGGGCTTCTCACTGTTGTGGCCTCTCCCATTGCGAAGCACAGGCTCCGGATGCGCAGGCCCAGCGGCCATGGCTCACGGGCCCAGCCACTCCATGGCATGCGAGATCCTCCCGGACTGGGGCACGAACCCGCGTCCCCTGCATTGGCAGGCAGGCTCTCAACCACTGCACCACCAGGGAAGCCCTAAGCTTCTTAATTTTTTAAAGTGTCTTTCTGCCTATAAAGCATAAAAAATATTGTTCTGTAATTTGTATTTATACTCTTTAATTTTGTCAATGATAAGACTGTACACTGCTGTATTAAGGACCACTATTCAGATAGGGAAAACAAATTTATACATGAAATTCTGCGGGTGATATTTGGTGAGACCATATTTCATGCATGAATATACAATTAATGTTCCATCACTGAAGTTGGAATATGCTACTTCTCTCTGAAATATGAATATGTTTTAAAATAAATAACACAGATTAAGAAGAACAATGTTGAGATGGCAATATCAGTAGGTTTTTATCCAAAGGATATAAATCATGTTTCACCTAAATGTATTTAACATATTCCAGTGCTCCCATTATGTTTGAATAATGGAGCAAAATCACATATATCCACTGATTCATCACTCTTTTGGAAGGTGACAAATTTGAAAGATTACTCTGATGTGTAATACATACAATTTTATGCAAATATGTAACTTAGTCTTATAGGATATACTGTCAGCTGAAGCAAAAATAGCTCAATATAAAACATAAGTGGTGATGCTACACTGGAGAGATAGTCAAAGATGAGTGATGAGTGAAATATTTCATACTTTAATTCATCATGCTTATGAATTTAGACATGCTTAAATTTGCTTTTCACACACATTTAACCAAAACTATTGCCTTTCAGATCACAAGTCAATCAAATTAAGTCACATTCTAAGCAATCTAATATTAATTATATTAAGAAATTTCCCCCTCAAATACCTAGTTTACTTTTTCTATGACCATGTAAAGTGGTGAAAAACCTAGAAAATGCAAGTGAAAATACCTATATCTAAAATATAAAAAAAAAAAAGGCTGACAAAGATTATCAGTTTCAAATATATTGAATTTTTACAACTATATATGTCTCCTTCCTAACAAATTTGTAGCATTATTCATAATAAATATCTTTAGTGTAAGACAAGTTACAAAATTATCCCAATTTATTCTATTTTTCTGAATATAATTTCAAAAATTTTGAATGGATTTCTATTTATTGGAATATTAAATATATTATTACATATTATTATATGCATATCCAATCCAGAAGATTTTCACATACAGATACATTTAGGAGAGAGAGAGTGGGAGGGAGAAAAATGCATGGATAAATTTAGATACCAAGATATATAGAAAAACAGAACATTCCATAGATTTATAGATTCAAGATTAAGAAAGAGCTTTTGAACTGAATCCTCAATGTAACAGTCTGATATTGGAGCAGGATAGGAGTCATTTGAGGCTCTTACTGAAAGATAAATGTGAGTTGTATTGGATCAGAATTTATGGGGCTGATCTTAACACAAGGATGCAACTAATGTGATTGAACCACAGTGAAGTGGGGTCTGAAAAAGAGCTCAAAGATTTATAATTATCTACTTAACATTAGCCAGAGCATCTGTTTATGCATTGATCTTCCATAAGATTTAGGCTTAAAATAACTTTCTTGTGCTTTAAAAACCAAGTTCAATGGAATTTCAGGTTTTTTGAAGTATTACACCAGTGTTTGGGAAATGAAACAATGAATTAGAAGTTTCTTAATTTTGAAAAACTGTCTCTTAATACCAAACAGGTAGAGAATAGTTAGTGCTGTAGTAAAATTACATTCAAAGTTCTCTAGGGGAGAAGATGGTAGAGCTATGGACAGAATTCGGGGAGGATTTGTCATTTGACCAATGTTTTGGTTATGTGTATTAATAAGTAACCATTAAAAATAATTAAACTTGGGCTTCCCTGGTGGAGCAGTGGTTGAGAGTCCGCCTGTCGATGCAGGGGACACGGGTTCGTGCCCCAATCCGGGAGGATCCCACATGCCGCAGAGCGGCTGGGCCCGTGAGCCATGGCCACTGAGCCTGCGCGTCCTGAGCCTGTGCTCCACAGCGGGAGAGGCCACAACAGTGAGAGGCCCATGTGCCGCAAAATAAATAAATAAATAAAAATAAAAGAATAAAATAGGGCTTCACTGGTGGCGCAGTGGTTGAGAGTCCGCCTGCCAATGCAGGGGACACGGGTTCGTGTCCCGGTCCGGGAAGATCCCACATGCCGCGGAGCGGCTGGGCCCGTGAGCCATGGCCTCTGAGCCTGCGCGTACGGAGCCTGTGCTCCACAACGGGAGAGGCCACAACAGTGAGAGGCCCGCGTATCACACATACACAAAAAAAAAATAATAAAAGTAGAACTAACGTATGATCCAGCAATTCCACTTCTGGGTATTTATCCGAATAAAATGAAAACACTTCTTGAAAAGACATATGCACCTCTATGTTCATTGCAGCATTATTTACAATAGCCAAGATATAGAAGTAAACTAAGTGCCCATCTATAAATGAAAGAATAAAGAAGATGTGCTATATCAATACAATTGAATATTACTTAGCCATAAAAAGAATACAATTTGTGACAACATAGATGGACCAAGAGGGTATTATGTTAAGTTTAATAAGTCAAAGAAAGAAAAATACTGTATGATTTCACTTATACATGAAGTCCAAAAAAGCAAAAAATGAACAAACGTAACAAAACATCAACAGAGTCATAGATACAGAGAATAAACAGGTGGTTGCCAGAGGAAATGAGGGTAGAGGGAGGAGAGGAATAGGTGAGGGAGATTAAGAGGTACAAATTTAGAGTTAGAAAATACATGAGTCACAGGTATGAAATGTACAGCGTGGGAAATATACTTAATATTTATGTAACATCTTTGTATGGTGGCAGATGGCAACTAGATATCATGGTGATGATTTTGAAATGTACAGAAATATTGAATCACTGTTGTGATAGTCCAGGAAGGGAGATACAGTGATATCAGTAACCACCATGATGTTAATGCATGATTTAGTCCTCATCTTACTTCACCTCTTTGACACAATTAATCACTCATTCCTCCATGGAACTTAAAACATTTTTACTTAGCCTCTGGGCCACCACATTTGCCTGTTTTTTTCCTAAACATCTAGTGTATTGGTTCTCAACTTAGGGCTATTTTCCTGCCACATCCTTTCCCCGCTAGGGACATTGGCAATGTCTGGAGAAACCTTTGGTTGTCACACCTGGGGAAAGGGTGTGTTACTAGCATTTAGTGGGTAAAGGCTAATGGTACTGGTAAATATTCTATAGTGTACAGGACCATATTTCCATAAGAAAGAATTATCTGGCCTGAAATGTCAGTAGTGCTGAGACTGAGAAATTCTGGTCTGCCTTCTGTAGCTGATTTCTACCCACTTCTGGGACATCGAAATTTTGCTATGCCCCTGGGCTCAGTCATCAATTCTCTTCTCTCTCCATATCATCCCACTTCCCAGGTAATCTCATTCAATGTCATAGCTTTAAATATAATATATAGGCAAAAGACTCCCAAATTTATATCTCAGTCCTGGACTTCTACTGTGGAATCAATCTATCTAACTACACATTCAACCGATCTGATATATAGATATTTCTCAGTTCTTTGCAAATGAACATGTCACAAATGAACTCTTGATTTTTTTTTCAGAAACCCTTCCACCGTGTTCTTTCCTATTTTGATGAATAACAATTCCATCTTTTAATTTATTAAAGCCAAACTTACTGGAGGCACCCTTGATTCTTTTCCTCACTCTTTACCTTGGGTCCTTCAGTAAATCCTGTCTGCTTTACCTTTGAAATATATCAACAATTCAAACACTTCTCACCATGCCTGCTAGTCTCACACTGGTTCAGCCTCAATCATTTTGAACTTGTAATATTGCAGTGGTTTCCTCATCTGAGATCTTCAGTGAGATATTTTCAACTCCTCCAACATCTCCCCGGCTTACTAGTGATAAAATCTACTCTCAAAAAAAAAAAAACATAACAGATATTGACTTTTGTTTCAAGTCAATTGATTCCAAGACCTGAGATGCAGAATATGGTCTCTAGAGATTATCAGCCCTGACAGTGATCCCCACTAGTCCCCAACAGTTTTGAGAAGTTGCTGATAAAAGAGTGTGAAGAGAACCCTGCCCCCCCAAAATGTATAAATATCTAGGTCCATAACATCTTGCCATAAAAAAGAGAGAAAGAAGACATAGGCAGGAATTTTAGCACACTGTGTCATTTCTTTTCTCTACTTTCAAGAAAAAAATATAAATTGCCAAATAAACTCAGTATCTGTAATATTTCTAATGGAATATCCCTCAAAGTTTTCTCCATATCTCTGTCTCTCAAAAAGCATCCTCTAACAACCTGTACTCTCACCTGTTCACATAAATTACTTTTTATTTAGAACACAATCACATTCTCCCAAACGACAAGAGCAATAGTTAAACTATCATATTAATAAACTATTTTTAATATAAATTTATTTATTTATTTATTTTTGGCCATGCGGGGTCTTCGTTGCCGCACACAGGCTTTCTCTAGTTGCGGCAAGTGGGGGCCACTCTTCGTTGAGGTGCATGGGCCTCTCACTGTGGTAGCCTCTCCTGTTGCAGAGCACGGGCTCCAGGTGCATGGCCCTCAGCAGTTGCGGCATGCAGGCTCAGTAGTTGTGGTCCACGGGCTTAGTTGCTCCATGGCATGTGGTATCACCCCGGACCAGGGCTCGAACCCACATCCCCTGCACTGCAGGTGGATTACTAACAACTGCACCACCAGGGCAGTCCCATGCACAGGCTCCAGACGTGCAGGCTCAGTGGCCATGGCTCACGGGCCTAGCCGCTCCATGGCATGTGGGATCTTCCCAGACGGGGGCACGAACCCGTGTCCCCTGCATGGGCAGGCAGACTCTCAACCACTGTGCCACCAAGGAAGCACCCCCCATTAGTAAACTTTTGACAAATTATTGAAAGATAAAAACATGCTTTCACCCTGCCACAAAAAAAGGCCACTTTCTTTATGAGGGTTGGGTTGAAAACTTTCAAGTGTGCTGAAGAGCTGAAATTGGTTAGCATTTCTTTGCATAATTTGAAGTTCAGCAAAAACTTATGTTAACAAGATGACATTTCATATGAGAAAAATATTACAATATGCAAATATTTTAAGACAAGGAACACTCATTTTTATTATTAGCGAATGTATTGTTAGAAAATATCTGATTTCTTTCATGTGATGACATTATACTGCAAGTATGTATTTTATAAGGTAATCATCTTAATCCCAGGTGAAATAAATTTATGATCAACTGCATGATTACATTATATTTGCGAACAGTGAGAAGTCATGAGTCACAATGCAAATGTAGCCTAAATAAGCACATCTAACAAGCTTTCCTTAGCAATATCCTTCTTTTATATGTTGTACATAAATATACACATTTACTATGTATCCAAGAATCTCAGTACACAAACCTGTATTCCACAAGATTAATGTGTAAAACTAATTGTGGTTTCCAATAGCTTTGTATGGGAACTAATTCACAATAAAATAAGTCAAGGTAAGCACACTGTATGTCTCTTTCCTAGCACAGTGGATTAATTACCTTTGCACTGCACCCTATTTATAACAGCATTAGGAGGAATGAAATATTTTGAGAGAAATAAAAAGTGTCCCAAAGAAGGCAGTCATGTCAGTATTTAATTTCTCTAGGGTGTAAAAGTAGAACCCAAATAAAAAATAATCCATCTCCTTAAATAGCTTTAATATATTGTGCCCTTGATTATTAAGCCTTGAAACTTGTTCACATTTACTTAAGGCCGACTGGGTGGAAGCATTTTCTTTTCAACATCATGGCTTTTTTTATTTTTTTAACTACTCTGCTCCACATTATTTTAAATAAGAGCTGGTATAATTAACACCATTGTGTTTTGGAGACCTCAAGTATTTTAGCATAAAACATTTCATCAGCACTAAAGGCAAGACCATGTCCTCACAAACTGACAGGTTAACTTCTTTCAGAAATAATCCAAAAAGAAATTTCTTTATGAAATTAAATTAAGAAATATGTTGGTGTACAATTTAAAACACTCTGAAAGATGACTTTTTTCAAATTAAAAATAAAAAATTATATATATATTTTAGTTAAACCAGGTGAGGATTTCATATTTTATTTCATATTTCATCTAGCAATTTATAATTTCTAGATTAATTTTAATTGAGTACCCTGCATTCCTTTGTCATAAGAGATACTATGCATTTGTTTGTACAAATATTGTTACCAGAATAGCATTCTTACAAACATTCTTGCATTATTTTGGGTCAACTATGGCATAGCCAATTAGTTCTTCTCTAATATACAGAATAATGACATGTTATTTAATACCAATTTAAAATATAATTAAAATATTCAAAGTAGCTCTAAACTTAGATATTATCACCATACTAAATAATTACTGAAATGTGTAATACTGTAGTTAAAACTTACTGTTATCTTAGTTTGTATTTTAATATTGCCTCTTTAATCATGAATGATACAATTTGTTCATGACTATTCATATCTTACGTATTTCTAATTTATATCATTCATTTACAGTGGCTCATACCAAAGGAAACAACATTGGTTTTTCAGATTTTTTAAAATATCAGCATGATTTTTGCTGAAAATATGAGTATCTAGTAAGAGTAACTTACGTAATGAAGGTATTATCATCTCTCTTATTTCGGCCAGCACATTTCCTACCACAAGCACGTGCTGCACCCCACTCAGTACTGGGAATGCATTTTCATTGTGATTGACAGTAGTCACATATAGACTTTACTACGAATGTACTCACTAGGTTTTCACAGTGTCAAGATGCACAATCAAACACAGAAATTTTAATTAGTATTCTGGAACTAAACAGATGTAAATTTCAACTGCTCAAAAACAACAGGGCAAACTCAACCCCTTCTCATCTTTCTGGTCTAATACCATCCTCACTCTGTATCCTCTGTGGGTAGCTGAAGCAGATCTAATTATCTCACCACTCACTCCACCATAGCTGAAAGCAGAAAAGAAGGGCATGATACAGCTTATTTGTCCTCATGTGCTTCACTCTTTAAATCAGAGAACAAAATCTTCCGCCAAAGCACAGCTACAAAGTTCCACTTTTGTCTCATTGACCAGAAGTATTCATAACCTTTTCTAGCCCAATGATTAACAAAAGGGAACACAATTGTAATGATATGCCTGGAGTAGGCACTTGGCTGCAGAAACAAAATCATAGTTCTGAAAACTAAATGAGAATGGAGAAAGGACTGCTTGGTGGGGTTCTAAAAGGATCTGTCACATGCATCTCCATTAGTGATCAAATGGTGCCAGCCCAAACGTTGTACTGATTTAATTTGAAAACTGTTGTGAAATGTTGGACTCATTACTGAGAAATATTATTTTAAAGAAAGCTAAAAAAAAACTAGCTTCACATTTAGTAGCACTTATTTTAGACACTTATTAAATTTAAGTTTCTGGAAGAAAGTAAATATAGCCACTATGTGCAAATCAAATGGTTATTTGGAAAATCTAAACGCAAAAATATATGGTGAACACCATAAGCACTGATGGAAAAGAAAACCACAGATATTTCTTTATGTCTTTGGTTGTACAAACTACACATTTTCTCTGAATAATGAAGATAAAAAGGGAAATTATTTGAAGCTTAGGGCGTCATAGCTTAGCACCGCAGAAGGAAATGGCATTAATAGAACAGGTCAAAAGATGTGGCTGATGAAAGCAAATAAACTTCTCTTATCCAGACTGTGCCACAGTGGGATATTGACCTAAACAAATAGACTGCTAGTTTTTTCTCCAAAAAAAAAAAAAAAAAAATCCAAGTAAAACCCCGTGGGTTTATTCAAGATCAGCAAAGAATTGCAATTCAGGGTCTGCAATGATGGTGCAACACTAGCAAATCCCCCTGCAACAAGGAAAGAAGAATTATTTGAAAGAAAGGGAAAGGAAGTTGGGAGTGCTAGAGTGAACTATTGGAGGAACTGAGAGTTTGAAGTGCAGTGGCTTTTCATTGGTGGAATTGAGTCAGTCTCTCATTGGCTGAGCTCTTGCCAGGCAATAAGAGGAAGTCATTCTTCTTCAGGATCTGCTGTCCTCATAGGGTGGGGGACCTTCCCCTTCTGGTCTCCCAACATTATTTATTTATTTGAATTTTTGAATTTTATTTTTTTTTTTAATACAGCATGTTCTTATTACTTATCCATTTTATACATATTAGTGTATATATGTCAATCCCAATCTCCCAATTCATCACACCACCACCCGACTTTATTTTAATTGAAGTTTGTTTATTGATTTTTTACCAGGACAGGGCTAACCATTTTCAATTATTGCACAGCATCCCGCAGAGGCAGCAAGAGGGCATTTATTAGCCTTGAAGTGGATCATGTGTCAGTGAGGAAAAGAAGATTTTAATGACATTCCCACCAACATTATCTATTGTACAAAGAGGTCATTCTCACAGAAAAATTAGGCTTCTCTTAGAAAAAAGAAAGGGAAGAGATGAAGCACACAAAATAATATCATGTTCATTAAGAGAAATGTAATATTGCCTGCCATGTCAGTAAGCAAATGATGTCATGGTCATCAGAGATTGCAGCCACTGCCGCCATGGTGAGCTGGTGAGACCTGAGGGAACTCAGGAAGTAAACAAAGAATACCTGCCATCCAGCAACCATCAGACTGCAGCCACTTTCTACGGTGAGTCCTGAGGAAACTCAGGATGTGAAAACACAGGATACTTGCCCCAGATAGCTGAGGTGCATATCAAAGGAATGATTTCAGTAAGCCCAGACTCTTACATCTTCCCATACATAGAAAAGTGCTAAATTCCTTAACTGGAGATATCTACTTTTGTTTTATTAACAGTAATCTTTTATTCCACCTACCTGCCCTTTGTTGCAAAACTCCTATATATCCTGGCACCTCCCTCACCTCCTCAGAGCAGTTCTCTCAGGGTTACTTAAGATTCTGCTCCCTGGGATTGAAGTCCTAAAAATTTCTACTGAATAAAACATAACTCTCAAATTTAGGTTGTGAATATTTTTTTAGTCAACAATGATATTCCAGTTTTTGTTGTCCTGAACCAAGGTTTTTTTTGTGTGTGCGTGTGGTACACGGGTCTCTCACTGTTGTGGCCTCTCCCGTTGCGGAGCACAGGCTCCGGACGTGCAGTCTCAGTGGCCATGGCTCACGGGCCTAGCCGCTCCACGGCATGTGGGATCTTCCTGGACTGGGGCACAAACCCGTGTCCCCTGCATCGGCAGGCGGACTCTCAACCACTGTGCCACCAGGGAAGCCCTGAACCAAGGTTTTAATTGTAGTTATAGGATTTAGATTTAAGTCATCATACAGGCATTTTTTTTCTTAGTATTTTATAGGGATAAGATTATTTTTAATTATGGATAGCAAAAAAAAAAGCAGAGGATATATTCAAAGTAGAGATGTTTAATTATATTTACTTGGGAAGACACTGACACATTGCTCAAATTAAATACAGACTGCGGTGAAAACTGTTATTTCTGGCCCTTGAGAATTTCATAGCACTATAATGCTAAACTCCTAAGGTAAAGAATAAGAATCTAAATTCTGTTGAAAAAAAGAAAAAGAGTCCAAAGCAAGGGATAATGCAGGCAAACATACCTCTACATAAGCAATTAAAGCACTGTGTGGATTTCCTAGTCATGCGTCATTCCTCTGTGTGCTTGTAATGCCTAGACACGTAGAAGTTCCATTTATGAAACATTATATTTTTGTGTGTTTGCATTTGTTTACAAAAACTGGTATTTGCATAAAAGTTTTTTCCTTAGCAAGACCCACTATAAACTTTTATTTCAAGTATCCCTCTAACATTTATCATTTTGAAATTGGTTAATTGTTGCTTTTTATTCTAGGATGGCTTCCACTAATCTGGCACAGGACTTTTAAGAATTCCAGTAGTAAATGAATTACACTTCTTCATATGGAAAAGTCTTTGTTAAGGACAAGTCTACATGGGCTGAAAGAGCAACTTAAATCTGGGTTGGAAACATTAAATATTGCCCATTCACACCTGGAACAGTGAACAACCAACTAATGTAAGTGGGAAAGGTTAATGGTATCTCTAGCTCAGAGCTGTAACTTCTGGAGCCAGATTTCCTGATTTAGAATCCTTCCTGGCATCACAACTTGCAAGATCACTTGTGTGATCTTAGTTTGACCACTTAATCTCATTAATCCACAGCTGTCTTAACTCCAAAAGGGGGATAAAAATAACACCTGTGTTATGAGTTATGAAGGTTGTTATTTAATTCATGTAATGTTACTCAACGCAATGCAAGTAAGACAGTTCTAGCACTGTAAATTCTTAATAAATATTAGCTACTTTTATTATCTCTTAAAGAGGGCTCATTCTAAATATACCCAATTCTAAGGATTTTCTTTCCTTATTAATTTATTAAGGAGTGCAACAATAAAAATGACAGTTATAAATTAGGTGCTCTGGAGCTATACTTCCTGGGATCTGCCACTAACCAGGTATGTGACCTCACATTGGTTACTCAGCCTCTCTAAGCCTCAGTCTTCTTTTATGTAAAACAGGGTAAATAATAGGGAGTGCTTAACTTGCAGAGTTGTGTGAGGTATACAGAATCAATATATTTAAAGCACTTGGTAAGCAGTTTAGAGTATACATATTATCATCGTGGTACTATATTTTTAATGAAAACATATATCTATTTTGTAATTTTAAATAATTCATTGTCATTGTCAGAAAGTACTGTGCATGTGTGTGTGTGTGTGTATATATATATATATATATATATATATATGCTTTTCATGAATTTTGAATTATTTTTTCTCCTGAGAGAAAAATAGTCATCTGAAAATATTTGTTGTATTCTTTCAAGAAAAAGAAAACAACATAGGTCTTTGTACAACTTTGACCTAACCTTGATTTTGGACTGTGTTGTACAGGAGAGTGGCGAGATTAAAATGAGTCAATTAACTTAAAAAAGATGACAACTTCTGGGGAAAATATCTTATCTCTCAACACAAAGTTCTGTAGAAACAAATTATACAAAAGAAAAATACTTATTAAAAATTAAAAGCTTCCAGCATAAACTACGATAATATATAAAAGCATGTAAGTTCATAGCACAGAAATAAAAATGAAGAATAGGGTTAAAATAAAAGTTATTAAAATTTCTTTCTCCAGAGAGATGCAACAAAATAACAGGCAGAAGCAAGTAAGAAGGGAAATAGCTGAAACAACAAATAATAGGCAGCCCGCAATTTACATGAGAAAGCTAGATGGAAAAGAGCCACAGTAGAGAAAATAAAAGAAATATTATAAAGGTGTGTATTTTAAATACAGAACATATTTAAACAACATCTTGAGAAATAATTCAAAATGATATTTAATGCTGTAACAAATTTTGGAAAGGCAATCATAGTACATTGCATGCCAGCTTATTAATATTTAATAAATATATTAGTTTGAATTAAATGTTTTACTTAAAATTTGGCAATATTTTGGATCTTTGACAAATATTGTAATGTTGGTGAACATTACATATGAAGGCCATAAGGCAATTATGTATGATTGCTACAGAAAGTTACAATTAGAAATGGAATTTTCCAACATTAGCCGAAGCTGCATTTCAGTTCCTATTCCTTATGAGATTCTTGATAGATGTGGGGAAGAGAGGGAAAGCATTTAGTTTTGTTGTATGTGGAGGTACACCAGCTCCCTTCATTATAATGAAATGTCAATCCTAGAGTTATTCCCACCAGGGAAATGGCTTCATACTCATTTATAATAGCAGCAGGGAACTCAAGTGCAGCCATTGAGACACATGCCACTGTTTCAGTGAGAAAAAGAATACAACAATAAGATGTGCCATCCTGACAAAACAACTGCTCCCTACTGAATTTTTAAAGAAGGTATAGATTTAATTTCCTTGGGGAAGGACATTATCTCCCTAAGAGGGACATTCTAACCTGCAACAATGCAGAAATTTATGGAAAGACAAAATTTAAAATTCAAGACATGCTATTTCAATGGGTTAAACCAGAAAATACACAATAGGCAGCTTGTTTTAAGCTGCTTCTACTTAGAGCTTGAATGATCAAGGAAATTTCAGCTAACTTTTAAAATTTCATAGCACATTTTTTTTTCAGTGTTGAAGATCTAAGTTCACATTCAACTGAGCAAAAATTTTTGAATAAAAATCACCTTTGAATTTTCCTAATTCATTCTTTTTACGATAACTTTTAGCTTTGCAAATTGTATAGTGTTTTTTAATGTCATATGGATTTTCTCGTGGGTCTCTTTGCTGCATGAGTATATTTTATTTCTTATTTCCAATGGTACATTTTTTTCTCCTGACAAATACATCCTATGCAACGTAACAAAGTTAAATTTCAATAGACACCCCCAACATTTAAGAAATACACAGTTAAAAGTGGTTGAGGATGTTTTAAATAACTATTGATTGAAACAGCAGAAAAACAAGTTCTGATTTGAACTGTACTTTTTGATATTCATTGTCTATCTACCTATCCATCAAAATTAAAGACAATAACTTATATAACTATGTTAATTAGCAAGCAAAGGCAAATTTTCAGGCACTGATAGTATGTTAAATGACAGTTTCAAACACTGAGAATAAAACACCCATTGAAGAGCCTGTGGAAATTTTCTTTAGACAAAGTTTAGACTTTAGAGAAAGTTCTACATTCTACACATTCCAAGAAAGAAGAGGAGAAACAGATAGAGAGGAACAAAGAATGACAAACAAGGGAGAGACAGAAAAACAATCTTATTTTTCAGGTTATTAGAGATTTCCCTTAAGAAATACAGTGTACTTGAAATTATACAGATTTCCTCTGACACATGGTATCACACAGTGAAATAAAAGAGGCAACCAATTGATAGATTAAAGAGATGTTTATGTAAGAAGCCTTCTATATATTTGATATACTAGATCTTAATAGAAGGTATTAGATTATAGCTATTGATACCAATGACAGGAAAATGAGGAGAGAGAGGTGCAAGGCCAGCTGGTAAGTGGATGTGCTGGGCTGTCCCATGCAGCTAGGGATTAAAGTGGACTATCAGCTGCAGGGGACCTGGCACCGCACCAAGAGCAGAGTAGGCCTGGCTGCAAGGGGAGGAGCCAAACTTCAAGGGCAACAGGAACTAAGAGAACTGGCTTCCCTGAGATGCCGCCCAACTGTGTACTGTGGTGAGGGCTGTGAAGATCTGCGTCCCTACAGCAGGGCTGGGACAGGATCTTCCTGCCTGGAGAAAAGATGGTCTGCAGGACTGGAATAGTACTCTCTTCTGGAGGGCCTCTGATTGTTTTGTCTCTGTGCAATACAGACTAGATTGATTATTTGGGGGACGACAACTGCCAGAGAGAGATGCCCTAGCTGCACTTGGAGTGGAGGGCATCTGAATCTTCACCCGCTCAGTTACATTTTATCACAGAAACCATGAAAGATAGCTAGGAATGGCCATGGAGGAAATTCAATCCGTAATAAAGAGATGTCAAATCCCACAAGAGCAAGACATTAAAGGAGATTTTGGCCTTATTTCAGTTAGGAGGTCAATGATGCATAGATGAAGGCACATACACTGACTATTAGAAATCATTCAAAATGAAATGAAACTAATGAAACTGTGTACCATTGAGGCATTAAGGATAAAAGGTTTAGCTATTCTTCAGCCATATATTAACAAGTTGGATTCACAAGGCAAATATACATTATTTAGGTGCTTATTGAATAAAAGTAATGATTCAGGTGTGGAAGCCTTTATTATTCAAAATATCAAAATCTAATTGATGTTTTATTAAAGAGAACATATAAAAACAATGGTTGTTATTATATATATAATATATAACATATAATAACATAGGACCACAGTTGATTTCCTTTCTAGATTTGGTTCTCTTTCTTCCAGAGGGTATGGAAACAGATCTACTGCAAAACTCAGAGAAGACTATGGCTTCATTAAATGTATTGAGGTATTTGATTACCAGAAATGATGAAAATGAAAACCAAACTGGATTATAGACAGAACTCAGGAAAATTTGAGAATATTTTCTTAAAGTCACTCCAAATAGAACTTAATATGTTAAAAGCACATTATGAAGCAGAAATTAAAAACAGCCAAGAAAATAGCTAAGAAGTCCAGAAGTGTAATGATCTTTTTCTATAACCTTAGGTGGAGAGAAGATCTCTGCTATGACTCCTGAAATACAGTTTAAGGTCTTATGTTCAACTCTTTCACACTTGATTGAATTGAAAGTGTTCTGGCTTGAGTAGAAGACCAGATTAATATGAAAAACAAAATTTATCTCTGAAGAAAATATTGGGACAAAGTAGTTTCCACAGCCCAAATAAAAACCAGTAGAACACTATAAATTCCATTATGACTTATTTAACACCTTTATATATTTCTCTGTTATGCAGTTACTGCTAGAAAAATAAATGTGTTTTTAAATGTATTTAAATAAAATAAATGTATTTTTTAAATGAGAAAAAAAAATACAGCTGAGTCTTGAATATTGAACTATGTTACACATACCAAAAACATTCACTCTAGAGAAATAGGCTTGTGATTGGAAACTGCCAACTATAATACATGGATTAGTCTTTCAATCAATAATTGTACATTATGTTCAAGTAAATAATTTTGGTTATTTGCATGGGAATAAATCAATAAGTTCACATAACTATTCAAACTGATAATAAGTAGTTAATAATCATATATGAACCTATTTTTAAAATAACAATTCTCACTTTAACAGGTTCTTCTCAATCATGCCCATTACTTTTCAAGCAATAGGACATTAGCCAAATATACATAACTGTTAGTACTATGAAGGGTAGCAGGATGTCCCACCCTGAAATATACCTCTTTGGTTTAAGGATTATTTTGAACTGATTGTTTTGAGAAACATCAGACAAAAGATGGAGATGTGTACAGAGTAGCAGTTATCCTTTTGTAAAGGAAATTTACGTTTATAGAAGATGTGTCCATTTCTAAGGGTGTGGCCCTCTCTGTACCAGGAAGAGAAAGAAAATCCTAAATCACAAGAGAATCTGATTAACAGAGAAGGAACAGACTTAAATCTCCATTACAAATCCTACCCTTGTTTAGCTTACTTTTCCTGGTAACACACCCCCCTCAGTAACTGGCCTCCCCCACGCCCTTCCCTCTTGTGTCTTTAGCTGAAGATGGTATTTAAACTGGTGACTTAGGTCACGTGAAATAGTTACTCATTTTGGGATATGACCATCCTCTTGAGCCCCAGTTTTCCTACAACAATTTGTGTATGTTGTTTTCTCCATAAGTGCAAGCTGACTTAGGTTTAGATTTGTGAACATGGGCCAGGCCACTGGGGTGGCCTCCTTTTTGGGGTCCTTATATACAAATTACATATATATATATATATGAACCTTACTATGTTATCTATATCTAAGTCTATATCTATCTATCTATATCTATCTATCTATCTATATATATATATCTTACCATATAATGGTTACTTAGGTTTTAAGAAAAAATGAATGTTAATATGGCAGATAATTCTTTAGAGGAAATAATAGGACTTATTCATATATTTATTTTTTTCTTTTAAAAAGCAAATATAGTTTATATCACACCAAACAAATAATTGTGCTCATAGTTTAACTATATCTACTTTGTGAGGGACCCCTCATGAACTGTATCAAAATGAAATTTAAACATCTAACCACTCTTTTTTTTCTCATGTTGGATATTTATCAAGTAAAATTTTAAGTATGATGTTTCCTTTCCCTCTATGAATTTTTACACTATGTGCATGTGTATGTTTAAATCTTCATTCAAGGGGGCTCTGCTTTTAGTGTAAAGGTCTTGTGAAGTGCAATTATAATGTATGGTTATATTGATGTGTATTATTTATAATGTTAGTTTTGTATCACACAATTGTGTCAGATTTACTTGAATACTAAAGAGACATGCATTGAAAATAATCGAAATGATAATATTTCCATTTAAAATTATGCTTTTCCATTGACTCCTCCACTCTATGTATTTACAAATCTTATAAGAAATAATATAAACTATTTAAAAATATCCAATAGCATTTTAAAATATGAAAATCTGTCTACAGTTACCTAACATCCTTCTTTTGCTTAACAATACTACACTAAAATTTTATGATATAATTCTCTATAATTATGTGTAAAGTTAAAAGCACTGTGTGGGTTGTTCAAGAATATATTACAAGCATATAATAAAATGTTGACACTGAATACAACCTATGCATTGTGTATTTTGAATTTTTAGTGCAACAGCATTTGCATATGAGCAATGAAAATAATCAACTTAATTTGCCCTCCTAGAGAGCATGGAAGTGGCTTTGATTAGCCTATTGAAAATTTGTGTTGTTCCCCTTGAGTTTAGATTCAGGGGGTAGAATTGCCAACATGATGCAACTCAGTAGGGATGCAGGGTGTCAAGGCAATGCTAAAGTTGACTATATTAAAAACAAAGGGGAAGGTCATTGACTAGGAATAAACAAGTTGTTTATGCCACAGCTGTCTCTGTCTTCTTTAAATAATGTGTCCATGCTACTATGTTACAATCATAAATGCAAGCATACATTTCGTCCCTCATTGTTTATTTAGTTTTTTTGCAAATGAGCTTCCAAAGAATTAATATAAACAATGTCCAGTGCTCAAATAGGGCTGCATCTGTTCTCACCAGCCAGGATGGAAAAATCTCATAATTCATGGAACATTGGGTAGAATACTTAAGAAGTTCTTATCTAGGTAGTAGAGAATAATGAGCTTTAGAATGAGGACTGCACTGAATTGGTCTAAAAACAGAAAAAAATAATACCAACAAAAATCAACCTATTCCAAGTAAATTAATTGAATCTACTACCCCCACAAAAGCTCAGAAGTTCTTAAGATATTAAAAAATAGCCATCACACATCAAGATAAAATTCACAATGTCTTGCACCTAGTCAAAGATTACAGGGTAGGCAAAGAATCATGAAAACATAAACCTTAATGAGAATATTCAATTAATGAAAATACAACCATAGATACATATGTTGTAATTTGCAAAGACAGTAAAATTGTTATTATAACTGTGAGGGACAGAGTAAAGGGACAAATTAGGTAATTAATTAGATAATCCCATTAGGGTATTGTAAGTAAAGAAAAAAAGTATGGGAGACCCCTGTAAATTAATGATTACTCAAGAAAGCAGGTTTACTTAACCACAAAACCAAGCAGGCTTGCCTAGCGACAAAACCATGTGACAGAAACACGAGACATGCCCCAAGACAATAAAACAATGGTGACATGAGACACACATCCTGCCCAGTGAGCTCAGTAAGTTAATGATTCCCTAGGATATGATCTCTGCACACATAAAAAACAATAATTTATGGAAAGGGGCTCATTGTACAGAGACCTGAAATAATTTTTACAGTCCTGGCTTGACCATGTAGGGACAATAAAACTCCCCTGCCCAGCCTGGAGGAGGAGCTGATGATGAAAGCATGACATCTATTCAAGAATGAAGAAGAAAGTGGTCTTTTCCCCTTCCCCACTTTTCCTTTGATTATAAAACTGTAGCTCACTAAGTTCTTGGGTGCAGTACTCTCTTGCCCACCTGCTTGTAAGCCTCACAAGCATCCTATTCTAATAAATCACATCTCATCTATCACTTTGCCTCTCACTGAATTCTTTCTGCACTGAGACACAAAGGACCAGGCTCCTTGGAGCCCCCGACGAAATGACACTATCAGTTTCATAACTATTGTCCATGGGTTCAAAAATGTGTATAAATATATATGCACACATACATTATGTTTTAATACACAAACATACACACAGATAAATAAAAACTAATTACATATATGTTAGTATACATGTTTATTGCATAAACATGAACTTCCTGTCTTTGTCCACTGAATGGGTCTGGAAACAGTGATGACACAGTAACAATGAAGACACCCAAATCTTATAACTTAGTTTTTAAATACCATTCTATAATAAAAGCAATCAGGGCTCTGATTTTAGAGATTGGACAGGGAATACACAAGATCAGTCTTGATCATCTGATGGTTCTAGAAAGAAAGGAAGTGCTCTCAAAATAAAATGAAAGGGACACATCAAAGGGATATGGTGTAAAACTGAAAGAGTTCTCAGTGGACAAAGTTAGAACAGTTTGTGCAATGATATTAATAACAGTATTGGATTATAATTCAAAGAATATAAAAAAATATACATGAATCCATATTGCTATAAATAAATAACTGAATAAAAATTTGGAAAAAGAAACAAATCATTACAGAAGATATCTGTATTAGTTTGCTAGAGCTGTCCTTATAAAGTACCACATACTGGGTAGCTTAAACAATAGAACTTTATTTTCTTACAATTTTGGAGGCTAAAAGACTGAGATCAAGGTGTGTTTGTTGTTGCCCAAATCATATAATCCTAGTGTAATCATAAGAAAACAGTTCATAAACACAAATTTAGGGATATTCTATAAAATACATGATGAGTCTTCAATTCTCTTAAAGTCATGAAAAATAAGAAAAGAGTGAATCCACAACAGATGAAAGAGACTGAGGAAACATGTATACCAAATACAGTATGGTATCATGAATTAGATCCGGAAACATAAACTACATTAATGAAAAAACTGGTGAAATATGAATAGATTCAGTACTTTAGATAATGCTATTAGCTATCTCAGTGTAAACACATAGATCATAGTTAATGTTAGTTTAGGGAAAGTTGAGTAACAGGCATATGAGAACACTGTGCATTGTCTTTGCAACTTGCAATAAATCTAAAATTATTCAAACAAATTCGTTTAAACATATTGTAATGAGATGCCTCACATAAACAGCAGAAAGTCTTAAAATGAAAGAATGATATTACTAAAGGTTGGCAAGCACGTAGAGCAACTGGAACTCCCCTTCACTATGGGTAGTAGTACATGCTGGTACAACCAGGTATTAAAACAATTTCTGCTCAATCTCACTCTATGCACACACTCTACATTAGCAATTTCAACATGAGATTAGAATCCAATCAAAATGCATAATTATTTACATTAAGACATAAAACTGTTCATAGCATTTAGAAATGGCAGCACAAATTGGACACAAAATTGTTCATGAGAAAATGGAAGCAAACATGAAAATACCATAAATATAAGAAAATGGAAGTTAACATCAGCTTATCTTAAAGGGACAGAAAGGAAGAGAGTAATGATTTGATGGTGATATTCATGAGTCTTTTGTGGTACAGGAAATTTTCTATTTTTTGACTTGAATATCTTTATGTGAGTGTGTACATTTTGTCAAATATGTGTATGATTTTTGCATATTCTGTATTGTGCATGAATATAAGACCTTTATTTCCAAAGAAATGTATGAATAGAACTAATAGTGTCTCATCTGCCTTCCTGATATGTTTTTTTAAATTGAGGTATGATTGACGTATAACATTATTTTAGTTTCAGGTTTACAACTTAATGATTCCATATCTGTATACACTGTGAAATGATCACTGTAATAAGTCTAGTTCCTCCATCACCATATAAAATTACAAAATATGCAACATATCATTATTGACTATAGTCACCATGCTATACATTACATTCTTATAACTTATTATTTTATGACTAGAACTTTATACCACTGACCCTCTTCACTCATTTTGCTTACCCCCCAACCCCCTCTTCTCTGATAAATGCAATCTGTTCTCTGTTTCTATGAGTTCTGTTCTGTTTGTTTGCTTTGATTTTTTTAGATTCCACATATAGTGAGATCATACAGTATTTGTCTTTTTCTTTCTGACTTATCTCACTTAGCAAAATACCCTCCAGGTCCATCCACATTGTCACAAATGGCAAGATTTCCTTCCCTTTTATGGATGAGTAGTATTCCTGTGTGTGTGTGTGTGTGTGTGTGTGTGTAAATATTCCTTGTTCTCTTGGTTGGAAGTTTTTGCTTTTGGCACTTAGGAGAGATCATGCCTTTCTGTTCTGTCCTTCAAAGTTTCTAAGCAGTACTGAAAAGTATACTTTTTGCCACTTTAATGTTTCTTTTGTGTGTGTGTGTGTGTGTGTATGTGTGTGACTTAACTTCTTTCCTATTCAATATGTTTATGTGAATATTTTAATGAAGCAAACTGATTATATTGCTTTATTTCTGTCAGCATAAGTTTGAACAGAATATTCATTTTCATAAACTAAGGTATAATTTTTAAAAGTGATTTAACTAAATGATGATAACTTTAAGACTTCTGGATGTCAACATAAAGAAACGTTAGCATGACATTGGTAGCCATGGTTTTCAGAGTTAGACCCTGTCATTTTATGCCACAGTATTTGTTAAATATTTTAATAATTTTAATACTAAAATCTAAATTTTAAACTTCATTATATCAATGCAAATGTAGTTCTGCAAAAAGAAAAAAGACTTTTTGGAAAGTGATCTGAAATTGGAGATTAGTTTATTCTCTCAAAAATGATTGTTTCCCTCAGTGGAATATTTTAGCTAATTCCCTTTTTATAGCAATTTCAGACCACTAAGATTTGTGGGAACCTAAAACTACTACAAGCAAAGGTTGCTATATGTTTAATATAGTGAAAATGCATCAAAGAAAAACATATTCTTCAACTTTTGTGGCAATGCATATGTGTATAAAAATGTTGATGGTTTATGTACATATACATACACACATATATACATTCATATGCCAGATATATATTAGATACATCTGATATATATCTGATATGATAATTATATATATGTATGTGTCTATATATATATATATATATAAAATTGTATTTCAAGGAGATGTGAATATATATGAACAATTCATACCTCCTTGACATACATTTATAAAGATAAGTAGATGGATTTCAATTTATGTGTTAAATCTTTTTTTATGTTTTAAATCTTAATCAGTTCAGTGATGAGAACTCTGGAAAAATGTTAATAGTCCTTAGTAAATATGAGCAAAATAAAATATTTAAGTAAAAGAAAATTTAATTATGTTTTTAAATATGACTCAATCAGTCATGACAGAGAATAAATAAACCTTCCCCAAACTTCTTTAATCAAATTTTCTTAGATCACAAATATCACACAACATTGAAGACAGAATACTGAAATTAAAAAGTATAAATACTAATTTAGGTGGGGTGAATTAATAAAGACAGCTATGCATAAATAAAATTTAAAACTTTAATAAAGAGCTAAAACTTTCATTTTTAATCAATTTTTTTTATACTTAACATTTTTTAAGCAAAGAGGCTATATTAAGTTTGCAGTTTTTACAACTGAAGAAGGGGGAGTTCCTGAATACATAGTTTAAATTTTGGAACTAATCATAGGCAGAAAACATTATGACTAATACTGACTCACAGAAAGGAAAGTCTTTGAAAAGATTGTAAATGTAGTGGTTATCACATTCTACATAATTTTCTAGAATAAACTTTTTAATTGCCTTATTTATAGGCCTAGCCATCTGGAGTGATGGTAAGAGAAGAGGGGGTACCCCAAGTTTCAGGTCACCTAGCTTATGGGTGATTAAACAGAATACTAGGTGAATATACATTCATCTTTTCCTAGTACAGGGCTCCTGACTACTGGGGTTTCATTGCAAGCAGAAATTTATACAGGTTGATTTGAAAAGAAAAAATGTGAATAAAAAGTGATATGATTTATTACAGGTATTAATTTGAATGGTCAGTAGGAGAAGCAACAAGTCAACTCTAACTAGTAGCAGTCCAGTTACACAGGCTCAATGTTAGTATGTCAGTAATTTAGAATTCTTCAGCATAATGGGGCATTACGTGTTAATTTGATATACAGCCCAGACAAAATATTTGCTGTATTCAGAAAGTTATACTCCAAAGATGGTCAGCTAGCATTCAATTAAAAAGTCACTTTCTTGGAGGTGGCTACCGAAGTGCTTCATCTATCTTATATATGACCAGCTCCATTAACTTACTAATTTACTAAATAAGATATTTATAAAACAAAAATGGGTTTCCATTAGTAACAAATGGCTTTAGTGGTTAGCCTTAAAGAGTAATACCTTCAGGTTGGTCCCTAAATTGTCTGATCTCTAAACGATGTTAAACCAAACTTGGTGCCTACAATCAATATGGTGACAGTCACCTGCAGTAAAATGGCTTGAGGTATTTTGGTTTTATAATTTTTCTTTTTCCGGGATATCCTAAAGGACAGAGAAAGAGAGATTCTCCAAGTACATAGAAAAAATTGGAGCATGCATGTCTAAAACCATGGCAGATTTGGGGTTATTTTAGCCTAGTAGCAAGATGTAACAGAATAGCTAATCTTCAGTATTTTCTAAATATTGGTGACTGCCAAGATCTAGCAAAGAAATACACTTGTGGAGAAATAAAAATAGTGACTTACTTACATTCAGAAAAGTCAACTCAATCCTTCTATACATATTAACCATTATTTTACCTTTTATATATATATATATATTTAACATATTTATTGGAGTATAATTGCTTTACGATGGTGTGTTAGTTTCTGCTGTATAACAAAGTGAATCAGCTATACATATACATATATCCCCATATCTCCTTCCTCTTGCATCTCCCTCCCACCCTCCCTATGCCACCTCTCTAGGTGGTCACAAAGCACTGAGCTGATCTCCCTGTGCTATGCAGCTGCTTCCCACTAGCTATCTATTTTACATTTGGTAGTATGTATAAGTCCATGCCACTCTCTCACTTCATCCCAACTTACCCTTCCCCCTCCCCGTGTCCTCAAGTCCATTCTCTACATCTACATCTTTATTCTTGTCCTGCCCCTCAGTTCTTCATAACCATTATTATTATTTTTAGATTCCATATACATGTGTTAGCATACGGTATTTATTTTTCTCTTTCTGACTTACTTCACTGTGTGTGTGTATGTACTTTTGTAACATTTCTTAGAACATTTCCCTGCTTTTATTATTGTTTACTTCAATGGATATTAGACATCTTTTATTTCATTAAATTGACATTGCCATAAAGTGAGAATCATTATTTTGATCGAAATAATGAAACCATTCCACAGTGACTCTATTTCTTCTTCTGATGACATTCTTTTTACCCAAGATTAGATCTCTCTACAATGCCCTGTGGATGGCTATTGATTCTCCTGTGCTACAAACTAAACCCATGGAAAAATTTCTCTCCTCCTACACAATTGCTCTTCTTTAAAGCAATACTTCCTACTCAATGTTCTCTTACCTCTCACATGTCTTTCTAAATGCTCAGGTCTCTACAAAAAAAAAAACAAAAAATAAAGTTCATTTGTCATTCCTCTCCATAATGCTACAAAAGGAAATGATCCCTATTATTTAATTCTTCATTAATAAACTACATTAAAAAAAATGACCAACTCTTTCTTCTACTGGATCACTGCAATTATTAAGTCGGTGCTTGGGTGTTGGACACACCCAAAGCAAAATAACTAATCTGTATTTTCCTCAAGATGCAGAGACTGTCTTGTTGCATTTTGAATGACCGTCTATCATGTTCCATTTAAATTGTCCTAAAATCTCTCATTAAAGATCACTATTTCAACTTCTCTAAAAATGTTGGAACAGGATCTTAATCATACATTCTTCAAACCTGTAATCAGAATACTGTTGCATCTTTCCTTACATCCTCTTTGGGCTCTGTAATTCACTGGAGTTCCTTTTGCTCAGATATTCATATCCATATCCACACATTTAAAATATGTGATATTTCACAGCACTGTCAACCTCTGTTCAACTGGTGCTCCCAAATCTGATGCAGTTGTTCTCCAGGCAAAACCAAGCTAAGTCATACCAAGTCAGTTGAAAAAGCATTACAAAGCCAAATACAATGATCAGAAAATGTGTTATTCAACCTTACATATATAACTATATAAGATATAAGTATATAAGTATAAGTTATATATATATATATGTATTTAGTTTGAAGCATTTAAAAATTTACTGTTGAGATAGGCATGCTGACACCTCTAATTTAATTTTTATTTTTTTTTCATTTTGTCGCTGTAGTTTTTGATCAAACTATTGTGATGGTATTTTGTTTTATGCATGCAAATACTTGATTGCTTTTTGTGGATGATGACATTTATTATTGTCCCATTTTAAGGCATTGGGCATTAAAATCTTATGTTGCTTCTGTTTTGAATATGTTCATATTTTATTTTTAAAAGTTTTCTCTATTTCATTGTTTAATTTCGGGTCACTTTTTTTTGTTTTATCCCTTATAATAACTACAGAGCTTATTTTTAAATACTAATCTGAGATTTAGTTTCCTTTATTATCTAAATATTACTATTGATATTTATTGGAATAGCATATATCTGGTCTTTTTTACCAACCTCTAACTTTGTGTTTTTATAGTTAGGCTCATCTGTTAAATTTCTGTTTTTGTTTGTATCACCTCTTTGCCACTAAATAAGATTAAATGGGTAAATCAAGTTGGTCAGATCATGGTGTGTTACTCTCCTTAGCTAAAGTGATTTTTTGCTCCTAAGGTTAAGACATATGAATCAAGTCATTCCAATTGCAGTTCTTAAAGGGACAATTTCACACTTGTTTTCTTATTTAAAAATATGTGCAAATGAACAGAAGGACTAGTAGATTTATAGTTTCATCCTTATGGAAACAGCTAATCTTAGGAAATTGAAGTGTCCATTCAAAGAGAAGCTGAGATGAGTATGAAGAAACGGGAAACTTACAGTGATTGTAGTCTTTATTCAGACTCAATCACTATCTCTCCTTCTCCTCTTTCTTCTTTTTCTCCTTTCAGTAGATTTCAACCTTGGCTGCACATGGAAATCACCAGGATCCCACTCTCAGAGATTCTGATTAAAATATCTGCTATAGCTTGGATATGGGAATCTTTTACAGCTTCACAGGTAATTCCATGTACAACCAAGGTTGACAGACACTATTTATGTGACACTGAGTAAACATACTTGCTCCCTTTCCCCCATGTCATAAAAAACAAACAACAATAACAACAACAAAAAAGATTATCAGGCTTTTTTTTTCTCTTTCCTTGTTTTACCTACTGTGTTGGCTGAAATCATCTGAAGTGTCAGTTTCAGAATTTTTGTTATTATGTTTTTACTTTCTTAGTTCTAATTTTTCAACAAATAAATATAACCAGAAACTGTTTCTTCCATTATGTATTTATTATATTTTTAAATTAATTTGATTCATTTGTGTCTTATCATTCTAAATTGTGAGTTTTTATTTCAGAAGATTTCCGTTGAATTATAGAGTGGTCATCTTCTGTTTTTGGCTGCCCAATATCTCTATATTTTCCTGGCTAGGAAGACAGCAGTAATTTTCTTCTGGGGACTATTCTTCTTACATCACATACCTTCTTCCTTATCTTTCAATCCTCCCTAACCTAAAGGATAGGCATATAAACTAGACTTTTTCAATGAAACTACAACTAAAATTTGTATTTCAAGCAGAGTGAAGCTTGAAAAAAAATTAGAAGAATTTCTTAGATAAACCTTCAGAAATACTTGGAGCATTTAGGAAGATTTTAGTTTTGAAATTGCCTGAAATGCAAGAAAACCCATATTCGTGTTACAGATTAAAAAAAACTTGCAGTCTCTTATAATCAAGAAACATCTAATTATGTGTCTACACAATGACCTATATATAAAAGTTCCTATATAGCAGCTTAATTTGTAATACCCAGAAAATAGAAATGCCCCCAAATACCTATCAACTGGAAATAGATAAACAAATGGGTATGTAATAGGATATTACTCAGCAAGAGAAAGGAATGAACTATTAATACATGTAACAACATAGTTGAATTCCAAAAGCATTAAGTTAAGGAAGCCATACACAAAAGAGTACATACTGTATGGCCCTATTTAATTGAAATACTACAAAAGGCAAAAATAAAGTCATAAAGATACAGATCAGAGTTGCTAGAGTCCAAGGGTTGGGGAAGAGGGTACTGACTGCAGCAAGAGGGATTGAGAAATCATTGAGGTGTGCAGTAGGAAAACATACAGGTTATAATACTTAAAAGATCATGGTAGGGCTTCCCTGGTGGCACAGTGGTTGAGAGTCTGCCTGCCGATGCAGGGGGCATGGGTTCATGTCCCGGTCCGGGAAGATCCCACATGCCGCAGAGCGGCTGGGCCCGTAAGCCATGGCCGCTGAGCCTGCGCGTCCGGAGCCTGTGCTCCACAACGAGAGAGGCCACAACAGTGAGAGGCCCATGTACCGCAAACAAAACAAAAAGATCATGGTGAATAAATGCTTCTGAAGATACTGGAAAAGTTGAAAGAAAAGAGTACCAACTCAAATAATTAATATGCTTGCTTCAAGGCATTGAATATAATGAAGTATCTTTCTATGCCTGAGCTGAATTATTGTCTCACTGCTTTTTAATGAATGGTAAGATGGAGATGATGATGATGATAATCAGAAATTAACTATGTTTGTTGATAAACTTCATCAACTGAATTTAGAACCTAATAAATTCTTGTAAGTGAAAAGTATCCCCTTAAATGTGAAAGAGTAACATCTGAACCATTGATTTGGCCATATCTCAGAGGTTGTGAAATACACGGATGGATCACCTACTGTCCATGGCCAGATTAGACCTACAGCCTGTTTTTGTGTGGTCAGTGAGCTAATAATTGTACATTTTTAAAAAGTCATAAAAAGAAATATTGAAGAATATGAGACAGGAACTATATGTAGCCCACAACATATAAAATAGTTACCACTTGACAATTTACAAAAGCTTTGCCTATCCAAGTACTAACAGCAGCCCTGGAAACAATTTCTATTGAGTCTTCCTTGCCAAGGTGAGATAGATTCTCCTCATTCTAACACACTTAAGTGCCAAGCCTGTAACCACAGTCTGAACTCAACATTACTCATGGGGTAGAAGGCAGACAGAGTCAAAATAACAAAATATGTATCCAGAAAGAATTGGTAGAATTTGTTGATTTATATCATCACAATTATTAGGAATTTTTTTTGATTTCTTGTCAAGGAAGAAAATGCTAACTGTGGATACAGATATTAAATACATAGCCACATAAATGTATTGCGGCTGGCCAAAAAGTTTGTTCGGGTTTGGCCATACTATCTTATGGACAAACCCGAACGAACTGTTTGGCCAACCCTACACACACACACACACACACACACACACGCGCACACACACACACACACACACACACGTGCGCGCACGCACACACATGCACACACATGAAACATAGTATATACCTGTGTTTTGTGTACTAGCTGGTGCAAGGAGTGAAAATACTAAAAAATCTGCAGTTTGCCAAGGTCCATAAACAGTCATTTAAGCCAGGAAAACATGTTGAAGTTATGGTAAATGAAATGGAGTCTCTGATCTTAAACAGGAGTGGGAGGGAGTTTGCGGAACCAAAGTGATAGCATTATTTAACTCACAGCTTCTGCAAGAAAAAGTCTTAAATTCCACAATGATCTATGTTGACTTGACTTCCCTTGTTAGGCTCTAGAAAGGTGTTAGCAAGGGAAATGGCTCTACCTACTATCATCGTCAGTTGAAGTAAAGGACTCAAGGATTTACTATTAATTCCATCAAATCACAAAAATCACAGCACCAGTATGTTGATGTAATAGTTATTACTATTAGGTAAATTAGTTGAGTCAATGTGTGTCAAAACATTGAATTCACTTATACTTCACTGCAACAACATCTTCAAAGGCATATGCTTTTCTTCTTTTATTTTTGAATTTTATTTTTTTATACAGCAGGTTCTTATTAGTTATTTATTTTATACACATTAGAGTATAGATGTCAATTCCAATCTCCCAATTCATCCCACCACCACCCCCACTCTCGCTTTCCCCCCTTGGTGTCCATACATTTGTTCTCTACATCTGTGTCTCTATTTCTGTCTTGAAAACAGACATATGTATCATTTTTTTGATTCCACATATATGCATTAATATATGATATGTGTTTTCTCCTGATTCACTTCACTCTGTATGACAGTCTCTAGGTCCATCCACATCTCTACAAATGACCCAATTTTGTTCCTTTTTATGGCTGAGTAATATTCCATTGTATATATGTATCACATCTTCTTTACCCATTCATCTGTTGAAGGGCATTTAGGTTGATTCCATACCCTGGTTATTGTAAATAGTACTGCAATGAACATTGGGGTGCCTGTGTCTTTCTGAATTTTGCTTTTCTCTGGGTATATGCTCAGTAGTGGGACTGTTGGGTCATACGGTAATTCTATTTTTAGTTTTTTAAGGAACCTCCATACTGTTCTCTATATTGGCTGTATCAATTTACATTCCCACCAACAGTGCAAGAGGGTTCCCTTTTCTCCATACCCTCTCCAGGATTTGTTGTTTGTAGATTTTCTGATGATGGCCATTTGGACCGGTGTGAGTTAATACCTTATTGTAGGTTTGATTTGCATTTCTCTAATAATTAGTGATGTTGAGCAGCTTTCCATGTGCCTCTTGGCCAACTGTATGCCTTCTTTGGAGAAATGTCTACTTAGATCATCAGCCCATTTTTCGATTGGGTTGTTTGTTTTTTTAATACTGTGCTGCATGAGCTGTATATATTTTGGAGATTAATCCTTTGTCCATTGATTTGTTTGCAAATATATTCTCCCATTCTGAGGATTGTTTTTTAATCTTGTTTATAGTCTCCTTTGCTGTGCAAAAGCTTGTAAGTTTCATTAGGTCCCATTGGCTTATTTTTGTTTCTATTTCCATTACTCTATGAGGTAGGTCAAAAAAGATCTTGCTGGGCTTCCCTGGTGGTGCAGTGGTTGAGAGTCCGCCTGCCGATGCAGGGGACATTGGTTCGTGCCCCGGTCCAGTAAGATCCCACATGCCATGGAGCAGCTGGGCCCATAAGCCATGGCCACTGAGACTGCACGTCCGGAGCCTGTGCTCTGCAATGGGAGAGGCCACAACAGTGAGAGGCCCATGTACCACAAAAAAAAAAAAAAAAAAAAAAAAGGTCTTGCTGTGATTTATGTCAAACGGTATTCTTCCTACGTTTTCCTTTAAGAGTTTTTTAGTGTCCAGTCTTACATTTAAGTCTTTCATCCATTTAGAGTTTATTTTTGTGTACGGTGTTAAGGAGTGTTCTAGTTTCATTTTTTACATGTAGCTATCCAGTTTTTCCAGCACCACTGATTGAAGAGACTGTCTTTTCTCCACTGAATATCCTTGCCTCCATTGTCATAGATTAGTTGACCATAGGTGTATGAGTTTATCTCTGGGCTTTCTGTTTTGTTCCATTGATCTATACTATATTTCTGTTTTTGTGCCTGTACCACATTGTCTTGATTACTGTAGCTTTGTAGTATAGTCTGAAGCCACAGAATCTGATTCCTCCAGCTCCATTTTTTTCCCTCAAGATCACTTTGGCTATTTGGGGTCTTTTCTGTCTCCATACAAATTTTAAGATTGCTTTATCTACTTCTGTAAAAAATTCCATTGGTAATTTGATCGGCATTGCATTGAGGCTGTAGACTGCATTGGGTAGAATAGTCATTTTCACAATATTGATTCTTCCAATCCAAGAACATGGTATATCTCTCCATCTGTTTGTGCCACATTTGATTTCTTTCATCAGTGTCTTAGAGTTGTCTGAGTACAGGTCTTTTACCTCCTTAGGTAGGTTTATTCCTAGGTATTTTATTCCATTTGTTGCAATGGTGAATGGGATTGTTTCCCTAATTTCTCTTCCTGATCTGTCATTATTAGTGTATAGGAATGTAAGAGCTTTCTGTGCATTCGTTTTTTATACTGCAACTTTACTAAATTCATTGATTAGCTCTAGTAGTTTTCTGGTGGCATCTTTAGGATTCTCTATGTATAGTATCATGTCACCTGCAAACAGTGACAGTTTTACTTCTTCTTTTCAAATTTGTATTCCTTTTATTTCTTTCTCTTCTCTGATTGCTGTGGCTAGGACTTCCCAAACTATGTTGAATAAGAGTGGTGAGAGTGGACAACCTTGTCTTGTTCTTGATCTTAGAGGAAATGCTTTCAGTTTTTCACCATAGAAAATGATGTTTGCTGTGGGTTTTTCATATATGGCCTTTATTATGTTGAGGTAGACACCCTCTATGCCCACTTTCTGGAGAGTTTTTATCATAAAGTGGTGTTGAATTTTGTCAAAAGCTTTTTCTGCTTCTATTGAGATGATCATATGGTTTTTATCCTTCAATTTTTAATATGGTTCATCACATTGATTGATTCACATATATTGAAGAATCCTTGCGTTCCTGGGATAAACCCCCGCTTGATCATGGTATATGATCCTTTTAATATGTTGTTTGATTCTGTTTGCTATTGTTTTGTTGAGGATTTTTGTATCTATGCTCATCAGTGATATTGGCCTGTAGTTTTCTTTCTTTGTGACATATTTGTCTGGTTTGGGTATCAGGGTGATGGTGGCCTCATAGAATGAGTTTGGGAGTGCTCCTCCCTCTGCTATATTCTGGAAGAGTTTGAGAAGGATATGTGTTAGCTCTTCTCTAATTGTTTGATAGAATTTGCCTGTGAAGCCACCTGGTCCTGGGCTTTGGCTTGTTGGAAGATTTTTAATCACAGTCTCAATTTCACTGCTTGTGATTGGTCTGTTTATATTTTCTATTTCTTCCTGGTTCAGTCTCAGAAGGTTGTGCTTTTCTAAGAATTTGTCCATTTCTTCCAGGTTGTTCATCTTATTGGCATAGAGTTGCTTGTAGTAGTCTCATGATGCTTTGTATTTTTGTGGCGCCTGCTGTAATTTCTCATTTGTCAATTCTAATTTTATTGATTTGAGTTTTCTCCCTCTTTTTCTTCATGAGTCTGTCTAAAGGTTTATAAATTTTGTTTGTCTTCTCAAAGAACCAGCTTTTAATTTTATTGATCTTTGGTATTGATTTCTTTGTTTCTGGTTCATTTATTTCTGCTGTGATCTTTATGATTTCTTTCCTTCTACTGACTTTGGGTTTTGTTTGTTCTTCTTTCTGGTTCCTTTAGGTGAAGGTTACATTGTTTATTTGAGATTTTTCTTGTTTCTTGAGGTAGGATTGCAGTGCTGTAAACTTCCCTCTTAGAACTGCTTTTGCTGCATCCCATAGATTTTGGATCATCATGTTTTCATTGTCATTTGTTTCTAAGTAATTTTTAATTTCCTCTTTATTTCTTCAGTGATCTCTTGGTTATTTCCTAATGTATTCTTTAGCCCTCAGGTGTTTGTGTTTTTTATGTTTTTTTCCCTGTAATTGATTTCTAATTTCATAGTGTTGTGGTCAGAAAAGATGCTTGATATGATTTCAGTTTTCTTAAATTTATGAAGCTTGATTTGTGACCCAAGATGTGATATCCTGGAGAATGTTCCTTGTGCACTTGAGAAGAAGTGTAGTCTGTTGTTTTTGGATGCAATGTCCTATAATTATCAATTAAATCTATCTGATCTATTGTGTCATTTAAAGCCTGAGTTTCCTTATTAATTTGCTGTCTGGATGATCTGTCCATTGGTGTATGTGAGGTGTTAACATCCCCCATTATTACTGTGTTACTATCGATTTCATCTCTTATAGCTCTTAGCATTTGCCTTATGTATTGTGGTGCTCCTATTTTGGGTGCATATATATGTATAATTGTTATATTTTCTTCTTGGATTGATCTCTTGATCATTATGTAGTGTCCTTCCTTGTCTCTTGTAACATTCTTTATTTGAAAGTCTATTTTATCTGATATGAGTATTGTTACTCCAGCTTTCTTTTGATTTCCTTTTGCATGGAATATCATTTTTCATCCCCTCACTTTCAGTCTGAATGTGTCCCTAGTTCTGAAGTGGGTCTCTTGTAGACAGCATACATATGGGTCTTGTTTTTGTATCCATTCACTGAGCCTGTGTCTTTTGGTTGGAGCACTTAATCCATTCACGTTTAAGGTGATTATCGATATTTATGTTCCTATGACCATTTTCTTAATTGTTCTGTGTTTGTTTTTGTAGGTCCTTTTCTTCTCTTCTGTTTCCCACTTAAAGAAGTTCCTTTATCTTTTGTTGTAGAGCTGGTTTGGTGGGTGGTGCTGAATTCTCTTAGCTTCTGCTTGTCTGTAAAGCTTTTGATTTCTCCATCAAATCTGAATGAGATCACTGCTGGGTAGAGTAATCTTGGCTGTAGATTCTTCCCTTTCATCACTTTAAATATATCCTACCACTCTCTTCTGGCTTGTAGAGTTTCTGCTGAGAAATCAGCTGTTAACCTTATGGGAGTTCACTTGTTTTTTTTGTTTGTTTGTTTTGGTTTTTTTGTGGTACATGGGCCTGCCACTGTTGTGGCCTCTCCCGTTGTGGAGCACAGGCTCCGGATGCGCAGGCTCAGCAGCCATGACTCACGGGTACAGCCACTCCACGGCATGTGGGATCTTCTTGGACTGGGGCACAAACCCGTGTCCCCTGCATCGGCAGGTGGACTCTCAACCACTGCACCACCAAGGAAGCCCTCCCTTGTTGCTTTTAGTAAGTCTTGTCTTTAATTTTTGTCATTTTGATTACTATGTTTCTTGGTGTGTTTCTCCTTGGGTTTATCCTGCCTGGGACTCTCTGTGTTTCCTGGACTTGGGTGGATCTTTCCTTTGCCATATCAGGGAAGTTTTTGACTATAATCTCTTCAAATATTTTCTCTAGTCCTTTCTCTCTCTCTTCTTCTGGGACCCCTATAATGTGAATGTTGGTGCATTTAATGTTGTCTCAGAGGTCTCTTAGGTGGTCTTTATTTCTTTTCATTCTTTTTTTCTTTATTTTGTTCCATGGCAGTGAATTCCACCATTCTGTCTTCCAGGTCACTTATCCGTTTTTCTGTCTCAGTTTTTCTGCTATTGATTCCTTCTAGTGTAGTTTTCATTTCAGTTACTGTATTTTTCATCTCTGTTTGTTTGTTCTTTAATTCTTCTAGGTCTTTGTAAACATTTCTTGCATCTTCTCAATCTTTGCCTCCATTCTTTTTCCAAGGTCTTGAATCATCTTCACTATCATTATTCTGAATCCTTTTTCTGGAAGGTTGCCTATCTCCACTTCATTTAGTTGTTTTTCTGGGGTTTTATCTTGTTCCTTCATCTGGTACACAGTCCTCTGCCTTTTCATGTTGTCTATCTATCTGTGAATGTGTTTTTTGTTCCACAGCCTGCAGGACTTAGTTCTTCTTGCTTGTGCTGTCTGCCCTCTCATGGATGAGGCTATCTAAGAGAATGTGCAAGCTTCCTGAAGGGAGGGAGTGGTGGTGGGTTGAGCTGGGTATTTCTATGGTGGGCAGAGCTCAGTAAAACTTTAATTCTCTTGTCTACTGATGGGTAGGGTTGAGTTCCCTCCCTGTTGGTTGTTTGGCCTGAGGCAACCCGGTGCTGGAGGCTACAGGCTCTTTGGTGGAGTTAATGGCAGACTCCAGAAGGGCTCATGCCAAGGAGTACTTCCCAGAACTTCTGCTGCCAGTGTCCTTGCCCCCTCAGTGAGCCACAGCCACCCCCTGCCTCTGCAGGAGACCCTTCAACACTAGCAGGTAGGTCTGATTCAGTCTCCCTGGGGTCACTGTTACCTATGCGCACACTACTTTGTGTGTGCCCTCCAAGATTGGAGTCTCTGTTTCCCCCAGTCCTGTGGAAGTCCTGCAATCAAATCCCACTAGCCTTCAAAGTCTGATTCTCTGGGAATTCCTCCTCCTGTTGCTGGACCCCCAGGTTGGGAAGCCTGACATGGGGCTCAGAACCTTTACTCCTGTGGGTGGACTTCTGTGGTATAATTGTTCTCCAGTTTGTGAGTCACCCACCCAGCAATTATGGTATTTGATTTTATTGCGATTGTGCCCCTCCTACCATCTAATTGTGGATCCTCCCTTGTCTCTGTATGTGAGGTATCATTTTTGGTGAGTTCCAGTGTCTTCCTGTGACTGATTGTTCAGCAGTTAGTTGTGATTCCAGTGCTCTCACAAGAGGGAGTCTGTATTTATTCTAATATATGTTTCTGAACACTAAGGTTCAGTATATTTGCCTTAATTTTTGACCCAAGGCTATGTGCTCATGAGATATTTTTATCCATTATTCAAACTTCCTAAATTATTTCAGAACATTTACTCAGTGGTAATTAAATATATAATGATGTTCACTTGACCTTTTATATTTGATTTCATTTGCATGTGGCTTTTAAAAAACATATTGTCCCTAACACGGAAGTGGAATAAAACAGTAGCTTCATTCCTAATATTTGAATGTCCTAGAGCAAGATTAAAAATGGAGGTCTACATATATGTCTATTATTTAAGCAGAGGTAAATAATTTAAACAAAGCTAATACTCTATTAAATAATAGAGTTTATATCCTCTACCCAAGTTGACCTTCAAAATTACATAAATGGTCAGATGCAAACTTAGAATTGTTGGCTCTTTTAGAGTTATAGGCCAGAACCAGGCCTCATGGATGGCTTTGAAGTGTTCAAGACTTCAGTGGAAGAAGTAACAGTAGATGTGGTAGAAATAGCAAGAGAACTAGAATGAGAAGTTAAGCCTTAAGATGTGATTTAATTGCTGCAATCTCATGATAAAACTTTAACAGACGAGGAGTTGCTTCTTATGGATGAGCAAAGAAAGTGGTTTATTGAGAAAGAACGTACACCTGGTGAAGATGCTTTGAAGATTGTTGAAATGACAATAAATGATTTAGAATATTACATACATTTTGTGATAAAACAGCAGCAGTGTTTGAGAGCATTGAATCCAATTTTGAAAGAAGTCTTACTGTGGATAAAATGCTGTCAAAGAATTGTATACTACAGGGAAATGCTATGCTAGTCTTTCTTTGTTCATGAGTTAATCAATATGGCAAACTTCACTGTTGTCTTATTTTAAGAAGTTGCCATAGCCATTCCAACCTTCTACAAACACCACCCTGATCACTCAGCAGCCATCAACTTTTAGACAAGAACCCCACTAGCAAAAGGATTATGACTTCCTAAAGGCTGAGATGATGGTTAGCATTTTTGCGGGGGAATAATGTATTTTTTAATTAAGATATATCCATTGTTTTATTAGACATAATGATATTGCACACTTAGTAGACTACAATATAGTGTAAACATAACTTTTGTATGCACTGGGAAACCAAAACTTTTCTATGATTCACTTTATTGCAGTATTTGCTTTATTGTGGCGGTCTGGAAACAAACCCACAATATCTCTGAGGTGTGCCTGTAGTTTCTTAGTGTTGATAGCAAAATACCACATGTCAGGTGGCTGAAAGCAGCAGGAATTTATTATCTCATAATTCTAGAGGTTAAAAATCAGAAATCAAGGGGTTGACAGGACTATGCTCTCTCTGAAAGCTCTTGGGAAGAATACTACATGGTCTCTTTTTAGCTTTTGGCTTCTCCTAGTAATCCTTGGCATCCTGAGCCTTGTAGTTACATCACTCCCATCTCTGTCTCTACTGTTCTACAACCTTCTTCCCAGTGTGTCTCTTCTCCTCTTATGTGGACACCAGGTATTGACTTTAGGGCTCACCTTAATCTAGTATGACCCCATCTTAATATAACTAATTACATCTGTGAAGTCTCTATTTCCAAATAAGGTCACTTTGAGTTTCTGGGTAGATGTAAATTTTGAGGTGATACTATTCAACCCAATATATCTGTCTAAGATGCTTCATTTACTTTCTCACACATTTCCTCTAAGAATATGTCCTTAACAAATTCTTAGGGACCACTTCTAAGAAATCTGAAATCTATGCTTATACACTAGTATATAATATACAGTAGCAAATTATTTGGCACATAACGAAATATGTATATTTAATGCTAAAAAGTACACTTTATCAGGAACATGGGTAACATGTATGTATGGGAAATTGATAAATAGGTGTGAATAGGAATTGGTAAGTATAAGAAGAAAGTACACACTACATTAGGAAGAGTTTTGGAAATTGCTCTCCTATTCTGTTTGGGGAATTATTTTGCAAAAATATAATAATTCCTGGAGGGAAATTTGGCTTCATTAACTATTTCAAGCTATTTATTAAGCACCTGTTATCTTCTAAGTGGTCAAGACACATTAGTGGAACAAAACTGACAGAAATCTCTACCCTTAGGAAGCTTACATTTTGGTGGAAAAGTATACGAATTTATTATATATATACATATATATATATAATAAACTATATATATTCTATTGGTTCTATAAATAACACTTTACAGCTGTTCAAAGACTTATATTTCAAATATGGCATTACACCAGAATTTGGTTGCCCTTATAATTGCTTCCAGGTATATATGTGGCCTGGAAGAGAAATTTTGAAGTACGTATTCCTTGCAATAGAGGTGAAGATGGAAAGAGCAGAAAGCAAGTGTAAAGCTAATAAGTGGAGGGCTGAGATTTGATTAATTATAACCAAGTTACATTGTTCAATTCAAGTAGAACTCCTATAGGCTTAAGCAATTTCCAAGACAGTAAGGAACTCAAAAATAAAATAATATCATATTAAAAACCAGGACAAATTTTCAGTAGATCTATCTTAATTCTTGAAAATTATTTTGTTTATGATTTTGTTTACATTGTTTATAATTGTGTTCCATTATGCTCACTAAAACATTTTCTGTTATGTTTACAAACAATAACGCTAAGTGAAGTTGAGTAAAATGCTGAAATTTTGCCCAAGACAAAACAACCAAAGTCTCTCCAACTCATAAAAAAATGGAATTAAGGAAACAAATCTTAACTGATCATTTGTAAGAATAAAGCTGTAACTAGCAGAATATGTAGGAAAAACAAAAGGACTCTCCACTCTGGTGACTATAGATATACAATTAGGTATAAAAAGACAAATCAAATCTTCTCTTACACTAGTTACTGCCATAATTGTAAACAGCAATTTTGAAATGTTGAGTTTAGGCTTTTCTCTACAAATCTTTCTGTAACATATATCCTATTCCTAAGTCTGCTCCTCAAATTCTTTATGTTTTTTATTCTACAGCTCATTTTTCCAACAGTTCATTCCTTTAAAGAATATCAATAGTATTTCTAAATGAAGAAAGAAACTATTATCTGTTATTTTATGTTCAACTCCACCTCATCTGTGTCATGGCAATACAATAATGGGCAAAGAGAAAGATAGTACCACTCTTGAAAGTTATTTTTAGCATTTTCAAATTATGACTAAGATAAATTATTCACAGACCCACAAAGACTCATGCTAAACAATTGTGGCAATCTTAGATAACACACCATCTTGTCATTGTGATACTCTGTCAAATAAATGCTTGAAGTTAAACCCTTGACCCTGAGAAGAAGATTTAGGGCAAGGATTATAGAGGAAGGGGCAGTGACTTCAAATGCACTTACTGCTGTGATGTTGGTTTTTATTTTATTTTTTTTCTTTATCTTTTTTCCTACTTTATGTCAAAGAAGCAGTACAATGTTAAAACTGTTCTCAATTTCCAAATGGAAAATACTACTCCTTTATGGTAAGAAAACAAACAAAAATGCATTGGTTTTTTTATGTTATTGATGTCAAAGATTTTTTTATAAACATCACTGGAATGTTTCAAAAACGTTTGGTCTTACAAAAAATTTGGAAGGTCTGTAACACAAAGAAAACTCAAACAGACTTTCATTTAAATAACATTTTAGTTTCACATTTTAAACAAGTTGCATTATCACAGAAGTCCTCAGGCTAGTAGCTGTTCCTTCATGTCAAAATGTGTATGACTAAAATCAGAAATGGAAAGCAATAAACTCTTTTCTACTTACCTTATTTTATCTGCTCAGTCCTATGCCATTTCAATTCTAGAAGACTGTAGAAGTGTGGAGACAGCACTTTCAGGTACATATATGACTACAAGTTTTATTCTAGTACATCAGCTATATTCCTTTACAAGACCAGATAAATCAGAGCCCGTGGATCTATGATAATCATACTATAACACAGAAACCCTCTGAATGCTTAGTCCCTTATTGCCTATCACCTTCTGAGCCTGTCCCTGAATCTTCCACTAGGAGAGAAGAAACATAGGTTGTAGTAAATTGTGAAGTATGTATAATCAACACATTACCTGACCGGAGCATGAAAAGTCATAGACTATCACTGCCTATTCAGCCAGGAGAGTTTTTTGAGATCTTAGGAAGAAGTGGAAAGAGGCTGTTTTTGCTAACCAAACATGAGGGTACACTGATCGTGCACTCATGGTTCTTAAGGAAAACAGACAAGAAAAATAGAAAGCAAAAGCAAAAAAAAAAAAAAAAAATTAAGAATGAATTAAAAATCTTTAATTCCAAATGACAGAAAAAGAAGTAAATTCTATACTATTAACTACTATCATTTTGGCTAAATGGTAGGCATTTAGGCTTGAGAAAGTAGTCAGCTTAATTGAGGGCAGGTAAAACAAATGGTCCTTGGTAATTCTGTAAAAATGTCATCAGACTGAACAAGTGGTCAATTTTCAGAGGTGACCAATGGCACACCTTTCACTGTGGATAAATGGTTATTGATGACAATAGTACGAAAAGCAAACATCAAACAGAAGGCTTGGCTTTGCTTTAAATTACTTTGATTTAAAATTAGGGTGGCATGATTCCATTTCTGCTTTTATTTAAATCCATGTTTGAATAGCTTAATAGCAATACAAAGTGCTTTTTAGAAACATAAAACAATATAATGTAGTTGATACATAATCTACTTTTATATTGATATAAATAGATCTAAATACTTGTTTGTGTGTGAACATTTACATAATATGGACATTAAAGGCAAATGCTCATCACCAAATTGTTGAAGGATTATATAAAAGTATATGAATTGCACTGTACAATATGAAACATAATAACTGACTTTTATTCATTTGTTACATTATCTTTCTTTTGGTAAGATATGGAATATTATGATTCCCTGGAGATAAATGCACATGAATAAATGCACATGAATAAATAAATAAATAAATAAATATGAAGAAACTGTCAAGATCAAAGTTAAAAGTAGCACTGCATGTAGACATTTTGAGTATTTAAGAAAATAAAACATTATTACTTGATTATTTCAGGCACATGAAACTGAGTGGAATATGCAAATTAATATGTTGATTTTTTAAAGACTAGTAATGATTTTCATAATATATTTTCTTCTGAAAGCAAATAAATATTAAATTTAAAAATTTTAACATTAAGAGAAAATATTGTAATCTGTGTTGGTGGCACATGGGAGCATTTGCACAATCAGATTAAAGGATGATGGAGTGGTATAATTTTTGCAACACTGAAGCATGAATGCAGCCTAATTAACAGAATTGAAACTGTTACACTCGTATTGTATTGCATTTATCTTTTTTCACTTCAGTTCCTTATGCTGTTGTGGTCACTAAAGGGCTGTCTCTCCCTGGCATGCTGTAGTATTTCCTGTCCACCTGCTGCATCTTGACTGCTATGTCAGGATGTTGTGAATGCAATTCTCTTTTTTCTCAGAAGCATTCTAATTAAAGTTTATTGTCTAACTGAGATTCTGCTACAAAGAGCAATTGAAAATGCTCTAACCTTCTTGCTCTGAAGAATAGGTGAAAACAGTTATAAAAATGCATTTGTCAGTTGCCTTTGAGTTATGCATCTGACAATGTTACATACATGGTATTTTAATTTGCTTCATTTATTTTCTGGCTTAATTATTTGCTACCATTTTTCAATATCCATAGAAAATAAACTTATAAGAGGGAGAAATAAATGGAGATTAAGATCAATGTTCTTTCCTGCCTTGGTCGTGGCCAATGCTTTATCTCTTTAAATATATCAATTTTTTTTTCAAGATATCAGATCAAGTTTGCTTATGTCTTTTACCCCCTTTTTAAAGGATAAAGCAACTGTTTTGTTGTGTGGAAATAATATTTTAAGATATTATAACAAAATTATTTGTTTGGGGTTATGAAGCAGCACCAGAGGTACTAAGTTGTAACTGTTGTTAAAAGTTTGACTAGGACAGGCCACATAATTCTAGACCTTCATTTTTTACATGAATTAGGAGATAGAATGAATACATGACTTTTAAAAACACATTAATTCTGACATTTCTGTGGTTCCATTCATGTTTTACTCCTTGGCCAGCTGCAATTGCACATGTAGGTTCCTATTGGAACCAAACATATTTCTTTATACCAGTAATTAATGATATGATAAAGATACTCTAACAAATACAAATAGGGTTTTTTCCCTATGCCACTAATTTTATACTAATAAATGTTCTTGAGCCCTAATGAGTGTAAACAATAGTGCTAGCACTTTAGATACTGTGTTTTAATGTGACAATAAAAAGAAAGTCCTTCTTACTCCACAGTATTTTCTTCAAATCCTAAAATGATGAGAAAAATTCAACCTTATATATTTATCTTTCCTGTCTGTATTTGTTCTGGGATAATTTGTTTTATATATGATAAAAATATAAATATTTTTGTGGAAGGTCACCTTTGAATAAGGGTGGACATAGTTCATTTGCATTATCCTCCATCTACTTGTAAAGCCAAATAAGTTTATTTCAACACCTCTCCAGCATGTATACTCTATACCAACATTCTCCTCTTGCCTCTTGGTCATCTCATTACTTCATATTCTTGCCACTTGCTCACCATAGAGGAAAGACATACAAATATTTGAAGTTATTTTGAACTGTGTCATTGAATCAAAAAGACATGGACTCTGGCACAACTAAACTGGTTTGAATCTCTAATCTAAGACACTATCTTGATCAATTTAATTATTAAACTTTTAATTTGCTTATCTAGCAAATGGGTAATACTGCCTGCTTCAAAATGTTGTTATGATAATAAAATATTATTTGAAGTAGATGCAGTAAAAGACACCTAAAATTCACTTGAATTTCATAAAATAATTTTGTATACTAGCAATAATATAGTGTGCTATCCTTCTGAATATATTTGTTTCTATTAACTATTGGTACACTGATCTAATGGAATAAAGCACCAGTGGTCACCATTTTCAGTCCAAAGTCACTCATAAATATTTCTTGATTCTTCCTCTTTTCTCAATACCTACTGCCACTGACTTTTATCAGGTTGTTACTATCCTGTACCACAACTATTTTAATAGACCCCTAAAAGGTATCTCTTCATTCTTTTCTGGTCTATGCTCTCTTTTAATTTTATAATGCTCCATTAGATTTTGATTCTAGTCAGACCTTTCTCAATTTTTGCACTTTGTAATATAGCTGCTACTGACTGAAGGATAAAGAGTGAATCTCTTTGAAAACATCCTAATCCCATTTTCTGTCACTGTCATGATTCATGTTTCCTATGATTTATTTGTATTAAACTTCTTCTATTTTATCAAACTTAAGATTCATGAAATAAAAGTGCTAGAGGAGAAATATATGAACAGTAAATAAAAAATGATTAAAATAGAGATCTGAGTGGAATACAAAATCAAACTTTGATTTGTACCTTAACAACACGACTTTGAAGTTTAATATATATATATATATATATATGTTAGAGTTGGTTTCCAGTTCTGCTTATATGGAGCTTGGAAGTCACCATTTCATCCTAACAATAAGTAAAAGTCTGAACAGAATGAAAAACCAACCATTCTTCTTGGATCCACAAGATAAGGGAGCACAGAGGACAAATCACTGCCCCCTGGATTGAAGAGACAGGCAATACCGGGAGTCAAAACTTACCAGAGCAGAGACTCAGGACTGGAACTTCTGGGGGAACCAGTGCTGTGGCAGGAAAATCGGGACTGGAATTGACAAATCGCTGAAGGCTCAGGACAGACAGCTTTGAAAGTTAAAAATTACAGGGAGACTCAGTCATGGGGAGTGGAGGAGGCCCACATTATTGTGAAATATACCACTAGGAGCTCAACCAGGTTCCCATAGTAAATATAAGAGAGAAATCTCCTCCTGTTTCCAGCAGGAGAAAAGGAAAAGGAGCCATTTTGAAATATCCCGGAGCAGCGTGTTCTTAATAAGACCTGCCCTCAGGGGAAACTAGTTAACCAGAGTCTAACCGGCTGGGGTTTAATCAGAGCAGGGGTTTCATTAGGGAAAGGGTAATACCCAACACCAGCATACTCTAGTAATCCTGTCCCACTTAAGGAAGAGGAATAGTACCTGAGAAACACCTGTGAAGTTCAGGATCCAAAGGCACAGGCTCGCTTAAATACCTAGACCTAATTGTAAGACTATACAACACCCCCTTCCTCCACTTCTCACTGCCAATTCACTAAAGGTCTATTTGCAGCAGCTCCTGTTACCCAATACATCATGTCCAGCTATCAAGAATAAATTATAAGGCATACATACCAAAGGCAAAAAGAACGCAATTTGAGAAGACAGAGCAAGCATCAGAACCAAACATAGCAGAGAAGTTAGAATTATCAGAAAGTTATCAAGGATGAAAAGGGCATTACATAATGATAAAGGGGTCAATTCTCCAAGAAGACATAATTCTTAATGTGTATCTACTTAACAATAGAGTGTCAAACTCCATGAGTCAAAAACTGATGGATCTGCAAGGAAAAACAGGTGAATTCACTATCATATTTGGAGGCTTCAATATCCCTCTCTCAGAAATGGACAGCTACAACAGGAAGAAAATTAGTAAGGATATAGGTGAACTCAACAACACTATCAGTCAAATAGATATAAGAATGTTACAAACCTATGTGTGCTATTAAGAGAGTAGAATAATGAAATGACTATTGAGAGAAACAGAAATAGAGAAAACTCTTCAAATCATCAAGAAGAAATTAAAATAAATATACATTTCATAAAGTTATCAAAAAACTGGTCAATTTAGGGAAAATATAATCTCAACTTAGTAGTAAGCATATAATAATACCATACAAAAGAATGAAAATTGGATATAGCATTTATTGCATTTAATAAAAGTCTAAAAGGCAGAAGTTATAAAATCAGGTTAAAATGCAGAACAGGTTATATTTTTACAATGAATAAGTTTGAAACAAAGTGTCTAAGAAAGCCTGGAAAGTAAGGAATGACACAAATAATCAGAAACTATGAAACAGAGAGTAGAAACATTAAGAGCAGACTAAATTGGATAAAAGATTAAAGAAATTAAATGTAAAGAAGAAGTTCATATAATGTTAAAAGGTACAATTAATGGAAGAAGTATAATTTCAGTATGCAACAAAAACATCCCATTAAATAAATAAATTGAAAATTTGACAAAAAGTAATTATAGTTGGAAATATTAACCTATCTTCCCCAGAATGAGACATATATATATATATCAAAATAAAAATACGCATTGTAAATCAACTACTTCAATAACATAATTTTTTTAATTTTAAAAAATAAAAATGAAGAAAGCAATGAACAATTTAATATATAGTAATATTATAAACTTTACATTCCATAAGGAGAAAGCTTATATTTTGTCATTTGTCAACAGTACATTTACAAAATCTAACACAGACTTGATCATAAATAAAATCTTAATAATTTCCACAAATAGGAGAACTTAAAAAACATACTGTCTCATTATAGCAATCAAATTAGAAATAAGTAATATCTATGTGGTCAAAAATTCAAAGATACTTGGAAGAATACAATTCTTAAAAAAAAAAAACAAAAAAAAAACCTTGATTTTATTATATTGGAAATTACTAACTATTAAAAAAAAGAAAATTTCATACCAGTATTTATAATGAACTACAAAAGTTGTATTTCCATGAAAATTAAATATTCATTATATCCAAATCTTACAGCATTCCTAAGCTATTAAAAACAATAAGGAATTCTTAAAAAAGTATTTAAGGATTTGAAAGGATCTCAGTAAGGAGTGGACAATTATTATAATGTTAGAAATAAGGAGACAGAAAAGAAAAATTGTATTAAGTGACCATATATCCCAAAGCTAATGCTTTCAAAAGACTATGCAATAGATTTTCCTGTTCAAGGAAAATAAAAAGTGAAAACAGAAAAATTGTCCAAGGAACCAGAATCGCAGATACAGAAAATATAAATAGAATAATAAAATATTAATATTTTCAAGTTTTGGCAGAAATATTTAAATACTTTGAGAGAAATAATTATATATGACTAATTTAAAACTACCACAATTGAACCTGGAGAAACAATATACAAAATTTGAATTGATTAATTACCACAGAAGTGATTGGAAATATGTTTAGAGAGGTATCACTGAAAATGAATTACACAGCTGAGTTTTATCTTACTAGAACATATAATCAATAATCCTTACACTTCTAGGCACTGAAAAACATGGAAGTATTTTAATACAGTTTTATCATTCCATGAAAATTTAAAAAAATTAAATATAAAAACCAAATAAAAATAGTCCATAAAAGGAAAGTATAGATCAATTTTACATATATATAATTTTCATATAGTATACAGAAAAATATCAAAAGGATAACTCTTAATGAACAAGCTAATAAAATTAATATGGTATTAGGAAGAGAAATGGAAAGATAAAAAAGAATGGAAAATCTAGGACCAGATTAATTGCATATCAGAGCAAATATATACAGCTGGTAATTCCATTCAGCTGTAAAAGGATAGATTATATAATTAACTAGATATTTATCTGGAGAAATAAACAAATGGATAACATGGATATCTGCATTAAAATCCTTTTCAAAGGGTACAGTTATATATAAAATACAGAATAAAAATACTACAAATATCTAAGATATTTCATCTCACTATAGTGGTATAGGGGTTGGGGGAAAGTTCTTAAATAGAAATCTACAAAGTTAAAAATAAAAAGAATAAAGAAATAAAACTTCTTTGTAGGAAAAATACACCAAAATTAATAGATAAATGTTAATTCTGGGGAAAAAACATGTGTAACAATCTTTAGTTCTTCTAATATATACCTATTTTTAATTGAAAAGTAAAAGATAATCACTTCAAAACAAAAGTGGTCCAAGGAAATGAATGGAAAATGGCCAAAAGCATGTGAAAAAAGTGTTCAAATATTTGCTTATCAGAAAAATGGATATTAAAGTGACTAAGAGATGTTTATGACTAACAGAAAGGCAAAACATTATGTTTCATTGCTGGCAGGGATATGGGGAACTTGTGCTTCCTTATATTACTGGTGCAGAAAAGGTGATGATTTCTTCCTCCAATAATGTTACAGTGTAAAGAACAAATGCTTTAGGGTCACTACTTGTGACTTTAGAAAATAACTTTACCTCTCTAAATCTCTCTTTTTGCATGTATATAGGGATGATATGAATAGACTGTTCACTCTATTTCTTTAAGGACTTAAAGACTTATTTCATTTATACAAATTGTTGGCATAGAGCAGACCAAGTATGTTAAATCAATAAAAGCATAACTGCAACTAAAATTCTGTTTTAAATCAAAGCACTCTGGAAAGGGTTAAAGTCTTCCTTATGAGAATCAGACTCAAAAAGACTTAAACATGTTCCCCTGATAGTTTTATAGGGCTATAAAATCTATAATTGGCTGTATCTAGCCCACCAGTCTATAGCAGATTGGACAGGCAATGCAGTTAGAGGCAAGGAGATTAAGATTAAGGTGGTTACCAAGAGCAAAGGGTACAGATAGAGGAAAGTCAGTCCATTCATACTGCTATAATAAAATACTTCAGACTGGGTGGCTTGTGAACCACAGAAATTTCTCATAGTTCTGGATTCAAGGAAGCCCATTTCCTAGACAGCTGTCTTTTCATTGTAACCTCACATGGCAGAAATGGCAATGGAGCTCTCTTGATCTTCTTTTATAAGAGCACTAATCCCATTTACGAGGGGCCCACCCTCATGACCTAATCACCTCCAAGGCCCAGACTCCTAATACCATCACCTTGGGGGTTAGGTTTCAACATATGAAATTTGGGGTGACACAAACAGGGAAGGAAAAGATTTCTAAGTTTGCCAGAAATCCACTTGGAAAAACAGAACAAAACAAAACTACTTTATGGCCAAAGTATATTTAAATAATCACTAGTCAAATACATTTTAAAATTCATTCATATTTATTGAATTCCTACCTTATAGTATACATTTTTATCTCATACTCTGCATTTACTTTCTAAATTAATGTCATTTCAATTTCTAATAATGAAAATGCATATCATCAATAATTGAGAAGAAATCTAAAAAGAAAAGATATTAAACCTGACTTTTACAACATCTCATTGTTTTTTGTCTATATTTATTGTCATTGGTTCACATGCATTTTTGGAATAAGGTACTCAATCTTTTTTCCATTGAACTTCAAGTGCCATCTAAACTTTTTACCATGAAAAAGGCATAATGCTTGAAGACACTGAACATTTTGATACCATGATCTCAAGAGCATTCAATATGACACTGTCATTAAGACATAAAGACATAATTAAAAACAACTACTAAATCTTTGGCAAAGAAAGAAAAGTATTCACTTCATCTTTCTAGCATGCTTCAGTAATTCTAGAGAAACAGGACAGATAAACTCATCATTACTACATACAAAGTTGAATTTTCATATATATATATATATATAAATGACTATATTTGATTATATATATAAAATCTACCTTCAATAACCGATATTGGAAAACTATAGTCACATGTTTTCACTCAAAGTATGGCATTTTAAATATAATGTTTTAAATGTGAAAGATATGTCATGTACTAGTAAAGACACACAGACTAAAAATCTAACAATATAGAGAAAATTAGAATATCTCTTGTGATATTATTTGTATCACTCTAGTACAGATTTTTACAAACTATTAAGCTTTAATAAAATTTTGAGTCAACCCTATTTTACCATAAGTTTGCATATTTGCAATTCACATATCAAGTTTAAGCATAAAGTAGTTTAAATAACTGACTGAATGCTGTACATTAATTTAACTATTTATTTTCCAAAAAATAAAGCTTTGTTCATAAATACATTCACATCATATTTATTTTCTAAATTTATGTATTTCCATTTAGTAGCATCAAATTATTACTTTTAAAATAATGAATAAAAATAAGCATTATTCAGTTACATCTTTAAGGTAAATATATAATTTGACTGAATTTCTCCCTAATTTTTTCTATCCTTATTGGGCAAAATTTGCATTAGCAAATAGTGATATGAATAGAATTATTAACATTTATTGGTCTCTCAGTTCTGCCATTTTCTACTGGATTATGCTGCATAAGGATTTAAGTTAGCATTTTTCTCAGAATACTTCTGCTATAGTTCCTGAAAATATCTGTGTAGCTGCTCTCTTTTATAGCTCTCATTTATAGCATTAGGACATTGACTTTTGCCTAAGGAAACTTCTTATAATTATAAAATTTGGATTCATGAATTATTTAGTTTTAATTAAATCATTACATTTTTCTCAATGGTCAGCTACAGAATTAGAATCTGCAAAATATTGACTATAGCTCAGAAGTACTTCCAATAAGGTTTCCATGATGGCACACACTGTTGATTCTATGGAGGAAAATGAACTATTAATTATTGGCAGCCTAGGTGTTAATTTTCTTTTTTTTTTTTTTTAAAGAATTTTGAAGATGAAAGACATAAATTAATTCAAATCACCTGGACTAAATTTTGTGATTTTTGTATGGCTGCTAAGGAACCACAACTTTATAGCACTACAAATTATACCTGCATATATATTCTCCTTAAGTTCTCTCACACCTTTGGTTTCTCCAGATTGAAAAGTATGTAATGATTTAGTGAATATAACAATAATAATAATAATTGCTGCCAGTTAATTAGAACTTCTTCTGGAACTTTAACTCTGATAACTATTTTATAATTGTATTTTTAGTATTAATACAACAATGCTATAAAGTAGATTTAGTGCTAATTGTACAGATGAGATGATGACTCTGCAAATCATTAATCTTGAGAAACCAGGTTTTGAATCCAGAATTTAATTTAATATAGTTTTTAGGAAAAGAGTGTGGTCTTTCAAAAAAAATAATTTCTATATAACACGTGGTAGGTTTTCTAGCACATAAAAAGGGCTAGGAATGCTCATTACAATTCCAGTTATTAATAATACCTTAAGAAAAGACAGAAAATAAATTGTTGAAATTGTTACTGTGTCCATAGGGGAGAGGAAATGACAAAGGTAGTGTTCATGAAAATGTACAAAATAGTACTATTGGAAAATTGTACCCTCCTGAGAGAAAGTGGGCAGGTCTATTCCTGTGAAATTAGGGCAACACTTAAAGGACATGTTGAGGAGAATGGCTCTTATTAAATATTAAAGTTTTGGAATATGTTTGAAGGAATAAGACCTGATCAGTTTGTCTTTTTAACAAAACCTCCTGAGGTGCTGTATGGGTTGGTCAGAGTTGGTGAAGCAGTGTTTCATAAAGCAGGCAGAAGAGAACAAAAATTTTCTGCATCGTAATCTTGCATTAGTCCTACACATCAAACAATATTAAAATATACAACAATATATAGAGAAACACATTTCTCTTCATGGCCTTAATTGATAACATATTAGTTATAACTGGTTTTAATGACAAAAGAGGGAACTGGTATTTGTCACCTTTTATATACTAAGACCTGCAACAGATCCATAAATGGTGGCCTTTCATTCTAATTTTGAGGGTGCTATTGCTATTCTAATTTTAAGATGAGAGAACTAAAAATCAGAGAGGGGTAGGAAATTTCACCAAGTCCAACATTGAAGGATCAAAAAAACAAACCCAGGTAGTACCAGAGTAATTCTCTTTCTAATATGATTCAAACACTGAAGAATAAAGAGTCCCAGTTAACACATAAAACTGATTTCTTGAATATATATTCATGGACATGACAAGAAATGCACTGAAATTGTTCTCAAATGGCACTCAAACAGGTACTCTACGTAAATGGCATGTATGAGTTGGTGTGCATGTACAAGACGGTGGGTGCATGAGCAGTGGGACATCATATGCATATGAATATTATACTTTTTTCTAGCACATATGAATAGTTTTAATCCAATTCAGAAATGTTATATATGCTATAAGTACACCAGATTTGTATAATTCAAATATCATAATATGTCATTATGCAGTATTATAACATACTGCATAATATCATTAACGCTACATTTATATGTGCAAAATACTCTACTTCATGAATGCATACAGAATTTTCTCAAACGTTTCTTACTGTTTCAAAGAATGTCTGTTATCACTAAAGTGCAAAAAACAAAACAAAAAAACAACAGTAATTCAGTACCCTCATGCTAAACACTCCAGGTACTTAAAAATTTAACAGCTTAGAATTAATGCCTCTAACATAACATGGTCAGCACATAAATATTTAATCCCATTTCTGTAAACTTTCAGAATTAGCATATATTGTGGTAAGAGTTCAATAGCACTGACACATACAGAAGTAAAACCCACTTAGTTTGTTTTAGCCAGTGCTTTGAGCCTCCAAAACTCTTACCAGAACTACTTTATGGGGGGATACCTACCTAGTCATCCTCTTCCTTTAAAATTTTCCTACTCAACTGCTAATGGATGCAACAAGACATTTTTGTTTGTTTGTTTTTTTAAGTCAAGAAAGTGAGCAAAGAAAAATGAGAAGGGGCAGGAATAATTCCTAAAATGCTTACTCACTCCTTGAACAATCTATCAACTGCATGTACACTTGGACTCCATGCATGTGCTATAGAGATGGATAGGAAGTCGTAATAAGAAATGAGGTTGTCTTCCACTGAATGTTGCTTAGCTAAGTCAGTTCAAATGTCAGTAGACACTGTGCCATGACAATAACCTTACAGATGTCACTGTCTCTTCAGCTCGCTGCAGGCTTTTGGCACTTCAAAATCAGCGGACTCATTTTTCATCTTTGGTTGAGTTTGATTTCACATGAATCTTCAAGAAGTCATTTTAAAGTCCTTTAAATTCCCAGAGTAGAATTAAACATTAGAACTTGGATGATGCCCCAAATATCTTTTACACAGACAAGTGTCAAATATCTAAAACAACACAAGATGCTCATTTGAGCATGAGTAATTTAACAACAAAGGAGAAGTGGAACTAGGATATTATTTTGTGTTCTTTCCTCTGGCTCTTTTGAAACAGAGCATTAAATGCTTGTGCTGATGATATGGGTTTTTGTTGTAACACTTATCAGTCATCTATACTTTGCATTGGAAAAAAAGCCAAAGCAAACACTATTAGGGAAAGCTATTTCTTTAAATCATGTAAGAGTAATTTATGCCCCTGAGAAGATAGTGTGTCCGCAAAATTGTTACATTTTTTATTAAAAGATGTGTGCAATTGAATAAAGTTTGTAGGTCAGTGAACTGGCTTCAGGATTTCAGGCAGGAAAGAAAACAGATTTGAAACAGCTGAGCATAAAAACCGCAATAACGAAAAGAGGACAACCATAAGAAAAAAAATTAGAAGACTAAAATCAAATTGTTTCCTCAAAAATGAAACCTAATGTCAGATGATTATCACACACGCTATATTTCCAATAAAATATGAAATAGCAAATGAGGATTTACATTATAATTGCCACACAGCACTTATTAAGTTGTACCTGGTTCTAGTTCCTAGAAGATCAGAAAAAATATGGGTCTATAATTCTGATTTATTAGCCTGCTTTTAATGAGATGTTCTGAAGTTTATGCAACTATCAGTCCACAGGAAAAGCAGAAGTAATCAAATTCATGATTTTGTTTGTTTTTTAGTGAATAAATTTTAAACTGTTCATAAAAACAATATAAAAATAATTTAGCAATAATAGTTGCAATTTATTGTGTGCTAGACACATTGTTCAATTGTCCCAGCATAAATGCTGACATAAGAGAGAGAAACTTAACATCAACCAATGTATAGAGAAATTTTAGGTGAACAAATAGGCATTCACTCTGTAGATAAAATAAGTGTAATCAAAATGAGCATTCAAATCTAATATTTTTCTGAGTGTTTTTAATTTGATGAACCTAAATTTAACTCTAAATTTCTACTTTCCCATCCTAGAATTATGATTATGTCTCAAGGTTTTCCAGTGTGAAAACAAAACAAAACAAAAAAGTCCACTTGTACTCTGTCATCTAAACCCTCTGCTTATCTCTATTTGTATAAATGGCCTTCAAGTTTGAAGTTTAATGACTCTGCTCATTTCAATGCCACTCTCAGAATAGAGAAAGTGTGCTAACCCACGGTACTCACATATTAAGTCTTGACCCACCCTAAGGACCGTTTTTTGTGTTTTACTTATGACTATTTTCTTTGTGGAAAATAATGTTGCTTTCTAATTTGAAAGATTCTTCAGAATTCCCCTCAATGGCTCATGAAAAAATTTCTCCCCACTTATAACAATACTCTGCTATTTGCTTTCCCTTATTATGTGTTAGAATAAAATCTCTAAAGAGTTTAAGATGTTATAAGAGATATTAGTGCTTTTGACTTTAAAGAACATTTTCTATGGCAAACAATAAAAATAATAATGCAAAGAACAATACTAACCTCCTAAACTATCTTGGAGATATTGGAAGTATAGCCGCTTTAATTCAATGTCATCTGTCAAGAATTATTTTGCCATATATGTTGTATGAAAATCATAGGATTGAGTAAAAATCTTTATGAGAAAGGGATTGAGGGAAAAAATTGAGCTGATTTGCTTTCATGTCAGCAGGGCAAAATTGAAGACACTCCAGCCCTTAAATAAGACATTGTCATGATTCTAATAAATAAATATTTGCCAAGTGTCAGCACTGCCTGAAGTTACATATTTATTAGACAACTCTTAATTAGGCAGTTTTTTAATTTGTACCTTTATGTACTATTCTTACAAATACATTTCACTTACACAATTTATATGCTGGTATTCTTGTTATGTTAGGGCCTGTTTTGTGTTTATTTCCACAGAGCTTCTAAAATCACTTACAAAATTTAACTCAGAATAAAATAGAAGGAATTATACATTAAAACATCCTCCCACCCAAACAACAAATTGGTCATAAGAAGCAAATAAATTGTCATTCTCAGTTACCTTAAATGAGCTTTCTGCCATTTTATAATCTTCCTAATAGAAAATCATGTATGCTTTCAAAAATTGTGGCAAATTATAGATGTAAGTGGGCCCTGGACATTGTTTTCCCTCTTATGAGCTGACAAAAATTTCATTAACAATGATATTGGCTATTTTAAGTAATTATTGCCTTTCCAATTTGGTTTACACCGAAATTCATGTTACTAAAATCCTCTTTTTCTCCGTTACCATAGCAACAGACTACTGAACATGTAATATGATATACACATTTAATTTGTTCTTGGTCTACAGGTAGTTAACAAAGCAAGATGTACCTACTGAGATTAGCCCATTTTGTTGTTCAATTCATCTCACCAAATAAAATGACAGATTATGGTATTGCTGGGTGAGTAATAATAATTTCATTCCTTTACCTATTCTCATATCGTGTTTAATGAATTCTAATGTGTATTTTCATGTTAGAAGTATTTAAGGGACAAGAAGTTCACTATGAGGTGACTTTACTTGGAAACTTCATTTACTTGTTTGAATCATTTTACATTAAATAATTTTCTGTATTTTATTTGCTCTCAGATTATGTCATATACATTTATCTCATCAATTCAACTGATCATAAGTATGTTAAGCACATAATAATTCTTCCAATCATAGAAGGACCGTTAAAGAGAAAGAATATGAAACAAGGAGCCTTGGTTTCAATACTGACTCCAACACTTATTAGCTGGATGATTTTCGCAAGTCGCATAACCGCTCTGAGCTGCATCAAGTGTATCACATGTAAAAGAGGGACAATAACACGACTCACCTTAGTGGATTGTTGTGATAATTAAATAAGATTTTTAAAGAGGTTTAAAAAAAACTGCCTAATACAGAGATATCTGTATGTGTATTTATTACCCAAATCAGTAGCTATGAAAAATATTCTCCTAGAGTGCCTAGATTGGAATTTGGCTGTACTTTTTTAGATTTTGCAGGACACAAACATCTCTATCACATTTTTGTTTGTTTGTTTTTATACTCCGTTACAATTTTTAAAACATTCATAGCTCACAGGCATAAAAATGCAGGCCAGATCTGGCCCATGGGCTGTAGTTTGCCAACCCATGGCCTGGATGATAGGAATCCTTGTGAACTACAATATAAAGTAACAGATAGAAGGAAAATTCACATAGACCTAGAGGATAAAGTGCCCTGTTGTTTTCATGTGTTTTTGATTCTTTTTACTGATGAGGACTGAACAGAAAACATTTGCCATACCAGTTGCTGCATATTGAGTGCCAGATGTTGTGTTAGTTAGTGCTAGTAAAAACCCCATAACTGGAAGTAAACTAAGATCAAAGCTTAACTAAATGGTTATATTTGGGGTAGTCCATATCATTCAGCTTCATCTGCATAGTTTTGATTGAGGATATGATGGCGACCAACATCCTTCCATCCTCTCAGTCACCGAGGGTAGACCCAGTATATGAAATGGATTATGATTTCTTTTCCTGATGATACTTCCTCACATCAGGGAACAAATATGAGGGTTCTGTTTTTTACTTAATACATCTATCCTAATTAAGCATTTGAGAACAGAAAACGAACAACATTGGGAACTCAAATATTGGACCAACTGTAAGAGAGTCCTGGGCTAGGACTCCATTCATATCTTCAGCCATAAGACCACACTCTCACTGGGGGTCCATAATAGAATTCATGTTCCTTAGTATCAAGACCCTATACGAATAACCATCAAATGCCCTAGGTATTCAGTTTTCCCCCGTATACAGTTGCTAAGGTGAATGGTTGCCGATTTCTCTGGGAAAGAACTGGGGGAATACTTATATAGTGGTGGTTTGTGGTATTTCTGGGTCTTTTTAAAGGGTATTCTGTCTTGCTTTCAATATATGGGCTATGGATCTTAAAATCTGATCAGACCTAGAAACAGGTAAGGACTTGTAATTTTCCATTGTCACAACTGACCTGTTTCTCACTAACTCCTTTTACTTTCCTGTTTGTAAAGTCATTGCCTAGCTTCCTACCCATTTTTCACGGTTAAGACATAATTTATTAACCAATGCCATAGATTTGTGTATTGAGTTTCATCATATTAAGGTCACATGGTTCCCACGGTTGTTTTGCTGTCCATGCTGATGTTTGTGCCCACCTCACCTCTAATAGTTAAGGGTCAACACTGCATTTCTGCTTTTCAAAAATCACTCATAACATCACTCAACCTTAATGAGCCTAGTTCTATGGAGATATCTCCCATCATAATCCCTGAGGTAGAGAGGAAATTCACCATGTAGCTGCCCAGTGATGGAGGTTCCATTTCTTACTGTCTTAATGAAGTGTCTGTTGTCTGGGATTTTCTGGTAAACATAACATGTCCAATTCTCTGAGCTTTCAAATCTTTCTGCAAAGGAGTTCTGTTATCTCTATCTCATAACATTAGGGCATCATTGAGTGCAACTTTCAAGGAACTATTCAAGAAGTGCATCCAAAAACTGGCTCTATATCAATGTATCATTGATAGACTATTAAATCCTGAATTATAGGAGTTTCCACAACCCCGTGTCAGTTAACTTTCCCTTATGTAGCCTTATAATCTACTCCCTCTGGGTCAGCATACTTAAAATACATTCTCACATGTTTTTCATTGCTCTTATCAGGACATATTATCCTTGGTCTAACAACTCATTTAGGGAGTAAATTATATTCTCCTGACAGAGAGAGATTATATTCTCAGAACAGACTTCTCATCTGTTTATACTGAGACCTGACCATAGTTATTGGTCTAGATACAATGAAGACAAGCTGGGGAAGACCTTGAGTAGTACAACCATCATCTAGGGGTATCTACTTCAGTGAGGTCTGCACTGTATCCAGGTAGGTTTAGTAGATGCTGCAAAATCGTTTTTTGAAGTGATTGTAGCGATTTAAACCCCAACCAACAAGCTATGAAGGTATAAAAATTCCGTTTATTCCACAACATCACTAACACTTTAATATTTCAAGCATATTGTCAAACATTTCACCCATTATGTTTTGGGACTTGTTGGTTGTATCATGTGTTTGTTTAATTTGAATTTTTCTGATGACTAATGATGTTCTACAAAGTTTAAATACTAATTGGTCACTAAAGTATCTTCTTGTTAAGTAACCATTCAAGATTTGTGTCCATTTATGTGTCATTTTCTAATTGATTGGTAGGCATTCTTTACACAGGATGAGTCTGTTGCCTGATATGATACATACAAGGTCACACTTTTTATCTATCTATCTTCTGCAATATATCTTCTCCAATCATATTCTCTCAATGGTGTCTTTTAATGCATGTAAGTTATTAATTTTAATACAGCTAATTAATTATGCTGTTCCTTTTATGACTAATAAATTTTACTTCTTGTTTAAGAGATGTTTGCCTACTCTGAGGTCAAGAAGTTCTATATTTTTTACTAAAAGCTTTACTGTTTTACTTTAAACATTTAGATCTGCAATTTATCTGGAATTATGAGCTTGTGTGTCTGTGTGTCTGTGTGTGCACACAAATGTGTGCATGCTTGTGTGCAGTTGAAAAGGACAGCCTTTTTTCCATGGTACTGCTTTCGCCATTTTCACAAATCATGTAACCATATATGTTTACATTTTTTTGAACTCTTCATTGTGTTGAACCCTCCAGTTAGTTTATCCTTGTGCCAATATTATGTGTTTTCCAGGAAGAACAGGGCCACACCCTCAGCTTTGGAAAGAATAAGAAAATAAAAGATTGCAAATATACTGAATGATTGACTACATGCTATTTGTATCAAGAGAAAGATTGTACCCACATTATTCTGTTAATTCTCTGTTCTTTGGAAAGAGAGTATGTTTGATGTTGGAGTAGTTAATACGTGAGAATACCACAGATAAAGCAAAACCAAACAAACAAAATTAGAGAGGAATCTGGAACAACAAAGAACTCTGAGACAAGAAAGTACCAATCTTTCAAGGGCATCTGAAAAGGAATTTTTTTTTTTCTATGTCTAAACTTTTGGCACCTAAACTTCAGTACCTATACCAATTGAAGTTTGATACTCCCTCTATGAAAAGTACCTCAGTTATATACAACACAATATAAGACTGTATCACTCTGGATTAGGCATTTTGCTATCAAACATGCATATGATATCTTTGTGTGTTTGTGTGTGTGTGTGTGTGTTTGTGTAGAGAAAGAGAATGAGAAAGGGGAAGAGAGAAGAACAGAAAGGGAGAGAGGGAGAATGTATTCCAATTTTTAAAGAAACATTTAGCTTTTCATTAAATAAATATTTCACCTTCAAAAGGCAAATTATTTATTAGCTGTTTTGACTAAACAATATACAGAACCTACCATAGGTTCAAAACTTTTATGAAGATCTTACAAACATAAAAGTCTCTTAAGGTATGGTCCTTATTTTAAGAGACTAAAATAGTTTTGGGAATAAGACTAAGGCATATTTTAATATTAGGAAGCAAATCATTTTGGGGTAAAATAGAATGCTAAGCATAATCTTGCATAGTGTAATTACAGCAGGACTTGGGGGAGAGAGAGGTCACAGGAGGTTAGAATAAATTAATTTTTCTGACAATTTGACATGTGTATTTGAATGTAAGTACTTTATCTGTTAATAGTTTGCCTGCCCTCTCTTTTTTTGTTTTCTTAAGAACTACATTTTGGAAAATGTACTGTATTTAATACAGACTTACTTTAATTTCCTTTTCTTTATAACGTGAGTGAGAGGGACAATAAAAAATGATCTTAAGTATTTGAAAATTTTAAATGGCCTAAAAATTTGGAAATCTCCCACTTTACTTTTTATATTCCTCCAAAACCACTCAAAGGCTTGTCTTTTATCTTTTATTTCAGGATTTTAATTCCTGGATGAATGAAGTAGGAAAATGAATACAATTGAAGTTTAATTATGTCTTTGTATGTGTAATGGTAACCATGGTTAGAAAAATTATTACCTCTTAGATCAGAGTTGGAAAGAAACTAAAGCATCTCTCTCCTTAATTCAAGTGTAGACTAACGACTAACTGGACCCCAAAGCATACTTATCAGATGTTGTATGGCTATATAAAGGCAAATAAAATTCCTGCCTGATTGATGATACAGAACAACCATTTTCATATAATTTGTAACTAAGAAGTTGCTAACTCACTCTTAATTGATCTATTTACACAGTTAATGTAGAAAATTTGTGTTATTAGTATTTATTTTAAAATTATACTGATTGTTCATATTATACTCTTAAAATGTTATCCTTCTTTCTTAAAATATTAAATATTTTGCTATTTAAAACAATAAAAAGGAAAGAAGTCTAGTCTTTTGTCCTGTAGCCCTACATATCTTTTTAGTACACACTGACAATCCTGGTAGGCCAACAATCAAAATCTCCTACAGAAGAAGTGTGTTTTATTCATTACAACCACCCGTCACATATATCACTATGTTTCCTCCTTTTGCTGATGGCTTGAATCAAAATATATATCCTTTCAGAGAAACAATAACCTATCTTTAAATATAATGTCTGCCCATGCAATTCTTTCTCCTTTCACGTTAATAAACTGAGTAAGAACAACATCTTGTTAAATACCATTGGCTGTAACCTCAAAGCCACGTCCTGTTACCCTTCGGTATGTAATAAAAGTTTTAAGATGAAATCTACTGTTTAAGTGATCATACCTCCAAAAACAGTCTTACATGAATACATATTCACCTGGAATTCTCAAAATTACAGAGGAGGTGAAAAACAAATGGTCATTTAACCTCATTATGTCTTTTTCTCTCTTTATACCGTGAAGGATATTCGTGAAATTTACAAATAAGTTTAAGCTGGTTTTACCTCATTTAAACTACTTTCAGTCAGTGTTGCTTAGTGTTTCTTCAGAAACATCACATTCTAATACAGTTTTCATTGATCTGAATACACTTTAATGTTTTGAAATATAGAGTAAACATATTAGGAAACATTGTTCTGAGGCTCCATTTATTTCATTAATTCTAAAATCAGTGTTTCTTTTAGGAATTAGAGATACACAGAGAGTACTGAGAATGTACCGCAATGCTGAAACAAATTAAGAACTAGGCCAAATAATTTAGAAAAACACAGACACACAGACAAGAGTAGCTGCCTTTTCCTAAGATGGATACAGAGTCACTTCCACTGGCTTTCAGTGTCTAGTCATAGATGACTATTGAGCAAAATTTTAAAATAGGAGCATTTCTACCTATTATCATTTGTATGGAAGTTAGAATATGCCTAGTTTTTTTTTTCATATATGATCCATAAAGGTAATTCATTGTGCTTTAGGTAACTAAAACTTCAGGTAATTAAACTATATGGTTTTTCTTTAGCAATGGCATTTATATACGCCTTAATTAAGCATTTAGAAACAAAGATAAAGCAAAATTTCAGTTAAAAATGAATATATTCTACATTATAAAATACTATTATCATATCTAAACTATGATTGCTTTTCCAGTTGGAAATGTGTAGTGATTCTAGTGCTCTCGGTCTCCAGGGGTAAGGAGAGAAGGTGGCTGTTTCAGAAATGACATTGGTGCAATTGAAGCATATTCTTTCCAATATGAGAACAATGATGACTTTAAAATTATGTCTCAACCTCAATAACTCATGTCAATAAGCACAAATGTGAAAATAAGTACCATAAACTCATATATCACACTATTTCTTCTTACTACTCCCATAACAGAGATACCTTCAGTATGAACCCTGTTTCATATGCTTTGGAGGAGGCTAGTTTTTCTCGGTCCACGTTTTGAACAAATGACTCCTTTATAGGAATTGTTAGTAAATCATAATCGTCGCAAGTTCCTCACTGAACCTACTGAAAAAGACAATTCCGTTTCCTCTGATAGTGCTAGATAAAAATATGATATGCATAAAATTCAGTGCTAGCCTTGTCCAGATATATCAAGACAGCACTGGACAGTAGGTGATTCCAAGGCAAAGAGAAGCAGATTTAACATGAGAGACCAATGATGGCAAAGAGGCTTAGTTACAATCTTGGATCTACCTACACTTGAAAGTAAGAAGACCCATGGATTATTTTTTCTCTCATTTGCAAACTTATTTAAGATTTATTTATGTAATTTGCATTTTAGTTTGAGTTAGGATTACATGGCTTGTAACCCAAAGAGAGCCATTTACTACAGATAGTGCTATATGACAAAGGATAGTGCAAGTAAAAAACCTTAAAGTACAGAATAAGCTGCGTTAAAGTGGGATCAAGGACATGGACTGCACACTGCCACCCTTCATTCCCAGAGCAGATATTTAGATTCTTATTACATGCAATCAAAACAATTTTATAAATTGTGCAACTGCCATACCTTGGCATTCAGACTCACTCAACTAAGACTTTAAAGGATATGGTAGAAAACTGTCCAGGTATTTGTGTGTTACAGCTACTTTTTGTGGCTTTCCACACAATGAGAAGGATAACGTATAGCTGTACAAAGCAGCATTTGGTCAACCAAACAATTACAACAGAGAATGATAAGTGCCATGATAGATGCACACACCTGGTGGGAAATGTTCTTCTCACCATGCCATGGCTGTCACTTGTACCAGCCACTTTACACTTCAACATGGTAGGACAGACACTAATGTAATTATTGTATCAGAGCCTAGTAAATAAAGACTCAAAGAATCTCTACCTCTTTAAGTAAAAAAAAAAAAAAGAAGCCATTAATTATTTCTTTACCTCACAGGGAGAATACAGTTAAATAACTATATAACAATAACCATGAATACTTAAGTTGAATTTCTTCAGTTAAAAAGTAAAATGGTATTGGACTAAGTTCAACCAGAATGAAGGAAGTGCCTTTTTTTGGACATATGTATAACTTAACACTTTTGTGAGAATTTTTCAGTGATGTCTTCTCATTGACTGCTGACAGAATGTAACAGTATTAATGGACATAAGAGCTTAGGTCCTTTTGTGAGGAAGTGATGGATGGTCTTATTTCTTTCTGTTTCATTGTTCAGTATATCTCTTTGGGTAAATGCTGAAGACTATAATAAATTCTCATCACATTTCCAGAACCTCTCCTTTATACTGAAGGTTGTTTGCATATAAGCTTGCCAACACTTTCCAATAAAACTCTACTGTTAATGCCAATTAAAGTAAAATTTGCCAAACAGCTTGTCTAGAAGTCAGATTAATGTTAACTATGTCCAGAAATAGATGCTTACTTTGATGCTTAGTTTTTAAAAAGTTAAGAATTACTTTATTAGAAGGAATGCATTCACTGCTTTCATGCTTTGTTTTCTCTAAGAGCTTTCAACATCGCAAAAAAAGTACTTTGTTTACTTTTAATGTTAAACGTTCTTTCAGTATCAACTGTGAAAAATGATAAAAGATATCTCATTCTGTTAAAAAACAGAAACAAAACTGTGTACCACTTTATCACTGCCTCAATATAGATAGATGATAGATAGCTGATAGATAGAAATAGATATAGATGATATAGATATAAATAAAAAAGGATAGATACAGAGATAGATATAAAGGATTGAACAAATTGCAAGCTTTCCAAATTGTTACTCCAGAAATGCTTTTCCTGTTATAATTTTGTCTGTCAGCAAACCTCAAATCATAAGTCCTTATTACAATAGTAAGTTCTGAGGTCACAGTAGGTTTTGAAACTTGACACTGCAAAACCATATTGTTCTGTGATATTGGACAAGTTGTAGAACTTCTGTAAACCTCATTTTCTTCATCTAAATAATAGAAATGTAATGGTTTAATGTGAGGAATAATTGAGATAAATTATTCAAAGCTATTGGAAGAACACTGATTACACAATTTATGTTTGTAGGTTATGTTATTACCATTGTGATTATTTTTGTTGTTATTATTGAATATCTATTAGCCTTTCAACCAAAAATCTATATATTCCAAAGATGTGGCTAGTGATTCTCAGTTACTGTAAAACTATTTGTTTACAAATTGATAGATTATTAAAGTCCTATATTGTTAATGGGTTGCACATTCATGTTGCTCTGTGAAATTAAGGTTTAATGTCCATTTGAAGCTTCAATAGTTCAGGATACACCTTTATATATAGGCAGTGTAGGATAATATTGAAGACCAGAGATTTGGAGTTTTATAGAATGTAATGGGAGTTCTGACCCTGCTACTGCCTGGTCTTGAGACCTTTGACATGCATTTATCTTTTCTAAATCAAAACTTCCTCAGTATAATTCAAATGTGTCTTTGTGGCATACAACTCCTCACAGAATCTATTAATTTCTAAATACATTTATAATTTTTAAACAAACCTAAAAATTCCTACTAATGAAACAACTTGAAAAATTGGAAATTATAAATGCTTAAAAGTAAAGAACACTAATCCCTCACTAGAGATAACCCTAGCTAAAATTATAATTACTTTCTTTTCAGTCCTTCTGTGGATCCTGTGATTCAGACTCAGAGGCACAGGGCACTTAGGAAAGTTAATGTTTGTATCACACTCTTTTAGAAATGTTATAAATATTTCACGATAATTAGAACTAATTGTGACAACAGTTATTTTTAAGGAAGAGCAAATACAAAAATGCATGTTTGATTTTAATTATACAATTCCTATGTTTGTCTTTCATTTGCCATTAAATATCATATCTAATCTTCTGAGGACTTAAAATGTGTTTATATGAAGAAATTTCATATTGGAATATCATGATAATAAGAAAAATTCTCCAGGTCTAACAAAACATATATTAGCGTCTAGTACAGCCACAAAATAAAAGTTTGATTCTATAAAAACTTAGAAAATGTTGAGAATTATTACCACTTTTTTTCATAAGAGCCCAATTTCAGCATAAATGCACTTTCATATTTATTTCATTGATTTTTATGTAATGGATCAGAAGATTTAGGTAAGATTATTATGCTATAGTGTTAGATGTTTCAGTTTGTTTCTGTGTCATGAGTAATAAGCTGTGATAAGCACCTGGGTTTTTTCCATACTTATTGTCGCAGAAGTTATTTTTACTCAAATGCTTAATAAATATGTTCTTTAAATTATGTCCTTGTCTTCCTCTTGCTCTCCCTCCCCAGCAGTCTCCAGGATGACTTTAGGGTCCAAGTGAGTCTGGAATGCTGAAAAAAATCTACTATTGTTACACACCTATAATCTGAAAGATGTAGCAGGTTAAGATGAGTATAAATTCACTTATTCTCCATCTTTGGAATATTTTAATTTAAAACGTTCTGAGTTTTCTATATTTTGGAATTTTTACTTAAATTATTCAATTTTAATAACTCAAGCCAGTAAAATAATTGTTGGTACTTATTTATAACAATTTTGTTGCAAATGGGACCACACTATTCATATTGGTAGATAGACTAAACAAATAGGTAGATAAACATAGATATATACATACTTTAAAGAATTTCTGCAAATCCCTCACAGGTTAATTTCCCAAAACACTTTGTTTTAAATACTCCAATTTTTAGTGGAAAAATTATAAAAATATAACTTTTGTATATATATATATGCTGAAATAAATTGTACAAATAGATAGATATAGATTTATATATCTGGTTTTGGTCAATATTTATGGGTGAAAAACTCATATTTAACATACACTTTTGTTAAAATGATGTATAAGAAAAATATCTAGTTATTTTATATATATATATATATATATATATATATAAAACCTCTTGAGCGTGAGGGACAGCTTGAATTCGTTTTGGTGGCATCTTTGAGCTCGTCGAGTAGACATTATGAGCAAAGCTCACCCTCCCGATTTGAATAAATTTATGGACAAGAAGTTATCATTAATATTAAATGGTGGCAGACATGTCCAAGGAATATTGAGGGGATTTGATCCCTTTTTGAATCTTGTGATAGATGAATGTGTGGAGATGGCAACTAGTGGGCAACAGAACAACATTGGAATTGTGGTAATACAAGGAAATAGTATCATCATGTTAGAAGCCTTGGAAGGAGTATGAACAATGGCTGTCTTCACCAGAGAAATCAACTGCTTCCACGTGACCCCTCTCCACATTTTACTACGATGGGTCATGTACATTTTCTTACTGAACTTTTTTGTTACATAAACTTCTGTAATAGTCAAAAAAAAAAGAAGAATTTCTGTAGATACCTTGAAAATCAAGGACACATATAGTTCAAAGAACCTTGATTAAAAATAGAGGAAATAGTTTGCCAACTGAAAGAGGTATCACGGAAGTTCAAAAAGTTCAACTTTGAGGAAGTTTACCAAATGAGTTGCAAGGTGTTACATAGAGACATGTATTATTTTGCCAAGGCTGGATTGTGTTGTATTCAGAGTGGAAATACAGTTTCTTAACATAAACATGTACAGCACAGGTGTTTAGGAAAAAAAATACTCTTAATGACATAATAAATGGTAATTATGTTTTAGCCATTAGGGGTTATTATTATTTTTTATTTTTCTTGTTGCAAGGGTTCCAGAAGTTGGAATCTAGATTAATTCAAGTAATTTTCTGTGCTCTGGAAAACTGTTCATGGAGCTGGCATTTAGCTTTTTCTCACCAATTAAATATTATATGTCTCAAATACAGTTGATTGTGTATATTTGAATTTCAGTTCATTGGTCAATTCTTGCTAGAGGTTTTGCATCTTTTAGTTATTCAGAAGAATAAATTTTCCACAAAGCAGTGCCATAATATATAACTCTTTTACAACTTAACACATTATTTTATATAATTTTTAAAATATTTAAAACAACTCGAATTCATGGGAATTCTTGTAAATGTTGTTTAAAACTTACTATGTTAAGTGAATATACTTATGTCGACTCTGAGCAAGTGGATATTATTTTTATTATGATCTACAGAGTCCACATCTCTCTTTACAAAATTTCTTAGAATAGTCCCCTAGTTATCTATGAAAGGTACAGAAGTTTGTTTTTTAATGATTAAAAAACTTACTGAAAAGATGAAATATATTCATGTACATATTATATACAATAATAAAACTTCTTGTCCTTCAACAATATATACGATAAACCCAAATACCTACCATTGGATTTACTACAGTGGTATGCTGGTGCTGGTTATTATTAGCCCTCAAGAGTTTATTATTCAATTTCAGCAAAATTTTACAAGCAGGTTACTAGCTGGAAATAAATCACGGTGGGACTATAACACATACACACAGAAATATGCAAATCCTACAAATCAAGATTCTATTTTTCCCAGACTGCCAGATTTTAAACATTTACCACCTCACCAATGGGTTGTATTCTCAACTTCTAGTACTTTCTACTTCAGAAACTGTTCAAGAAGAGTTTCTCTCTTTAGTCCTGTTTTTTTTTATTATTATTATCCTTTCAAATGTCCTATTCAAATATTCCTCTTTGTGAGTCCCATTTTTATCATTTTGTTAAAAATTTCATAGTTTGAACCATGTTATCATTTGCAGACTATTCTCAATTCCTGCTCATACATTTTCTCAAAGTTCCTTAGAAGTACACTTTTTAGTCATTTATTTGCAAAATTATGAGTAATTTCAAACTAGTCTAAAAAAAAATTTCAACACAACCGACATTGATTTATCTTAAAAATTGGTCCTCCATAAATTCCTGCACTCTTTGTGCATGTACCACACCACCCACTGAGAGATGGAGTTGAATCCTCTATGTTACTGAAACAGTGCTGCTTTGATCAGTAAAATATAGCAGCAGTGACCTGGGGCCTATCCTTTTAGAGGATTGGTGGTTACAGTGTCCTATTCATATTGCCCTGGGCTGCCATGTCTGAGGTCTGTGCTGTGGACAGAGGACCCTGGTGGGGGAGCATAGAGGTGCAAGCAATTTTTTTAAAAAAGAAGTGATCTAGTTTTATTGAGCTTCCATATTATCTGTCCTGCACCCACCACCACTGGTTTATCCTAATAGTCTGCTAGAGGACGTGGCCCTGGGACAGGGTTGAATGAGTAAATGATGGTTGGGACTGAAAAAATATTTGCTGCTAAGAAAGCTGTATTTTAAGCTAAACTGATGTCAGTTTCTAAAATCCACATATAATTAAATACATCAGATAAATGTTCTGTTCCTGTGGCAGAGATTATCTTCTGTTCTTCGATAGGTATTGCAAAACATCATTTCTCTCCTCACTGACCCTAAATAGCACCTCTTTTCATCAACTCTCCTCCTCCCCACCTTTACCTTTAGCCTAATTCATGAAGATAATATCACTCAGGTGCAACTTTTCTTGTTAATGATCATCCCCTTGCCTATGAAAATGTTGGTTGCATATATTCTCTTTTAAATAAGTCTAGCTCCCAGAATGATTGTTCAAGAAACTACTTCCTTTCTCCATTGTACTTTCCGTATTTCCCCTCCTCTGAATCAAGTATTTCTGTCCTTAACAAATGAGCAAACTTGTCACGAATCTAACTTACTCTCAGAATTTACATCTATTTAGAAAAAAATTATTTATAGGCAATTATCTTTATTTAATTTTTTAGTACCTATTATAGATGGTTATGTTATCTCTACTTGATTCAAATAACTCAAAATATTGACAATTGCATGCAACCTCTTTAACTAAAGAGGTTGTGTTGTCTAAAAATTTCTTTATCAAAATGATAAAGGAACATGATATAAAATACAATACAGAAAACTGAGAATTAAAAGTAACAGAAAATGCCATCTTCTGTATGTAATTCCTTTACCCATTGATTGATCTGTTGAGCCCACTTTTCAACACTTCCAGTTTATTTTTTTTAGTACTTACCTCTATTTTCTCTATAGCATGCTTCATGTTTTTTGCTTTCTTACTTATATCTACTGATTTTCTATGAAAGATGATGATTGCTTATATATTTACCCCCACTTACTCTCAGGGTTTCTTTCCAAAATTCTTTTAATATATTTCAAACATCTGTGGTAAATTATATTTCAATTGGAGACCTCTTATGACTATGTAAATATTATTCAATGATAAGTAGTATATTTTAGTAACATATATGTTTTCCTGCAGCCTTTTTTTTTCCCAAGTATTAATTAGCAATCTTCTTATTTTTAAAATTTGCAGGGCTTTTTTGTTCTAATCTAATTGTTTTGTAAAACCTCCAACATAACATCCAACAACTTAGTAAAACACTTCTCAAACTGATTTTGCAACAATCAAATCTACCAGATAATCTATTATATATGTATATATTTTTTTGTTCCTTTGAAACGTCTTTTCTGGAACCTTCCATCCTCTCATTCCAAACTGGACTTGTGACTTTGTAGGAAAATTTCATAGCTGTTGTCCTTTGAATTCTTCCTGTCATCATCCTATGAATTTCCCTCTACCATATCCTAAATTAAGTTCACTTTTTCCAGGATCCTGTGTATTTTTAATTGCTGTTGGACATTGTTCATTTATTCCCTTAGGAAGGATTTCTCAGTCACTTCTGCATGCACAGGGATGGGGGTACAAGCAGGTGGGCAGATACCACATCGGGAATGGTACCAAGCTACACATGCCCAATTCCTTGTCACAAATTAACTAATCAGATTGAGCACTTCATCTTTCAAAGAGAGGAATAAATGAGGGTTGGAAAGAAAATATGATCTTTATGTTAAGGGAGGGCCTTTCCCATGGAAGGAATCACCAGAAATAGTGAATATTCATTTCCCCTAATCTTCTTTATTTCTTGCCTTGGGTACATCATGTATTCAGTATTCATCTGACTGGGGATGTTATTACCAAAAATATGCTGTATTTTATACTCTTGGAAAATGAAAGAGTTAATAATTTTGTCAGTCATCACATACCTCTGCTATCTATATAGCCAAACAAACATGTCAATAACACCTTTCTTCATTAAACATTTGGGAAATATACTATACATATAGCTTTCCTTCATAGTTCATCTTCTTCCTTCCTCCCTCCTCTCCCCTTCTCCCTCACCCTCCTCCATCTTTTTCTTCCTCTTTCTTCTTCTCCTTCTTCCTCTTCCTCTTCTCTCTCTATTTTTCACTTTATAATTTCCAACTCTAGTTATATAACCCATTACTAGACATTTGTTTAAAATCTCTGCATGGATGATTGCTACTTCAGCTCCAGCATTTATTCTGAATCTATAAATTCCTATTTCAAATTGCCTGCCAAAAATTAGTGTGAATATCCTGCTAGACTATAATTCAACCTGTTAAAAGTTAAACCTATCTCTAAATAAGTTTGTCCTTTCATTTTTTTTAATATCCTTAATTTTCCAACGAGACATCAACTTGGCTCATCATGTCACCATTTTCCAGGGCGTTCAAGACAAAAAAACCTTGATATCATTGCCTAGACATTTCTCCTCTTCAACCTTCTTATTTTCTCAGCTACAAGGATATATTATTGTATCTCTGATAAGTCACATTAATTCCAAGCTACTTACTGCCTCTATTACAAATGTTGCAAATTCTACATACGTCTTCAGCATTCCTCATTTGAGTAATTGCAATAATGTCCTGTTTTCCCAATATTCCTGAAAAATGGCCTTGCTATCTAATTCTTAATACTGCTGGAAAAACTAAATTAGCCCATTTGCATATTTGAACTCTCTATTGCCTATGGAGTATAGCTTATATTTCCAATACAAGTCATTCTACTGTTGGGCTAAATTGCTACTGCCTATACATGAAATATATTCCTCAATAGCTTACAAATATATGTTCTTTTTATTTTTAATATTTGCACTCAAAGTCATGTGAAAGTACTTGTTTATATAAGAAAAATGTTGATTTTCACTTATGTTATGGACTGAATGCTTATGCCTCCTCAAATGCATATATTGAAACATAATCCCCAGTAGTATTTTGAGGTGAGTATTTGGGAATGATGAAGTCATGAGAGTGCAGCACACATGAATGGGATTAGTGCCTTTATAAGAGAGACCCCCAGAGAGCTCTTGCATCTTTTCTGTCATGTGAGGACTCAATGAACAAGGAAACAGGCTCTCACCAGACACTGAATCTGTGTGCCTTGTTCTTAAACTTCCCAGCCTCAATAACTCTGAGAAATAAATTTCCTTTGTTTATAATTCACCCAACCTATGATTTCTGTTATAACAACCTGAACAGACTAAGACAACATATCACACTTTCTTATATTTAGGCAAATCCTCAAGTTTTCTAAATCACATTGTAAAGTTTAAATCAGAATTTCTAAAATCAGTTTATAGTTCAATGTTTTAATGGATTTTACTCAATTAAAAACATCACATCTGATCTTTTTCAACTTAAAAAAATACTCTTTTCATGTTTAAAATGGACATGGGGCACCTTCATTCTGAGTTTGTGTGAGCTCAAATAAATTTTATTGTAGATCTAGGCTACAAACTTACAGGAATGTTGCAACAAGATTGCTATAACTCGTGAGGAACTCTGGGAGTTTTAATCCTGGTTCTGTTATAAACCTGCTGTATGACCTTGGCAAGTTAATCTATATCTGTGTATTTTTATGGAAAAGATCATTGTTGTACCTAAGCACTTTGATAAACATGTCACCACTGTATAGTGTAATATACAAGGAAAACCAGAGAGTTACAGAATGTATGACCTGAAAGAGAACATGAGGGAGTGTCCTGTTTATAGTTTGAATCTCAAACAGTACTGTCTATAAACAACTAGTCACATCACAGAAGATTCAAAGTCAACTGTAGTTGGAGTGCCAGGCAAGTGACATTTATTTTAAAATTAAAAATTTGATAAAAATTATTTCCTGCATATTTTGATCATTGATTATAAAATGAAGTAACAGTGGTCAATTATATATATGATATAGTTTGCCCATTTTTCCTTATATTTCTAAACACTATCTTACATTCATCTAGTACATTGTTTGTTACATGTTTGAAGATGGATTGTTAAATTCATAGCTCTTCACTTTTTCTTTAAAAGCCTGATTTCATATCTTATCTGTCTTTGTATTTTTTCTACAATATCTGAGATCTTGCTTCCACTTACACTAGAATCCCAACCACAAGCACATTGACTTATAAGTTCAGGAAAACGTATATTTTGCTCTCAGACATGGAGGTGTTGAAGAAATGAAATCTTAGGGCAATCTTATTTAACTTAGATTTGTAGAACCTTATTCAGCACACACTATTCTTAAAAGCGTGGCTTTAATTAACTAATGTGTTCTTTTATTAACTTCCACACGCATATGTTCTTTATAATTCTATGTTATATATCCTTATGTTAAATATTTTAAACATCCACTTGATTATAAGAAATATTATGGTATAGCAGAATTTGCTAATTTTGAGAAGAGTGTTAAGCCAACATGGGGAAAAATCTGTTCTAGGCAATAAATTCACTAGATATTTTAGGCATGTGAAATCAAAGATTGAACAATTTGGATTGAAAAAAGAATGACAGTATCTGTAATAATTCTGGCTTAAAAGCTGCCTTCACTTGTTTGTAAACTGTATATACATTTTGAGTAGGAGAATTTAGAGAAATATACTAAATCACCAAGCCTTAGCTATGAAGAAGGTGCATTAATGAAATTCTTGGTATAGTATTATTTTGGGTATTTCATATTACTACTTACTGATCCATTCACACACCTTTTTTAAAATCAACTTTATTGAGGTATAACACATATGTAATAAGATGCAGCTATTTTAATTAATCAGTTCATTAAGTTTTGAAACATATACTTACTTGCATGAATATTACTAAAGTTTCAGATTATTTTCATTGATTTGAAAATTCCTTCTTGCTGCATTTACAGGCAATGTTTCACCCACCCCTTGCTCTAGGCAACCACTGATCTGTTTTCTGACAGTCTAGATTAATTTTGTCTCTGTTAGCATTTGTTTAGCTTGTTGAATCTGTTAGTTTATGATTTTCACCTAATAAGGAATTTTAGTTGACAACTGTGCCAGTAATCATTTGTTTCATCATCACTTTCATTTTACAGTTGAGGATATTAAGCCGCCAAATGAGTAGGTGGCTTGGCTTCGATTGTATGACTGGTTAGAATCAAAGTCAATCTCAAAAACTAATTCTTCTAACTCCTTGGCCAAGGATTTCTCATCTTTATTACTCTGTACACACCACAAATAACGAAAAACACAATACGATGAATATTTTAAAGTAGTGATTTATCCTTATATTGTGCTGAATATTTATAAAATAGAGCAAGTTATCTCTTCACATTTTTAAAAAAAATTTCTTCATATACTGAACTTACAGTTCAATGGGGTTGAACTTTTAGATATTAATCATAAATATTTTAGTTCTACCAACTTGGACTGTATTTGGAGCTAGTCATGGTTAACATGAAACTTTTCTTCAGTGTTGCTATGAGAACAGCCACTAATCTACTTTCATAAAAAAGAAGTGACATATTTTAAACCAGACAGAGGATAACTGCCTTTTGTTTATGTTTTAAAATGTTAAAAATGTTAACATTTGGCTTATTTGTCAAATGTTACTCTTTTTAAGTAACTAAGTTACTAAGCTCTCTTAGTTACCAAAATAACAACCAAAGACAAGACAATTTTGTGTAAATTGAACTTAATTTTAAAAATGTATTTATCTCTTAACATCAGAATACACCCTGACAATAAAGTATTTTAAAATATATTTAAACTAAAAATAATAAATAGTAAAGGAAATTCGGAATGTGACAGTGTGCAATATATATATTAACTCATACTTACACTACTGTGTATCAAGTAAATAACAGTGAAATAGTAGAGAAAAAGTTTTTGAGTCTGTATGTTGCAACACTGTATTAAGAAGCATGATGCATTTTTCTCTTCACTGATTTATAATACTTTTATTTACATGGCTAAATATTCCCCACCTACTGTTCCCCCATCTGAGCAATAGAATTGAGCTTACAGTAAAAAAAATATTAACTTTATTTTAAGAGTATTTACTGAGACCCTAATCTGTCCCATGACATATGCTAGGCTTGAGCATGTACACAAGGGATAGGTCTTGTGAAGGAAACACACAGAATACTGGCAGAAAGCAAATAATCAAATTACATTTCTTGATGGGAGGAGTAGAAAGCTGAGGCCTAAAAGTTGAGTGAATTAGGCAGGTGAAGAATGGAGACAAGTATTGAATACATTCCAGGTAGTAGCTTTCCCCAAACCTACATCTTCAGAAGTCAAGACCACCACTCTCTTCTCAGAAAGATGTGCATCCACGTGGAAATAACAATCACAAATAAATATACTTATCTGGGACTCACAGATGAGATTCATGGGAAAAAGACAGGAATTTGGGAATTAACTTCTAATTTGTATGGAGAACAACAGAAATGATGGGACTGCTTGAAACATGAGATTTTAGCATTTGAACAAAGAATGCCCAGTCTTGATTCCTAAGGAACTTTACCAGTTAGAGGACAGATAGAGTAGGAGAGGCCAGTAAAGTCTTCTGAGAAGGGGTGGCAGAGTTGAGAGAAGAAGTAGCAGTGTGAAAGGGGGAAAAAAGAATAAAAATTTATTTTTAAAGGGTTATGAAATAATGTCATTCGCAGCAACATGGATCGAACTAGAGATTATCGTATTAAGTGAAGTCAGAGAAAGACAAATATCATTATCACTTATAAGTTCAATCTAAGAAAGTGATACACATGAACTTAACAGAACTAGAGTCACAGACATAGAAAACAATCTAACAGTTACCAATGGGGAAAGCAGAGGTGGGGTGAGGGATAAATTAGGAATTCAGAATTAACAAATACACACTAGTAGATATAAATAGATAAACAACAAGGACCTACTGTATAGCACAGGGAAATATATTCAATATCTTATAATAAACCATAATGGAAAAGATTCTGAAAAAGAATACGTATGTATATAAAAAAAATAACTGAATCACTCTGCTGTACACCTGCAACTAACAAAGAATTGTAAACTAACTACAATTTTTTAAAAAAAAGGATTGATCATCTCTGTAGAATTCTGTGGAAGGTAAAGTGAGATAAGAAGAGAAAAACACATATGAGACTCAGGAACTTGGAATGCCAGAAAAAGTTAATAAGAACAGCTTTTTCAGGGGCTATGTATATATCAAAACATGATTGGAATTGACTGAGACGTAGAAGCAAGGTGTTGAAGTAGAGAAGTCACAGGACACCATTCTCTGAGGAAGTTTACATGTTCTAGGGAATAAACTTACTGACAGGACCTGGAAATAGGGTCAGGACAACTTTAGTTTGCTTTATAAGGAGAGACAGTATCACTTATCCACAAACTGATAGAATGATCCCATAGAAAGGAGGGTTCGATGTGCAAGAGCAGGAGGGAATAATTAATGAAAGCCATTCCTGAAAAAGGAGAAAGAGCACAAGGGGAGCTTTTGATCTTCTGTTAAGAGGAGGAAAAAAGTAGTGAAGAATAGCAAATTTGTAGATTTGGGGGTGCGGTAAGTAGTGATTATTGTTTGATGAATGATATTTATGAAATGTGAGATAAGGTCATTAACTGAGGTTAAAGTAAAATTGACAATTTCTGTAGACTGTAAAAGTAATTTGTTTTTTTTTTCTTCAACTAAGCTAAAACCTGGGACTTTACATTTCAAACACTAATTGCAGCCCATTATTATTTTGGCCTTGAATATGGTATATGAAGAGGAAGGAACCGAAGAGAATGTTGGGGATAACTTTAGTGGTGTACTGTCTGTTATGAAGCCAAATCATGCTGGAACTATTGAATCCAATCTAGTACCTTCTTTCTGATTCTATCATTTTTCCACTTCCTTTGTCATTGTTTTTCAAAGAAAGTGTGTTTGGGTGCGCACATGCACACACACACAGTATAGGACCATGGCATATAATGAAGAGAGTTTCCATAATACTAGTGATTTATGCAAAGTTGGACAGTCAACTATTCCCCACCAACAGGGACAATAATAAAGATAATGTTATGTTAAATAATTTATACCCATGTAATCATTATTCTTAAAGTGATCTTTGGGTGCTACAATTTTTCACGTGCACATTTTTGTGCCTTTTCAATAGATACAGTCACTTTTTTAAAAACAGGACAGCATGTTGTACTTTGTAATATCCCATTGGCACCCAGTGTTACTTTGTCAGCTGTTCACTATTGGCCTTTTTCATGGATAATTTTGGCCTAAAAATAATGAACAGGTGGTGCAGAGGTAAGAAGCCATGTGGGTGTTAATGTGGCATCACTTTCTGCAGAACAAGAGGAAGTGTTTCCAGAATCTCAGGCTGCCAGTCTACTCATTTGGCACCTGTAGTCTAAACTGGAACACCATTCTGAGAGCAGGCATGTTGCCATCGTAACAGATGGTTGTGAGTATTGATGGCCAAGTGATCATGTATGTACATCAGTTGTGGATGTTGAAAGCAAGCTGCTCATTTGAGAAGGTCAAACAGCAGTCTGTCCGGAGCTCCCACAAATAACATTAGAGTGATAGCTGTCTATTTCTCATATTCTATTATTTATCTTCTTATTTACACTCTCATAAAATTACTTAGATTGTGTTCAGCCTGAGAAACCTCATATCGCAATCAATAGAACTCAGTGGCATAGCAGATGCACTGAATGTGGAATAAGTAAAATAATTAATTTTGATAGACAAAAAAAAAAGTGGGGAGGCTTAAATGTCACATAAAATGAAGGGAAGTTGACAGTTAATTACATGAAATATATTCTTTTTAAATAAGAATTTTTTGTCTAGTAAATTTATTTTCAAACAGCCCTCAAGGTTCCACTAAATTGACTAGGCTTATTATTTATTAATTTTGTAAAATCAGCACATTATAGACCCTGTGAAAGGTTCATAGAGCATTGTTTCTAGTAGGTTTTCTTCCCTAAATAAGCTCAATTCAAATACTACCAATGTACAATGGCATAATTAGTCATCCAATTTCAAATGAATAATCAAAGATATCACAAGGCATACTAAAATATATATGTCTTCCAATAACTTACATTCAAGTTTGTTCAACCAACAATATTTTTATGAAAGAATAAATAAATTCAAACCAGTATGTGTGGCAGATTCTAAGAAGCCTCCTCCTCCAATTATTCCCAAATCCTGGTACCCAGGACCTTGTGGAATTCCCTCTCTTGAGTACTGGCAGGACCTGTGACCAATGGAAAATTACAAAGGTGATGTCATCATATTACTACCATTATTGTATTACATAATCTGTAACTTCTATCTTGCTAGTGGACTCGCTTCATTGCCTTTATGTTTTATATGCTTTGAGGAAGCAAATGGCCATAGTGGAGAGGCCCATGTGGTAAGGAATTGAAGGTCACCTCTGCCTAAAAAGCCAGCTAGGAGATGAGGGTGACCTCTGACTGATAAACTAGCCAAAAAAAATTAGTCTCCAGAATTTTGCAAGGAGCTGAGTCTTACCAACAACGATGTGAGACTGGAACCTGATCTTGCTCCAGTCAAGCCTTAGATGCACTCCCAACTCTGATTGATACCTGGATTGCAGATTTCTCAGAAATCTTGAAGCATAGTACCAAACTAATTAATGACTGGATTTCTGACTCTAAGAAACTGAAATTAAAAATCTGTGTTGATTTAAACCACTTAGTTTGTGTTAATTCAGTAAGAAGAAATTCATAACTAGTATAATATGTTTATTCATAGATTAATGAAAAATTCAGGTAATAAAGGAATCTGTAGGACTACAATGGCAAGGAGAGTTTCATAGAGGAGATTTTCTTTAAAATGATAGAATAAGTGTTGTCTGCATTCCTAGAAGACAGAGGAAGTATGATCCATAAAGAGAATATCATGAATGCTAGGAAGAATGTTAAATGATATGGAGATAAAAATGAAAATTTCTGCCCAGATGACTCCACACTTTTGTCAACCTTCTTTACCTTTGAATATCATCAATCTTGGAGTTATTGGTATGTAGTAGATTCTCAGTAAGTTTTCTAAATAATTACAAAATTATGGAAAATTGGAGGAATAGTGCATGTATGATAAAAATAATAATACTGACATGCTAGATGAGAGATCATTTGGTGAATAATTGATTAAATGACTGAATATTTTGTGATAAGAATTATCACAAGAATAACTGACATTTACTTTGTATTTCCTATGGATGAGCAATAAGCAAGTTTTCTATATGCATTATTATATTTAAGACTGGTTACAAGCCTGTGAGTTAGCCACTATTTTTTGGCAATATACATACCAGCATGGTAAGGCTTTTTTGGCAATATATATACCAGCATGGTAAGGCATAGAGATGTTAAACTGATTGTGCAGAATCTCTCACTCTTGAAAGAAGATGAGCTGGAGTTTAATTACAGGGTTTCTGATCTCAAAAAACAATGTTCTCTACCAATACAAAAAGCTAGGCAAATGATGAAAGAATGGAAAATTAGGAAAGAATAGAAAAGCTGGATAATATAGTTTTGAATTAACAATGGAGTAAAAATAAAAAGAATGAAAAAGCACACACACATTATAATCGTAGCTCTATCGCTACAGAATAATGTGATTAGAAAACACTTTCATCTCTAAAATAATAATTATTTACTAAATAACCTAAACCTTACATTGTAAAATTCCATAATTCTAGAAAAGCATGAGAGGCTCATTTTGAGATCTGAGAGTTAGAAATTTAAACATAGTGTAACTATTATATATATATATATATATATATATATAATGTGTATATATATATATATATATATATATATACACAATTTCTACCTTTTTAAGATTTTGAATTCAAGTTTAATGAAGGTAACAATGTTTTATATTTCACCTTATTATTTCATTTGACAGAAGGGTTTGTTTTTTAGAATACTTTCTTAAAAGGTACAGTAAGAATGAAGGATTTTATGTTCTAAAAAAGCAGGGGAAAATTACAGTAAATGGTCCCTAAAGGGAGATGGGAAAGGTAAATCATAGTGCAAGGGGAAGTATTGTGTTTTAATCACAGGGAAACCTGTTTTCTTGTGAAAGAGAAGGGAAGAGAGATGAAATTATGAATTCAAGTGTCAGAAATTACTATAGTAGTTTTTTTAGTAGTTTTTTAGTAGTTTTTATAGTAGTAGTTACTATATTATGGCTTTGATTTGCTCTTTTCCATATGGATTAAGTATATTAGTTTATAAGAAGAAAAGGAAAGAGAAAAAACATAGTCTGAAATGACTTGAAGTAATCACGGGCAGTGGACAAAGAACCAAGTTCCTTGAGGATCATCAAAGAAAAATCAGAGATTAAGAACTAGTTGCTACTAGTGACTATGAATATACGGAATAGTGACACCTATTTGATTTTATCCATCAGCATTTAGTTGTATAAGGGCAGGTTTAGAGAAATTACATGGAGAGATTTTAAACATGAAGAGATATTGCTTAGAAAGTTACAAAAATGATAAAAGGAAAAAGAAGTCAAAAACTAAAGAGAAATGTTCCTTGGATCTCAGTTGTATATAAAAAATATATAGCCTGTGATGATAAAAATCTATGGTTAGAGATTAGGATATTTAACACAATAACTTCAAGGATGTTTTAGTTCCCAAAGATCTAGTATGTGATCATAGGATGGGTGACAAAAATGTAATACAGAAAGTTATTTATAGGAGATAATAATTTTTTATCAATGAGATGAAGCCATTCTAATAGATTAGAGAGATCAGATAGGAAGATATTAGATTAATGAAGATAGTATCCATAAAAGAGTATGATTACACAATGAAGAACTGTAAAGAGAAGTATACCAAGGTGGTACAATCAACAAAGAATAGTGAATTTTGCAAGGATGGAGGAGAAATAGTTTGGGAATAAGGAACAGTGATCTTGAATCCCAGCATGAAGTCTATGGAACATGAAAAAATAAAGAGCTTCTTTTTACATGAACTGAAAAGAAAACAGCATGCTCAGTTAAAAATAGAGTTAAAAAAAAAATAGAGTTAGAAGGAACTTCGAGACAAGAAAAGTTAAGAGTACAGCTTAAGATATCGACATTGGAACTGAAGGTTTAGTACTGATAGCAGCATTAAAGGAGTGAGGGAATGGAGAGGAAACTGCATCATGAAAAAGGAAATTTAGAGGGTTACTAGAGATATAAGAATAAAGTACAAGACTGATGCTCCAAGAAGCCTATATGTTGAGCATAGACCAAAACCAATAGGGATAAGTGGTTAGTCTTGATGTTTTCTTGCAGAACAGAGAAAACCTTTAGGTCTAATTAAATACACCAGAAGCCAGGAAGGGACAGTCTAGTAGTTATGGTATGAAGCTGGGCATTACTTTTCCTGAGTTAGTACAGCCGAGGCTGTCACAAGACTCGAATATCTTGCAGGTATAAGAAGACAGTGGCTCCATCTGGCCATTACTCAGCTCATCCTTGCTGGGGCAGCTTTCTGCTGGGTTGGATATATTGGTTAACCTTGTTTGCAATTTTTCAAGGTTCTGCCTTATTGACAATAGATTGGCAGTGATTACAAAATTTTCATTCCATAAAATAATCACCATAGTAGTTATCTCAGTGAGTCAGAGAGAATGGTAACAATGTATAGGAAAATGCTAAGGCTGAGGGAAGATTTGTGTACCATATGCTTCCACTGCAGGAGTAGTGCTGCAAATTCAGTTTTAACAGCCAAACTAAAAATGGACACATAATCAGTTAAATGATTCATGGCATGCAGAAGGGAAACAGAAATGTTAAATAAAAAAAAAAAAAATACACAAACTTCATTTTTTTATTATTAGTAGTATTTTTTATTGAAGAATAATTGATTTACAATACTCTGTTAGTTTCAGGTGTACAGCAGAGTGATTTGCATATATATATATATATATATATATATATATATATATATATATATATACACTCTTTTCCATTATAGTTTATTACAAGATATTGAATGTAGTTCCCTGTGCTATACAGTAGGTCCTTGTTGTAGGGCATCCTATTTTTATGTCCATTTTACAGATGAGCAAAATGAGTCTCAGAGAGATTGGGTAACTTCTCCAGAATTCCAGAGCTAAGGCCTAATCTGTCTCTGATCCTAATACAGTTCTATTATATACCTATGTTATTAACGTCTACACTTTACCATTTTCCTTGAGATAGTAGTCACAATAATCATGGGGTTTATATCTATAAAGCTGCGCAAAGAGGACCTGAATTTGAACAGGAGAAAAAAAACCTCATTTTAAATGAAAATTATATTTTCTGATATTAAGAACTGAGAAAAATTTCTTTCCTTAAAATATAAGCTCTCTTTTAAAAAAGCTGATAGAAAAAGTAAAAAAAATATATTATTTAATGTATCCCCACAAATGTCAGGAAAAATGTTTTGAAGTTTTAAAAAATAATTTATAATATTCCTCTCTTTTCTTCTCATGCATCAATTTATTCATCAGTAAAAATGGAATTACAAATAATACATACTTCATGAGATAATTAAATGAGGCATTTTAAACTGGCTTAGCATTGAGCAATATACATGCTTTGGTAATCAGCGAGGCACAGGGAAGGGTTAAGTCTTTTCAGAAAAAAAAATAAGATCCAAACAAAAGACCTAGTACAGTTATTAGGGCAGAATGGAAGTATACCTAAGTGTAAGATCTTACCTTCTTCAGGAACAGATCTCGGGGCATCTATTCCAATAAAATAATTAATAAGTAGTCATGGTCCCAAAATTCTATGCCATGGAGACTGCATGTAAAATTTTAGTTTGGAAAATATTCAAATAATGACGTGGTGTGATTTTTAAAAAGTCCGCTAAATCGCACAGTGTCTCATTTAAGAAATACGGTTATGTTGAAACCTCAAAATGAAGCTTGTAAATTGGACCCTTTTATAACTATTGGATTGCTGGTAGATGTATCATGAAATGCTTGAAAACCATTGGTGAAGAGAGTGGTTTTGTTTTTAGAGTAATTAGTGATAATCTTGTTTTCAGACAATGATTAGAGAAAAAGAACAAGAGTCTGTTGAAGTCACTCTGTCATAGTGCAGGAAATAATCATTTTAATATAAGGGTGTTTGAATTTGGCATTTTCAGAATTAGAATTACTCTGAAATAATTTTTTTACAATTTAGAATGCAGAGATATAAAATTTAAAACTTCATTCTTGGGTATTGTTAGTGAAAATTTTGTCTGATTTTTTAAAAGACAGCATTTTATATGATGATTTGGAGAATGGAGGTTCTGATCAAAGAGACAGGCTATATAACCATTACAACCATTCAACAGTGAGATAAGAGGCTTGAACAGGTGTGATGGAACTGGCATAGAGAAAAATGGGTGAGGCTGATATATATATATATATATATATATATATATATATATATATATATATATCACAGAAACACAGAACAGACATTTGTAACCTACTGAAATCAGAAATTCTGGTTTAGGAGAACTACACAGTGCCAAGTTATAGCTCTAAATTTTAATGCACATATATATCTTTACTGGTATTAGCAATGGCATTCACTGCATGCAATTGAGTGTGTATACAGGATATAAGCTTTAAACCACCGTTTAACTGAATTTACAACACTGTTGCACTGAAGTTGAAATGTCCTAAGATATCTATGAAGTAAAAAGTCGTATGTATCAATATTCTTATTTTTGAAAAAAAAAAAACAAAAAAACGTTTCCTTGAACAGGAAATGGACGTATATGTGGCAGTGAGACTCTCCTCTCCTGAGATGCTCACACACTATCTGTCTCTGGCAGCTTTCCATTTGGAACAGTATTTTTCCACTCTCTTTAGATTCACAAGATGCTTTTGCTTGTTCCTGTGAGATTCCTGCCCACACTTAATTGAGAATGGATTTTGAACAACTACTCCTCTTGGAGCTACTTATTTCTTGAGAGATACTACATCAGCAATCTGGGCAATATTTACTAGGTGAATGGGTAATATTTTCATGGATTTACAAGCTTAGCCCCCTAAATACCATGATAATTAAGACAACAGATGCACAGTGCATCCCCTAGTCGATGATACTATTGCAAATATGGAAAGAAACTCAACACAAATACAAGAGCTGATTAGTCATTTAGTACTAATGATGTCACACATATTTGTTGAGCAATAACACATACAGCAAAGCTTTCAGAAATACGGAATTATATTAATATTGTGGTAACTACCTTGTTAGGTTTAAACATTAAATGACTTTTACCAAATGTAGACCTCATTGCTTTGCTTTATTGCTTCAGTTCTATTTTTTTTAATATATAACACTTCAAGAATTAATGTTAATATTTGACTTAAAGTGTATTCTTGTACTATGTTGTGCTCAAATGATCTAATTAAGAGTATCCTGGTGGTGTGAGTTTGCATTAAGTGACAAAAAGCACTCAGCATTCACTAAATGGCATTTTGTCCACTGAAGAATGGTTTCCATTTTTCTATCTTGATTTTTCTTATTTTTTATCCTTATGACTAGTTGCTTAAATAACATTCCATGATGAACACACAATATTTTTTTCTCATAGGTTTCTCTATTTCTGTTTTTTTTATCAGAATAAATCTATCCATCTCTAATTATTATGAAAGATCAGGAGTCCTACTTCAGTGAAGCAAGATAGAGTATAGCAGGATAAAGGTAAGGAAACTAGCAACATTCATAATACTTGACAAAACAGACATTCACCAGGATAAAGTCATAGAGATTTGTCTTTGCAATGGATAATCAAGTCCACATGATGTGCAGGAAAAATACTCAGCATCACATGATTCAGAATGCTATTTGATCAGCACTTTTCAATAATAGAGCTAAATTTCAAACTATAATAATATTTCAAATATTAATGACATAACAATTAGGTAAATTTATGGAGTACTTATGGCTAGAAACATTTTGTTTACATTATGTTCTACAATTATGTCCATTTTTAATATTAATAAAATGAGTCACAGAATATTAAGTGACTTGCTCATCCTCAGATATCAAATGTTTTCATTTCTAAATAAATGTGTTTTATAAACCTTATGAATGCCAAAAAAATGATAAATGGTGATATAAAATGGTATAACCTCTTGTGCAGCCTTTAATTCAAACTCTAAGAAAAAAATAGAACTCTTATACATATTAATTCTTAAGATATTTCTCTCAAAACTGGTCTCAGATGATCTTTTAGAATAGTAGGATTTTACAGTGGAAAGATTAGGTGATTTAGTAAACAACCTTTATTTTAGAGATGGAAAAATTTATGATAGAAAATAAAATCTACATACTTAGTTATTAGCATATCTAAGATTCAAATGCCTGTCATAATCTGTACTAATTTTTACATATTTATTTGTGTGATTAGTTATATGCACAAATGTTTAATTTATCCAGGGAGATTTCCAATGGTTGCAAATAAGAACCCTGACTGACAGGCTTAAAAAAAGAAAAAGAAAAAGAAAGCTTTTGACCCCCACATTTACCTGAAGCTTTTATCTCATTTGTAATAAAACAACTCAAAAATGTAATCTATATTTCCACTCAATTTTATTGATTTATAGTCTCTAATTTAACCAAATTTAGACTCCTCTCTTCAAATGTCAGACATATTTTCCCCTTAGATACCTACAAGGCAATTCAAAGCAGAGTTTGTGACACCACCCAATCCAATTCACCCTACTTCTCTTTCTCCATTTTTTTTTTCTTAGTAATTGGTGCCACTAATTACTCAGGTGATCAGGTAAACCTCACAGATATATCATTTTTGTTCCTGTTTCCCTTTAATGAACAACCAACAACCAATTCATTATTAAGTCTGTAGGCAATTCTTCCAAACCTATTTAAGAATATTAACCACTTTTTTGCCAGCTACATTGCTATCAGCTACTCCAAGCAATCATCTCCTCTGACCTCTATTGTATTATTACAACAGTCTGGTGACTGATCTTCCTGATTGCATCCTTTGTTTTCTATTGGACATGGTGATATTGTTACAGCTAATTTGGAGTCATCAATTTATAAAGAATATTTAAAGCCATGGGATGAGACCAAGAGCTCAAAAGAAATAATGGTAATGTAAGTGAAGAGGAACAAGTATTAACTCTAAGTCACGCCAACATTCAGAGGACAAGAAGAGGGTGAGAGACAGAAAAAAGTTAAGAAATAACCAGTGACACTTCAGGAAAACCAGGATATTATAACATCCAAGAAGCCTTGACAAAGTTTTTCTAAAATCAGACAGTGTTCATTTTTGTCAAGTGGTATTGCAAATTCCAAGAAGATAACTGATACAACTGGATTTGAGAAAAAAAAATCAAGTTTGTTGGTAACTTGACAAAAGTTGCATCAGTGAAATACTAAGGACAAGAGTGTTTTAGATATTTGTGCTGAGGAATTGTTGACAACAAATAGAAACAATCCCTTTGAGAAGTTTTTTGTTGTTGTTGTAGTTTGTTTGTTTGCTTTTTTCTCTTTGAAGGGATCACAGAATTGTGGTGGCAGCTGAAGAGAGAGTAGGTTCCTGGGGGGATTTTTGTTTGACTGTCTTTTAAGAAAGGTGCTAATCCAGTATATTTGTATGCTAATCAAAATTATCAAGTAGGGAGAAAGGAATCCGTGATTTAGGAGAGAGAAAGCATGTTTTTTTATCAGTTGAGATAAGCTATTAGTTCTTTCTTTTTAAAAAATATCTTTTAAAATTAATGTATTCATTTTTTTTGGCTGCGTTGAGTCTTGGTTGCTGTGCGTGGGCTTTCTCTAGTTGAGGTGAGCGGAGGATACTTTTCATTGCGGTGCACAGGCTTCACACTGCGGAGCACGGGCTCTAGGCAGGTGGGCTTCAGTAGAGCTGTGGCACGTGAGCTCAGTAGTTGTGATTTGCGGGCTCTAAAGCGTAGGCTTAGTAGTTGTGGTGCACAGGATTATTTGCTATGCAGCATGTGGGATCTTCTGGACCAGGGCTCGAACCTGTGTCCCCTGCTTTGGCAGGTGGATTCTTAACCACTGCACCACCAGGGAAGCCCGCTGTTTGTTCTTTATTAGAGACATAAGCTATTGTTATAAGTGGGATTTGTCATCTTTTATAGCAGGAGTAAATATTTGGGCAGAGATCATGTGTTTTTTGAGAAACAGAAGAAGAAATAGTGTCATCAGGTGAAACAAGGTTTCAATTAGAGTAAGAAAGGGAACACAAGGTGGAGAGAAGAGATGGAGTAGATACATAGATTTTTCTGAAGACAGGCTATAAATTCTTATGGATACAATGAAGTATGTCTGGCAGTGCACCAGGAGGAGGCATTCAGGAAGGAACTGGGAGAATCCTAATAGCTAGCTAACTGTGTGTGTGCCCAACAGACACTTAGCACAAGAAAAGCAAAGAAATTAAAATTCTGAGCAGAACATTAGGTAGCTTTCTTCACAATGTTTCTGTCTCTGGATTGAAATTTTAAGAGCAAAAAATGAAACAATAAAAATTGGAAACCATAAAGAAAAGGTGAACAGAGGTAGACTTCTAAAAATTTAAATTTACTAAGTATACTAAAAAAAAGAAAAAACTAAAAAAGAAAAAAATCATGCTTGTAATAATTTTCCAAACATTGAAATATATTTCCATATTTCCAATTTTAAATGCATATAATATAAAAATATATTTATATTTAATATATTTTAATATGTATGACACAGTACAAAAATTCTTACAAATGAATAAAATATTAAAAGAAAATTCAATAGAAAAGTGAAAAAAAGTCATGAGGTTATAATGTAGATAACCAGCATCAACCCTGGGGAAGTGGAGCTTGCTAAAACCAGATGTATACAGAATTTACTTCAGCTCTAGTGAATCTACATCTTTAGAATTAGGTAAACTATCTACATGTTTAACTATCCCCAGATAATTTTATAGATGACATACTTGAACAACTACTGGGGTAAAAAAAGTTAAGTACTATTTATAAGAATTGCTGTGGGAATAGCTTAAAGTTGCTAAAGAATGAAGTATTAATTGAACTTTTTTTTGGAAGCCATCTTTATTTTATTTATTTATTTTTAACATATTTATTGGGGTATAACTGCTTTACAATGGTGTGTTAGTTTCAGCTTTATAACAAAATGAATCAGTTATACATATACATATGTCCCCATATCTCTTCCCTCTTGCATCTCCCTCCCTCCCACACTCTAGGTGGTCACAGAGCACTGAGCTGATCTCCCTGTGCTATGTGGCTGCTTCCCACTAGCTATCTATTTACGTTAGGTAGTGTATATATGCCCATGCCACTCTCTCACTTTGTCCCAGCTTACACTACCCCTTCCCCATATCCTCAAGTCCATTCTCTAGTAAGTCTGCATCTTTATTCCCATCTTGCCCCTAGGTTCTTCTGACCATTTTCTTCTTCTTTCTTTCTTTTTTTTTTCGATTCCAGATATATGTGTTAGAATACAGTATTTATTTTTCTCTTTCTGACTTGCTTCACTCTGTATGACAGACTCTAAGTCAATCCACCTCACTACAAAAAACTCAGGTTCATTCTTTTTATGGCTGAGTAATATTCCATTGTATACACGAGCCACATATTCTTGATCCATTCATCTGTTGATGGACACTTAGGTTGCTTCCATGTCCTGGCTATTGTAAAGAGAGCTGCAATGAACATTCTGGTACATGACTCTTTTTGAATTATGGTTTTCTCAGGGTATATGGCCAGTAGTGGAACTGCTGGGTCGTATGGTAGTTCTATTTTTAGTTTTTTTAAGGAATCTCCATACTGTTCTCCATAGTGGCTGTATCAATTTACATTTCCAACAACAGTGCAAGAGAGTTCCCTTTCCTCTACACCCTATCCAGCATTTATTGTTTGTAGATTCTTTGATGATGGCCATTCTGATTTGTGTGACATGATAGCTCATTGTAGATTTGACTTGCATTTCTATAATGATTAATGATGTTGAGCATTCTTTCATGTGTTTGTTGGCAACCTGTATATTGTCTTTGGAGAAATGTCTATTTAGGTATTCTGCCCATTTTTGGATTGGATTGTTTGTTTTTTGGATATTGAGCTGCATGAGCTTCTTGTAAGTTTTGGAGATTAATCCTTTGTCAATTGCTTCATTTGTACATATATTCTCCAATTCTGAGGGTTGTCTTTTCGTCTTGTTTATGGTCTCCTTTCCTCTGCAAAAGCTTTGAAGTTTCATTTGGTCCCATTTGTTTATTTTTGTTTTTATTGCCATTTCTCTAGGAGGTGGGTCAAAAAGGATCTTGCGAGTGTTCTGCCTATGTTTTCCTCTAAGAGTTTGATAGTTTCTAGCCTTACATTTAGGTCTTTAACCCATTTTGAGTTTATTTTTGCGAATGGTGTTAGTGAGTATTCTAATTTAATTCTTTTACATGTAGTTGTCCAATTTTCCCAACAGCACTTACTGAAGAGGCTGTATTTTCTCCACTGTATATTCTTGCCTCCTTTATCAAAGATAAGGTGACCATATGTGTGTGGGTTTATCTCTAGGATTTTTATCCTGTTCCATTGAACTATATTTCTGTTTTTGTGTCAGTACCACACTGTCTTGATTACTGTAGTTTTGTAGTAGAGTCTGAAGTCAGGGAGCCTGAATCTTCCAGCTCCATTTATATTTCTCAAGATTGATTTCTCTATTCCGGGTCTTTTGTGTTTCCATACAAATTTTGAATTTTTTTGTTCTAGTTCTGCGAAAAATGCCAGTGGTAGTTTGATAGGGATTGTATTGAATTTGTAGATTGCTTTGGGGAGTAGAGTCGTTTTCACAATGTTGATTCTTCCAATCCAAGTACATGGTATATCTCTCCATCTGTTTGTATCATTTTTAATTACTTTCATCAGTGTCTTATAATTTTCTGCATACAGGTCTTTTGTCTCCTTAGGTAGGTTTATTCCTAGATATTTTATTATTTTTGTTTTAATGGTAAATGAGAGTGATTTCTTAATTTCATTTTCAGATTTTTTATCCTTAGTGTAGAGGAATGCAAGAGATTTTTGTGCATTTATTTTGTATCCTGCTACTTTACCAAATTCATTGATTAGCTCTAGTAGTTTTCTGGTAGCATCTTTAGGATTCTCTATGTATAGTATTATGTCATCTGCAAAGAGTGACAGCTTTACATCTTCATTTCCAATTTGGATTCCTTTTATTTCTTTTTCTTCTCTGATTGCTATGGTTAAAACTTCCATAACTGTCTTGAATAAGAGTGGTGAGAGTGGGTAACCTTGTTTTGCTCCTGATCTTAGTGAAAATGCTTTAAGTTTTTCACCATTGAGGATGATGTTGGATGTGGATTTGTCATATATGGCCTTTAATATGTTGAGGAAAGTTCCTTCTATGCCTACTTTCTGCAGGGTTTTTATCATAAATGGGTGTTGAAATTTTTTGAAAGCTTTCTCTGTACCTTTTGGAATGACCATAGGTATTTTCTCCTTCAATTTAATATGGTGTATCACATTGATTGATTTGTGTATATTGAAGAATCCTTGCATTCCTGGGATAAATAACACTTGATCATGGTGTATGATCATTTTAATGTGCTGTTGGACTCTGTTTGCTAGTATTTTGTTGAGGATTTTTGCATCTATGTTCATCAGTGTTATTGGCCTGTAGTTTTCTTTCTTTGTGACATCTTTGTCTGGGTTTGGTATCAAGGTGATTGTGGTCTCACAGAATGAGTTTTGGTGTGTTCCTCCCTATGCTATACTTTGCAAGAGTTTGAGAAGGATAGGTGTTAGCTCTTCTCTAAATGTTTGACAGAATTCACCTGTGAAATCATCTGGTCCAGGGCTTTTGTTTCTTGGAAGATTTTAAATCACAGTTTCAATTTCAGTGCTTGTGATTGGTCTTTCATATTTTCTATTTCTTCCTGGTTTAGTCTTGAAACGTTGTGCATTTCTAAGAATTTGTCCATTTCTTCCAGGTTGTCCATTTTATTGTCATATATTTGCTTGTAGTAATCTCTCATGATCCTTTGTATTTCTGCAGTGTCAGTTGTTACTTCTCCTTTTTCATTTCTAATTCTATTGATTTGAGTCTTCTCCCTTTTTTCCTTGTTAAGTCTGGCTAATGGTTTATCAATTTTCTTTATCTTCTCAAAGAACCAGCTTTTAATTTTATTGATCTTTGCTTTCGTTTCCTTCATTTGTTTTTCATTTATTTCTTATCTTATCTTTATGATTTCTTTCCTTCTGCTAACTTTGGGGTTTCTTTGTTCTTCTTTCTCTAATTGCTTTAGGTGTAAGGTTTGGTTGTTTATTTGAGATGTTTCTTGTTTCTTGAGGTAGGATTGTGTTGCTATAAACTTCCCTCTTAGAACTGCTTTTGCTGCATCCCATAGGTTTTGGACCTTTTTGTTTTCATTGTCATTTTTTTCTAAGTATTTTTTGATTTCCTTTTTGATTTCTTCAGTGATCTCTTGGTTATTAAGTAATGTGTTCTTTAGGCTCCATGTGTTTGCATTTCTTACAGATTTTCTCCTGTAATTGATATCTAGTCTCATAGCATTGTGGTAGGAAAAGGTACTTGATATGATTTCAATTTTTCTTAAATTTACCAAGACTTGATTTGTGACCCAAGATATGATGTATCCTGGAAAATGTTCCACAAGCATTTGAGAAGAATGTGTATTATGTTGTTTTTGGATGGAATGTCCTATAAATATCAGTTAAATCCATCTTGTTTAATGTGTCATTTAAAGCTTGTGTTTCCTTATTTATTTTCATTTTGGATGATCTGTCCATTGGTGAAAGTTGGGTGTTAAAGTCCCCTGCTATGATTGTGTTACTGTCAATTTCCCCTTTTATGGCTGTTAATGTTTACCTTATGTATTGAGGTGCTCCTATGTTGGGTGCATACATATTTACAATTGTTATATCTTCTTCTTGGATCAATCCATTGATCATTATGTATTGTCCTTCTTTGTCTCTTGTAATAGTCTTTGTTTTAAAGTCTATTTTGTCTGATATGAGAGTTGCTACTCCAGCTTTCTTTTGGTTTCCATTTGCAAAGAATATCTTTTTCCATCCCCTCACTTTCAGTCTGTATGCGTCCCTAGGTCTGAAGTGGGTCTCTTGTAGACAGCATATATATGGGTCATGTTTTTGTATCCATTCAGCCAGTCTATGTCTTTTGGTTGGAGCATTTAATCCATTTACATTTAAGGTAATTATCAATATGTATGTTCCTATTCCCACTTTCTTAATTGTTTTGGATTTATTATTGAAGGTCTTTTCCTTCTCTTGTGTTTCCTGCCTAGAGAAGTTTCTTTAGCTTTTGTTGTAAAGTTGGTTTGGTGGTGCTGAATTCTCTTACTTTTTGCTTGTCTGTAAAACTTACTTTCTCTGTCAAATCTGAATGAGATCCTCGCTGGGTTTAATTTTTGATAGTTTGATTAATATGTGTCTTGGCATGTTTCTCCTTGGATTTATCCTGTATGGGACTCTCTTTGCTTCTGGGACTTGATTAACTATTTCCTTTCCCATATTAAGGAAGTTTCAACTCTAATCTCTTCAAATATTTTCTCAGTCCCTTTCTTTTTCTGTTCTTCTTCTGGGACCCCTATAATTTGAATATTGGTGCATTTAATGTTGTCCCAATGGTCTCTGAGACTGTCCTCAGTTCTTTGCATTATTCTTTTCTTTATTCTGCTCTACAGTAGTTATTTCCACTATTTTATCTTCCAGGTCATTTATCTTTTCTTCTGCCTCACTTATTCCACTATTGATCCTTTCTAGAAAATTTTTAATTTCATTTATTGTGTTGTTCATCACTGTTTTTCTGCTCTTTAGTTCTTCTAGGTCCTTGTTAAATGTTTCTTGTATCTTCTTCATTCTATTTTGAAGATTTTGGATCATCTTTACTATCATTATTCTGAATTCATTTTCAGGTAGACTGCCTATTTACTCTTCATTTGTTAAGCCTGGTGATTTTTTGCCTTGCTCTTTCATCTGCTGTGTGTTTCTCTGTCTTCTCATTTTGCTTAACTTACTGTGTTTGTGGTCTCCTTTTCGCAGGCTGCAGGTTCGTAGTTTCCATTGTTTTTGCTGTTTGTCCCCAGTGGCTAAGGTTGGTTCAGTGGGTTGTGTAGCCTTCGTGCTGGAGGTACTAGTGCCTGTGTTCTGGTGGATGAGGCTGGATAGTATCTTTCTGATGGGCAGGTCCATGTCTGGTGGTATATTTTGGGGTGTCTGTGGCCTTATTATGACTTTAGTCAGCCTCTGTGCTAATGAATGGGGTTGTGTTCCTGTCGTATTAGTTGTTTGGCATAGGGTGTCCTGCACTGTAGCTTGCTGGTCCTTGAGTGGAGGTGGTTCTTGGTGTTGAGATGGAGAGCTCTGAGAGATTTTCACCATTTGATATTATGTGGAGCTAGAAGGTCTCTTGTGGACCAGTGTCATGAACTTGTCTCTCCCACCTCAGTGGCACAGCCCTGATGCCTGGCTGGAGCACCAAGAGCCTGTTCTCCACACGGCTCAGAATAAAAGGGAGAAAAGAAAGAAAGAAAGAAAGAAAGAAAGAAAGAAAGAAAGAAAGAAA
>NW_021703767.1:21191214-21389432 GCF_005190385.1 Monodon monoceros | reverse complement strand
GAAAGAAAGAAAGAAAGAAAGAAAGAAAGAAAGAAAGAAAGAAAGAAGGTAAAATAAAATAAAATAAAAAAGTAAAATAAATTAAAGTTATTAAAATAAAAATTATTATTATGAAAAAAAATTTTTAAGTAAAAAAAAAAGAAAAGGGACAGACAGAACCCTAGGACAAATGGTAAAATCAAAGCTATACAGACAAAATCACACACAGAAGCATACACATACACACTCACACAAAAAAATAGAGATATATATATATATATATATATATATATATATATATATATATATATCATTGCTCCCAAAGTCCAACTCAATTTGGGATGATTTCTTGTCTATTCAGGTATTGCACAGATGCAGGGTACATCAAGTTTATTGTGGAGATTTAATCCACTGCTCCTGAGGCTTCTGGGAGAGATTTCCCTTTCTCTTCTTTGTTTGAACAGCTCCCAGGCTTCAGCTTTGGATTTGGCCCCGCCTCTGCGTGTAGGTTGCCTGAGGGCGTCTGTTCTTCGCTCAGACAGGACGGTGTTGAAGGAGCCACTGATTCGGGGGCTCTGGCTCACTCAGGCCAGGGGGAGGGGGGGTACGGATGCAGGGTGAGGCTGTGGTGGCAGAGGCCGGCATGACGTTGCACCAGCCTGAGGCACGCCATGCATTCTCCCGAGGAAGTTGTCCCTGGATCACGGGACCCTGGCAGTGGTGGGCAGCAAGGCTCCTGGGAGGGGAGGTGTGGATAGTGACCTGTGCTCGCACACAGGCTTCTGGATGGCGGCAGCAGCAGCCTTAGCATCTTATGTCCAGCTCTGGTGTCCATGCTGATAGCCGTGGTTCGCGCCCGTCTCTGGAACTCCTTTAAGTGGCACACTTAATCCCCTCTCCTCGCTCACCGGGAAACAAAGAGGCAAGAAAAAATCTCTTGTCTCTTCGGCAGCTCCAGAATGTTTCCCGCATTCCCTCCCGGCTAGCTGTGGCACACTAAACCCTTCAGGCTGTGTTCACACAGCCAACCCCAGTCCATTCCCTGCTCTCCGACTGAAGCCCGAGGCTCAGCTCCCAGCCCGACCCACCCCGGCCTTTGAGCAGACAAGCCTCTCTGGCTGGTGAGTGCCAGTCAGCACCGATCCTCTGTGTAGGAATGTCACCGCTTTGCCGTCTGCACCCGTTTCTGCACTCTCCTCCGTGGCTCCAAAGCTTCCCCTCCGCCTCACCCGCAGTCTCCACCCACGAAGGGGCTTCCTAGTGTGTGGAAACCTTTCCTCCTTCACAGCTCCCTCCCACTGGTGAAGGTCCCGTCCCTATTCTTTTGTCTCTGTTTTTCTTTTTTCTTTTACCCTACCCAGGTACGTGGAGAGTTTCTTGCCTTTTGGGAGGTCTGAGGTCTTGTTCCAGTGTTCAGTAAGTGTTCTGTAGGAGTTGTTCCACGTGTAGATGTATTTCTGATGTATTTGTGGGGAGGAAGGTAATCTCTGCGTCTTACTCTTCCGCCATCTTGAAGCCCCCTTGAGCTTTTTTTTTTTTTCCCTTGAGCTTATTTTAAACTAACTTATTTTATCATTACCAGAAGCATTGTAGTTATCATCTTAATATTAATGATTTAACTTTAGTTATATAGTTAGAATATCCTAGAGGATAACTGTCCAGTTGGTAAGTGGGATTATGAGTCATCATAGTCATCAGTTTATCTTTTATTCATTAAAATACAGTGCTTCAGCCTAATTATAGAAAACAGAAAGCCAACCTCTCAGCAGGATCTAAGATGGTTTCCAAAAATCTGCCTATAACATTTTGAATATAATTTATGTAAGAGCAAACATAAATTTTATATTTATCTTATTTCAAACTAGCATACATTCACTTCTTTAGTTTATGCTAGGTGAGTTAAACGATTTTCTATTTTCTTTTGTAAGTATAAAAATATTTCAAAAGTATTTTCTAAAAAATAAAATGATTCCTAAGGTCATTTAATGATATTTCAGAATATATGTTTATATTACCATATTCAAGTTCACCTTTGGTAAAGTGAGACCATTTTAATAGGTAATATTAACCCATCTATCCTCTCAATCCCACAAGGTAGGTAATGCTACTATCAGCAATTTAGAGGGAGAGAGTGACTTGCTGAAATCACACTTATTGTTATCAGACCAGCTGGGATTTGAATCAAGGTAGTTTGATGTCAGGGTCCCTGTGCCTAAACACCACACTCTGAATGCTTTGAAAAATTAAAGACAACACTTTCAGCAAATCTATGTCATTGAGTGTGTCAAGAATGAAACTTTACATGTACTCAAAGTGAAAATATGGTAGGAATAAGAATCACTGGAATTTTTTTTTAAGTTAGGGAATCTATATGTAAAGCACAAAACTATAATACTCATAGGAGATAATGAGCTAAGTAGTGATAAGCTAACTTGAATTATGGTCATAACTTTTTAAATACACCACCAAAGGCATAATTCATGAAAGAAATAATTGATAAGCTGAGCTTCATTAAAATTGAACACATGTACTCTGAGAAAACGTCAAGAAAATGTTAAGAGAATGAGAGGACAAGCCACAGACAGGGAGAAAATATCTGCAAAAGACACATCTGATAAAGGACTGTTATCCAAAATATACAAAGAATACTTAAAACTCAACAATAAGAAATCAAACAATCCAACTGAAAAATGGGCCAAAGAGCTTTACAGACTCCTCACCAAAGAAGAAATACAGATGGCAAATAAGCATATGAAAAAATATTCCACATCTAGGTCATTGGAAAACGCAAAGTAATATAATAATGAAATACAACTGTATACCTGTTAGAATGACAAAAGTCCAGAACACTGATAACACAAAATACTGACAAAAATATGAAGCAAAAGGAGCTCTCATTCATTGCTAGTGGAAATGCAAAGTGGTATGGCTAATTTAGAGGCATTTAGAAGTTTCTTGTAAAGCTAACATGCTTTTGCCAGATGATCCAGCAATAGTGCTCCTGGTATCTACACAAAAGAGTTGAAAACGTATGTCAGCTGAAGAACCCATACACGGATTTATGGATGATGTATTCATAATTTCCAAAACCTGGAAACAACTAAGATTCCCTTCAGTAGGTGAATGGTACATCTAGACAATGAAATATTATTCAGCACCTAAAAGAAATGTGCTATGAAATTATGAGCTATCAAGTTTTTTATCAAGCCAAATGAGATGTAGTAAACTTAAATGCATATAACTAAGTGAAAGAAGCCAATCTGAAAAGGGTACATTCTGTGTAATTTCGACTATATAATATTTGGGGACAGGAAAACTATGGCGACAGTAAAAAGATAAATGGTTGTCAGGTGTTGAGGCAGGGGATAGCAGAAATGAATAAGCTGAGCACAGAAGATTTTTAGGCAGTGAAACTACTCTGTATGATAATGTAATGGTGGATCCATGTGATTACATGTTTGTCCAAACCCATAGAATGTACAACACCAACAGTAAACTGTAATGTAAATTATGGACTTCGGGTGATTATGATGTGTCAGTGTAGGCTCATCAACTGTAACACATGTACCACTTTGGCAGAGGATGTTGATAATGGGGGAGGTTATGCATTTGTGGGGGCAAAGGACATATGGGAAATCTCTCTACCTGCAGCTTAATTTTGCTGTGTCTTAAACGTGCTCCAAAAGAAAAAAAGTCTTAAAAAAAAAGGTGAGACATCATACATAAAAATAGTCCATACATTCTAAAACTCAATAAATAATTAAATATTATGAGTCACTTATTTTACTGTAATTTTGAAAGCATTAGCAGTATTTTAATGAAATACCAGAAATTATAATTTGTTTAAACAGGGATGATTTAGAGTAACATCATTGAGATTTTCAAAGCACTTTTATATGTTTCTCTACAGTTAGGATAATGGAAGGATAATCAAATGTACATAACTAATTATAATGTATGAATTATAATCTGTTTCAAATTCAAACTTATATATTATTTTTAGAACTATGGCTATTGGGAGATATGACCAGACTTAAGCAAATGAATGAAGTTAAAGTGTTTTTTTTTTTTTTTGGTTTCTTTGTTTGTTTTTTTGGCTGCACTGCACGGCATGTGGGATCTTAGTTCCCTGGCCAGGGATCCAACCCGTGCCCCCTGCAGTGGAAGCACAGAGCCTTAACCACTGGGCTGCCAGGGAGGTCCCTAAAGTGTTTTGAATTTAACATAATTACTGGATATTTCTAGTAATCCTGATACAGGTTTTTAATACAAAAATTATTGCAGAGTAGTCATAAATAAATGAAAACCCATTACCATAATCCTGTATAAAAAAATGAAAGACCAAGCTAATTTCATTTCTGCATAAGCTGACCTATACATATTGTACATAGTGAAATTTTGTTAACAATACTTCAATGTGAGAGGGGCAGAATTAATCATTTTAGCTTAGGTTGATACAAAAGCTTAACAGTTAATTTAAAAATACAATATCAAAAATATGTGCAGTATGATTCAAATTGTTACAAATATAGATTTACATATCTTTCACAAAATATAACCACATATGAGTATATGTATATGCAAATATGTATCTGTACCTATATATCTGTATTTATAAACACAATCTTTATCAATGTCTATAGTAATAATTATAACTATATATTTGCAACTATGTGTATTTATATAACCATATGAATATATATAAGCCTATAATTAACATATACTTTAGTATATATATACTAATATATAGTGTATAAAATAATACATATATTATAGGTACAGATATATTTATATCTTAAGTAAATTAACCAACATTTTAATGTGTTTATCTTTGTAGAATGAAATTTCAGGTAAATGTTATTGCCTTCCTTATACATGCCTGATTTTCCTAAATTTTCTACAATAATTATGTACTACTTTTATTACTCAAAATGTTCTTTGTGGTTTTGCTAAGCACGACTTTCAAAGATCAACACATGTGAAGATGACGACTTTGACCACGTGATGGTGGAGAGGAAACATTTTTGATATATATGAGTTATCATTAAGATTCATTCAGCAAGTATTATCTTTTAATTTTAGAAAGGAGGAGAGAGAGACAGAGAGGCATATGGGGACAAGAGACATAGTGCTAGAAACAAAATGTAAATCATGGATCTCAACACTAGGAGAAAATTGTTAATCTATCCTATTTACATGCCTAATTCTAGCATCATAAAACTTAAAACTACTTTCATTAATTGAATTTTAAACTTCTGTGAAATCAACAGGGATTTTTTACCCTGCTTCTATAAGGGTAAATACAAATTGAAAAAAAAATTATCCCCATTAAAATAAAGGAAGATATTTGCCCCATTCCCTTTTCCTTGAGCATTTACATTAGAAAACCTGTAATTGTAAATTATTTCCAGGCTTCTTGAAAATGCATGTAAATCATTCCCAAAGCTGAATAACACTATTGCCCACTTATAGCTCAGGAATGTCTTTCTCAAGAAAATGGGAACCATCTCTTTGAAATGTAAGGAAGATAGAGCTCCCATCTCCTTGTTTCTGTGGGAGGTTAGGAGCCTAACTTCTGCAGGTGTCTTGCTCAGACTTGAGAAATACTTTTTTTTCTTTTAAATAAAGCCAATTGGCTAGCACAGGTGGTCACTCTAAATATGAAGTGAGCTTAGAATAAGCTCTGTGTCACAAACAGTGCCACCACCTCCTCCACTTGAGAGTTAGTCACTGTTTTTCTCGACAGCATGTCTGTAGTGGGTTGTATCTGGTTGGCTATGAAAAGGGTGATATTTTTCTCTGCCTTTGCAATTTCTTAGTGGATTGCCTGCAAAGCTCATCACCTTCTAGTTCAGTGCTTATTCAGTAATAAAACTGTTTCATTTTTCTTGTACATTTGTGGAAAGGAATTCTCCTTTGGGAGGAGATTTTGTTTTTAATTATATTTCCCACAACACTTCCTATTGTTAATGAATTTCAGTTATTTGTCTTATGATATAATAATGGTGAGGTTTTTTTTTTTAATTTCTTGAATTTACTCTTTATGGAAATCTCCATAGTGTCAAATATTTCCAAAACATGCATTGTAAACCTTGAACTGTCAGAATTTGTATATGTATCATCTTAACTAAGTCTGCTTTCGTTTTTAATTACATCGGCTCATGGAAATAAGACAGTATCATGGAAGAAAAAATAAAGTATCTTAACAGCAAAAGTGTAATAGTTCACAGGGCCTAAAATACAATATAATTTTTCCTTTTTCTTATTAGCTAGACAATAGCGATTTGTTACAGTATTTTTTCTCTGAATTTACTTTTATTTTTTGTATCACTATTAATAATCAGTGTATGCAGTTAACCAAGGCAGCAGATGTGATGTCCTCCTAAGAGACAGTGAAATCACTTGAGACATGACTTTCCATTGCCATTATTTGTCATTTTTCATTATGTTTGAGACAATATTATGGTGTTTAAAATTAATATTCACAGATAAAGGAACCATAGTGACAATAACAGAGTTCTTTAAAACAGATTTAAAAAGATTGAAGTCACAGAACTCTGTATATTAATTATTTGATTAGAATGTACATTCCCATCAAAACCTACTCAGGCAGCAGGGTCAAGAGTTGTGGAGTCTCTAATGTGGAAACGTGCTTAGACCCTGATTTGAGTAGCAGCAAGAATGGTAACCAGTGTGTCTGGAGCAGTCTGCAAGGAGGGTAGCAGGTGATGTGTTTGGGATGAGATTAAGAGACCACGTGATACTGGGAATGTGGTTTGCTATTGCAATAACTTGTTTCTTTGGAGGAAAAATAAACTACTGGAACACTCTGATCAGAGGATTGGTAACAGCTGATTTCAAACATGCTCTCTGGCTATTGAAGATAGACTGAAGAGGACCATGGATAAAAGTAGGAAGACCAATTAGACAGATATGTTAGTAATTCCAGGTGATGTGGGCCAGGTTGGTGGACTCAGTGGAGGTAGGAAGGATTCTGAATGTATTCAAAGGGATTAATGAAATGATAATCGTCTCTAACAGAGTTCTCGTGAGTATCAAATGAAATAATATGATTAGAGCATTTAGCACAGTGTTTGACAAATAACAAGATATTGGAGAATATTGGTGAATGGTGGTAAGTAATAACAGACAAGGGTGAATTTATGGTGAAACTAAGGAAGCATATGCTTCAGAACTCCTCACTTATGAAGGTCACTTCTAAGGCACTCTTATGTTTACAAATTTGTATGATTTTTCTTAAAGAGTCCCTCAAAATGGTATAAGATTCAGGCCACAAAATTTCCTTTGCCTCAGGAAAAGTTATGATAATAATAATAATAGAGGGAGAAAAAGAAAAGGAGAAGGAGGAAAAGAATAATAGTTACAAAACTAAGGACTGGGAAGATGAGCTGGAAAACTGTGCACCAGAGCAAAGTTTTTAAAAGGCTCAAGTGAGATATGTTAATTATAAATGTAAACATACATATTTGCAGCTTCTCAAGCTTATAAAGCATAGCTGAGTAATGTTTAAATTTTATCAATCATCTTATGAAGATGAGAGGTCTCTGATGAATTTTGCTGAAAATCAGTAACTAACCTTTTTCAAATTTAATGATATATAACGATTTTTAAAGCCTATTAGTTTTCAAGAATTAATGGGAGTGCTTATGGTGGAATCAGCATGATCGCCTAGTGTAAATACTGGGTTGAACATCTGGAATCTCTTCAAAATGTTAAAATTTCTCAGGACTGCTTGGTTGGTGGATATGCCTATTATCAAATACTTTTTCATTATGTGAAATAGTATTTCATCCAGAGATGGTCACCATTACTCGCAAAGATTAGCATTAATATGTGAAGAAGGTATTCTGATTAATTTTTAAGTGTATTGAGAATGTTTATGTATAATATTATATGCCAATTGATAAATAAAATTGAATTCATGAGTACAAAGGAAATTATATAACATTTTATAAAATGCTCTTATTTTGTTTGCTTTTCATAAAAACTGAAGGGGTAGCTATACTCTTCAATCTCTTTTATAAATAAGGCACTTGAGTTCATTAAATGACTTTCCCAAGCTCTTGAGAAAGAACATGGACAAGCCAGGAAAAGACAATTGTAAAAATTATAATTTTGTATCCTTTCTAACAGTTGTCTTTAAACTCATTTTATCTCCTTTTTCTTTCTGTCTTTAAGATGCTTCTTTTTAAGTGTATTTAGCCATTTTGCTCTGTTTTAAATGACACAGCCATCTGTACTTTTCCTGAGGGGTTATTTTATACCAGAGTATGACAGCTCCTCTCGAAAAATGTTTAATCAAATCGTGACAGTCATTAATAACTATTTAGCACCTGTGTCTGTCTGGGAATCTAGTGACTTCATAGAATGTACATAAATTCCTTCAAGTTTTTGCATCATTTAACATTCTAATGAGAAAAGGGCTCATTAAGTCACTTCTAAAGGTAGACTTTGTGGAGTCCCCCTTTACTCTTTTGGATATAGAAAACATAGGGTTAAACCTACAGGAATTTAACATTTCTTCTTTCTAGTATTTTCTGCATTTTGGTTTCTTTGTTTCTGCTGAATTAGGGATCAGGGATATAAACATTATCACTGGGAGTTAAATAACTTCTGAAAAATCAATATTACAGATAATCAAAATTATTTACATTTTTGAGGTTGAGAAAATAGTTCTGCCTGAAGTTGTAGGTTGCTGTCTTCTCTCGATTGTATTTGTAGTGAAACACATAAGTGTTTGTGTATTGACAATTGAAAAATTTGAATTTTTGGAAAAAAATAATGTTTTGTGCATACATAAACATAAATATTTCATATAATTCTATTACAATTTATCACAGTGTAATAGCTATATATAGTAAATCAAATAATTATTCAAGTATTTAAATAAAATAAAAATGGATAATAATGGTAACCAACACTTGTAGCATTTATTGGTGCAAGTAGTGCTTTAAGGGTTTAATATATGTTAACTCATTTAAACTTCTCAACAATCTGTGGAAGTAAGGAGTATTACCATCTCAATCTGCAGATGAGAATTTAGGTGTAGAGAATTTAACTGCCTGGCCAAAAGTTCCATCACAGCCAAGTGGCAGAGGCAGGATTCACCCCAGGCTATTTGGTTCCAGAGTCAACACATTATCCAGCTGTGCCCTATTGTTCGCTAAAGTGCCTTTCACAGCAGAGCTCAGATGAAAGGAAAGTGACAGGTGAAAGTAGAAGATATATCAGTAAGTAAAAAAAAAAAAAAAATGTTGATTGTTGGATGGAATCAACTGTATCATCACTTAGATGAGAATAAAATAAATATTTGAATGTCAACAAGATTGAAGTTATCGTAGTTGTTAAAACACCATTGTATAACATTATGGGGTAGAATCCAATAACATAATACTGGGTGATATAAACTCAAAAACATATCCTCCCTTACTGTCTTAGTAAAGCTGTGTCCATTTTGAATAATAAGAAAAGAAAAATAGCTTTGTATGAATAACTTTTTTTTTTTTCCCTGAATGGTTCTACTCCTTGAAGTGTGTTCTACATAAGCCTAGACTAGAAAGATTGATAAGAATATTCATGGATATATATACCTATCAAATATTTTCTATATGTCACAGTTTTCTTTGCAGTTTTCTAAACATGGTCAATATTTCCTTATCCTTTTGAAATGTCTTGATCTTTGTCTCAACAGGCACACAGATTCTGTTATACTTGTTTCTGTCTATTCAGAATAATCCGAGACCAGACTGCAATTCCATTTCCACTCTCTCTTTTTTTAGGGAACTATTATGTGGCCTCAAAACCAATATCTGTGAAATAAAGTTATTTGATAGTAGCACAATACTATTAAGAAGAGCAATATTGTGTGGGATAGAATATGAAATTAGTGTATATGAGGGGCAGACACATTTTTAAGATTGACAAACGTACAGCAATAGATTCTATAAGGAGCCTGCATATAAGCTAGTAGCAGTATAGACAGGTGCTCTGTTCTCTCTTCACACTACCACCTCTCATACTTGGCACTCACTCTATTAGGCCTGGTACTTCTCCTGGTATTTGCATTTTAGACTTATCAAGATAATTTTGCGTTTTTCCCCAAACTTCACTATGTCATTTTCAATTGATTTTTTTTTTTTTTTTTTTTGGCCGCAATGTGTGGCTTGTGGGACCAGGAATTGAAGCCAAGCACTTGGCAGTGAAAGCAAGGAGTCCTAACCACTGAACTGACAGGGAATTCCCCTCAATTGATATTTTAATTACATAATTTAGCCAAATACCACATCATCAAACGAAATATGAACATGAATGTTATTTTCCCTATGGAAACTAAGTGTAATAGACAAGAAAGACTAAAAGAATGCAGGTAGATTAAAATCTTAAAGTTTTAAAATGAGGCATAGGCAATAAAAATGTAGATAAGCAAATAAGTTGTAAACTTTTGAAGGAATCTTGCCTTCAGATAACAGGGACACTGACACAGTTTTCAGGCTACTTTTAAAAAATGGAAGATTATGGATCTATATAAAATGTGTTACTGGTGAGGAGTGTTTGAACCCCAATCAGTTGAATTCATATTTAAAAAAGGATTCCTTTAGACAAATAAATGTCTCTGTACTAGAAAAGACGTTAACTTTTAAAAATAAAGCAGAAATGAACACGCCATTGTAAAGCATTATACTCCAATAAACATGGTAAAAAGATACATAAATAAATAAAAATAACTGTAGCACTCAGTAGATACACATAAAAAATAACATTTTATGTTCAAGTCTGAACATCAGGATTAATTAGCAAAATAGCATACATTCAAATTTTAAATTAAAATAAGTAAAATCAAATGCTTGAGGTAAGTTTATATTGTTGTGTATGATTCCTTTCTTTAACTTCCCTAATTATTTTAGCTAAGAAGTCTTCTGTTCTTCGATATTAATTTTGTATACCAGACATTCTCCAAGTGACTTGAGTTTGATTAAGAGGCAGAGCATTTTTCACTGACTAAAGGGTAAAAGTGATTTTTTTTTAAAAATGTGTTTATGTGTATACTGAGATAACTGACCCCTGAAGGGAGAGTTCTAAATGTGTACATGTTTAAAAGATTGACCACCCCATCAACAAAATGATACTTGGATTCACTTCTCATTCCTGTTCAGGATGAAGAATTTGCATACAGAAATAAACATCATACTATACACAAATTAAGAAAATCCCTAAATAGAAAATATGACAAGGAATGCAAAATCACTCCACATTCTCTAGTGTGACACAGCTATCTTTTGAAATTTATATTAAAGCCTTGAACTATTTTAATAAGTTCTCAAGTTTAGGAAATTTTCTATGAATTTGTATCAGATTGGTAATTTTACTAGATCTCTGAGTTTTTGCTGACTGTAAATTTAATGTATTTTACAGCTTCCTTGATCCATCAATTGTACATAGTTTAGCAGGTTTATAGTGAACAATAGCACAGAATTTTTTAAACTCAGTTTATATCAAAGAGAAAACGATAGAATTTGAGAACAAATGCATGTACAATTTTTAGTCTTTATAATTCTTCCAAGTTTGTAATACTGCTTCCTGTAACAAGTTGAAGTAAAAAACCCAGCTTCCCATCCATGATTGGAATTAGAATTCGGCATGATTTAACTATGGTGATGCTTTTATACAATTTGACAAATCTATCTCCTGTATCATATAGCTTGAAAAAATGTACTAGGAAAGAACACTGGGAACTTTGCTTGGTTCTTTCAAAGATAATGTAAATAATCTTTAAAAAGTTAAGGTTACCCACATTCAGATGACTTGAAATTGGGTCAAACCTTATTCAGGCAACTATCACTCTGAGTTATAAGTACAATCAAATATTCATTGTCACTAACCATGTTTTTTAAAAGTACACCTGTTACTATGTTGAGCTTTCAAAATTTGCCACACAAAGTTTAATGAAAGGAAATATTCAATTAAATTATACAATATTACCATAAACTTTTTCTGAAGATAATGAAAAAAAATACTATGACATGGTCTACAGGTGTCAATTTGCTACACCATTTAATAAATTCGATATGATTTTATAACAATATGATCAGAGATATCCACTCTCATGCACGACTTAATGTAGAATATAGAAGAGGCAAAAGCAAAGTAATTATTTTAGTAATTGCTTTTTTCCTTTCTTAACTGTAGTTGTATCTTATGGAGAAAATAGGAGCAAAATTTTACTATATATTATTTTTAAACATCATTATTGGAGTATAATTGCTTTATAAAGGCGTGTTAGTTTCTGCTTTACAACAAAGTGAATCAGCTACACAATACTTATATCCCCATATTTCCTCCCTCTTGAATCTCCCTCCTACCCTCCCTATTCCTCTCTTCTAGGTGGTACAAATCACCGAGCTGATCTCCCTGTGCTATGTGGCTGCTTCCCACTAGCTATCTATTTTACATTTAGTAGTATATATAAGTCCATGCCACTCTCTCACTTTGTCCCAGCTTACCCTTCCCCCTCCCCGTGTCCTCAAGTCTATTCTCTACGTATGTGTTTAAATTTCTGTCCCACTCCTAGGTTCTTCATAACCATATATATTTTTTTTCTTTAGATTCCATATATATGTGTTAGCATACGGTATTTGCTTTTCTCTTTCTGACTTACTTCACTCTGTATGACAGACTCTAGGTCCATCTACCTCACTAGAAATAAATCAGTTTCGTTTCTTTTTATGGCTGAGTAACATTCCATTGTATATATGTTCCACATCTTTATCCATTCATCTGTTGATGGACACTTAGGTGGCTTCCATGTCCTGGCTATTGTAAATAGAGCTACAGTGAATATTGTGGTACATGACTCTTTTTGAATTATGGTTTTCTCAGGGTATATGCTCAGTAGTGGGATTGCTGGATCATATGGTAGTTCTATTTTTAGTTTTTTAAAGAACATCCATACTGTTCTCCATAGTGGCTGTATCAATTTACATTCCCACCACAGTGCAAGAGAGTTCCTTTTCTCCACACCCTACAGCATTTATTGTCTGTAGATTTTTTGATGATGGCCATACTGACGGGTGTGAGGTGATACCTCATTGTAGTTTTGATTTGCATTTCTCTAATGAATAGTGATGTTGAGCATTCTTTCATGTGTTTGTTGGCTATCTATATATTCTTTGGAGAAATGTCTGTTTAGATCTTCTGCCCGTTTTTGGATTGGGTTGTTTGCTTTTTGGATACTAACCTGCATGAGCTGCTTGCAAATTTTGGAGATTAATCTTTGTCAGTTACTTCATTTGCAAATATTTTCTCCCATTCTGAGGGTTGTCTTTTTGTCTTTTTTATGGTTTCCTTTTGTGCGCAAAAGTTTTTAAGTTTCATTAGGTCCCATTTGTTTATTTTTGTTTTTATTTCTATTTCTCTAGGAGGTGTCAAAAAGGATCTTGCTGTGATTTATGTCATAGAGTGTTCTGCCTATGTTTTCCTCTAAGACTTTTATAGTATCTGGACTTACATTTAGGTCTTTAACCCATTTTGAGTTAATTTTGTGTATGGTGTTAAGGAATGTTCTAATTTCATTCTTTTACATGTAGCTGTCTAGTTTTCACAGCACCACTTGTTGAAGAGACTTTCTTTCCTCCATTGTATATTCTTGCCTCCTTTATCAAAGATAAGGTAACCATATGTGCATGGGTTTAATTCTGGGCTTTCTATCCTGTTCCATTGATCTATATTTCTTTGTTTTGTGCCAGTACCACACTGTCTTGGTTACTGTAGCTTTGTAGTATAGACTAAATTCAGGGAGCCTGATTCCTCCAGCTCCGTTTTTCTTTCTCAAGATTGCTTTGGCTATTCGGGGTCTTTTGTGTTTCCATACAAATTGTGAAAATTTTTCTTCTAGTAATGTGAAAAATGCCATTGGTAGTTTGATAGGAATTGCATTGAATCTGTAGATTGCTTTGGGTAATATAGTCATTTTCACAACGTTGATTCTTCCAATCCAAGGAAATGGTATAACTCTCCATCTGTTTGTATCATCTTTAATTTCCTTCATCAGTGTCTTATAATTTTCTGCATACAGGTCTTTTGTCTCCTTAGGTAGGTTTATTCCTAGGTATTTTATTATTTTTGTTGCAATGGTAAATGGGACTGTCTCCTTAATTTCTCTTTCAGATTTTCTTATTTAGTGTATAGGAATGTAAGAGATTTCTGCATTAATTTTTGCATTAATTTTGTATCCTGCTACTTTACCAAATTCATTGATTAGCTCTAGTAGTTTTCTGGTAGCATCTTAGGGATTCTCTATGTATAGTATCATGTGATCTGCAAACCGTGACAGCTTTCCGTCTTAGAACTGCATCCCATAAGTTTTGGATCATCGTGTTTTCATTATCATTTGTCTCTAGGTATTTTTTGTTTTCCCCTTTGATTTCTTCAGTGATCTCTTGGGTATTTAGTAGTGTATTGTTTAGCCTCCATGTGTTTGTAGTTTTTACAGATTCTTTCCTGTAATTGATAGCTAGTCTCATAACATTGTAGTCTGAAAAGATACTTGATACAATTTCAATTTTCTTAATTTACCAGGGCTTGATTTGTGACCCAAGACATGATCTATCCTAGAGAATGTTCCATGAGCAGTTGAGAAAAAGTGTATTCTGTTGTTTTTGGATGGAATGTCCTATAAATATCAATTAAGTCCGTCTTGTTTAATGTATCATTTAAAGCTTGTGTTTTCTTATTCATTTTCACTTTGGATGATCTGTCCATTGGTGAAAGTGAGGTGTTAAAGTTCCATACTCTTATTGTGTTACTGTCGATTTTCCCTTTTATGGCTGTTAGCATTTCCCTTATGTATTGTTGTGCTCCTATGTTGGGTGCATATACACTTATAATTGTTATATCTTCTTCTTGTATTGAGCCCTTGATCATTATGTAGTGTCCTTCTTTGTCTCTTGTAATATTCTTTATTTTAAAGTCTATTTTGTCTGATATGAGAATTGCTACTCCAGATTTCTTTTGGTTTCCATTTGCATGGAATATCTTTTTCCATCCCCTCACTTTCAGTCTGTATGTGTCCTTAGGTCTGAAGTGGGTCTCTTGTAGACAACATATATACGGGTCTTGTTTTTGTATCCATTCAGCCAGTCTAAGTGTTTTGGTTGGAGCATTTAATGCAATTACATTTAAGGTAATTATCGACAGGTATGTTCCTATTACCATTTTCTTAATTGTTTTAGGTTTGTTATTGTAGGTCTTTTCCTTCTCTTATGTTTCCTGCCTAGAAAAGTTAGTTTAGCATTCATTTTAAGGCTGGTTTGGTGGTGCCAATTTCTCTTAGCTTTTGTTTGTCTGTAAAGGTTTTAATTTCTCTGTTGAATCTGCATGAGATCCTTGCTGGGTAGAGTAATCTTGGTTGTAGGTTTTTCCCTTTCAGCACTTTAAATATGTCCTGCCACTCTCTTCTGGCTTGCAGAGTTTCTGCTGAAAGATCAGCTGTTATCCTTATGGGGATTCACTTGTATGTTATTTTTTGTTTTACCCTTGCTGATTTTAATAATTTTTCTTTGTATTTAATTTTTGATTGTTTGATTAATATGTGTCTTGGTGTGTTTCTCTGTAGATTTCTCCTGTATGGGACTCTCTGCAGTCCCTGGACTTGATTAACTATTTCCTTTCCCATATTAGGGAAGTTTTCAACTATAATCTCTTCAAATATTTTCTCAGAACCTTTATTTTCCTCTTCTTCTTCTGGGACCCCTATAGTTCGATTGTTGGTGTGTTTAATGTTGTTCCAGAAGTCCCTGAGACTGTCCTCAATTCTTTTCATTCTTTTTTTTTTTATTCTGATTTGCAGCCGTTATTTCCACTATCTTCCAGGTCTCTTATACTTTCTTCTGCCTCAGTTATTGTGCTATTGTGCTATTGATTACTTCTAGAGAATTTTAAATTTCATTTGTGGTGTTGTTCATCATTGTTTGTCTGCTCTTTATTTCTTATAAGTCCTTGTTAAATGTTTCTTGTATTTTCTCCATTGTATTTCCAAGATTTTAGGTCATCTTTACTATTGTCACTCTGAATTCCTTTTCAGGTAGTCTGCCTATTTCTTCTTCTTTTGTTTGGTCTGGTGGAGTTTTGCCTTGCTCCTTCATTTTCTGTGTGTTTCTCTGTCTTCTCATTTTGCTTAACTCACTGTATTTGGGGTCTCCTTTTTGCAGGCTACAGGTTCGTAATTTCCATTGTTTTTGGTCTTTGCCCCCAGTAGCTAAGGTTGGTTCAATGGTTTGTGTCGGTTTCCTGGTGGAGGGGACTAGTGCCTATGTTCTGGTGGATGAGGCTGGATCTTGTCTTTCTGGTGGGCATGACCATGTCCGTTGGTGTGTTTTGGGGTTTGTGTGACCTTATTATGATTTTAGGCAGCCTCTCTTCTACTGGGTCGGGTTGTGTTCCTGTCTTGCTAGTTGTTTGGCATAGGGTGTCCAGCACTGTAGCTTGCTGGTCATTGAATAGAGCTCGGACTTAGCCTTGAGACGGAAATCTCTGGGAGAGCTTTTGCCATTTGATATTACTTGGAGCTGGGAGGTCTCTGGTGGACCCATGTCCTGACCTCAGCTCTCCCACCTCAGAGGCAGTGGCCTGATACCCAGCTGGAGCACCAAGACCCTGTCAGCCACACAGCTCAGAAGAAAAGGGGGAAAAAAAGAAAGAAAAATAAATAAAATAAAATAATTAAAAATAAAAAATGATTATTAAAAAAAAAAAAGAATGAAAGAAGAGAGCAACCAAAGCAAAAAACAAATCCAACAATGATAACAAGCGCTAAAAACTGTATTAAAAAAATACAAAAAATGGACAGACAGAACCCAGGACAAATGGTAAAAGCAAAGCTATATAGACAAATTCACACGAAGAAGCATACACATACACACGCACAAAAAGAGAAAAAGTAAAAAAAAAAAAAAAAAAATAAATATATATATATATATATATATATATATATCTTTGCTCCCAAATCCACTGCCTCAATTTTGGGGTGATTCTTTGTCTGTTCAGGTATTCCACAGATGCAGGATACATCTAGCTGACTGTGGAAATTTAATCCTCTGCTCCCGAGGCAGGTGGGAGAAATTTCCCTTTCTCTTGTGTATTTTCACAGCTTCTGGGGTTTAGCTTTATATTTAGCCCAGCCTCTGCTTGTAGGTTGCCTGAGGACGTCTGTTCCCGCCCAGACAGGAGGGGGTTAAAGGAGCAGCTGATTTGGGGACTCTGGCTCACTCAGGCTGAGGGGAGGGAGGGGTATGGAGTGCGGGGTGAGCCTGCGGTGGCAGAGGCTGGCGTGACGTTGCACCAGCCTGAGGCGCGCCATGCGTTCTCCTGGGGAAGTTGTCCCTGGATCCAGTGGCAGGCTGCACAGGCTCCCGGGGGGGGAAGTGTGGATAGTGGCCTGTGCTCACACACAGGTTTCTTGGTGGCTGCAGCAGCAACCTTAGCATCTCATGCCCGTCTCTGGGGTCTGCGCTGTTATCCATGGCTTGTGCCCATCTCTGGAGCTCGTTTAGGCAGTGCTCTGAATCCCCTCTTCTCATGCACCCCGAAACAATGATCTCTTGCCTCTTCGGCAGGTCCAGACTTTTTCCTGGACTCCCTCCCGGCTATCTGTGGTGCAAGAGCCCCCTTCAGGCTGTGTTCACGCAGCCAACCCCAGTCTTCTCCCTGGGGTCTGACCTCCGAAGCCCGAGCCTCAGTTCCCAGCCCCTGCCCTCCCCGGCGGGTGATCAGAGAAGCTTCCCGGGCTGGTGAGTGCTGGTCGGCACCGATCCTCTGTGCAGGAATCTCTTCGCTTTGCCCTCTGCACCCCTGTTGCTGCACTCTCCTCCGTGACTCCGAAGCTCCCCCCTCCACCACCCGCAGTCTCCGCCCGCGAAGGGGCTTCCTAGTGTGTGGAAACACTTCCTCCTTCACAGCTCCCTCCCAGAGGTGAAGGTCCCGTCCCTATTCTTTTGTCTCTGTTTTTTCTTTTTTCTTTTGCCCTACCCAGGTACGTGGGGAGTTTCTTGCCTTTTGAGAGGTCTGAGGTCTTCTGCCAGCGTTCTGTAGGTGTTCTGTAAGAGTTGTTCCACATGTGGATGTATTTCTGATGTATTTGTGGGGAGGAAGGCAATCTCCATGACTCACTCCTCCGACATCTTGAAGGTCTCTTATTATTGTACATATGTTTATGTTAAGGTTTATGCTATGAATGGAAGTGCGTAATAAATTGTTATTGTGATTGATTGTTCTAATTAAATTTCTTATTTAGAGGAATTAAAAATAAAAGTAGAGCTATATGTAATTAATCCATTAAATATTCACTTTATCTTATTTAAAAAAAATCATAGGGACTTCCCTTGTTGTCCAGTGGGTCAGACTCTGTGCTCCCAATGCATGGGGCACAGGTTTGATCCCTGGTCGGGGCACTAGATCCTGCATGCATGCTGCAACTAAGAGTTCACATGCTGCATCTAAGAGTCTGCATGCCACAACTAAGCCCTGCATGAAACAACTAAAGATCATGCATGCTGCAACTAAGACCCAGTGCAGCCAAAGTAAATAAATAAATAAAAAGTAAACTTAAAACAGCAAGAACAACACAGCTTATGAGACCTTAATGTGTAAAACTACTTCACCTTATTTATGTGCATACTATTTTTGTTTGGATCTTGTCTAGGCAGCTTTCTGAATCAAGGAGAAAACATACATATACATCTAAGTAAATAAGCATAGACTGTTTTGGACTTCTGTTGTTTATACTCTCTGGCATTCTTGCATATTTACTGTGATGTTTTGGAAAACTGTCCATAATTTGGTAGGAGAGACCTTACCTCTATATAGACTTAGTAACTGGCTTAACTCAGTTTAATCATAAACCCTGTGGTTCAGGAAAGAGTCAAATTTTGAACCACTGAAAATCATGTTCAGGACTTCAGCTTAGCTGCTCAGACAGAGCAGCACTGTCTCCCTCAATGTGGCAACGATGTAAGCAAGTTGGTCTTTCTGTGTGATCCCAAGAACACCTGATGCTGCTGGAGGGTATCTCATGGGGACCCAGAGGATTGGGTCTGTGAGAAATAAAAAAGAAGGCTGGAGACATAAGCTGGGCCTTTGGTGATATTGGTAAAGAGACTAAGGCAAACTTTATCTTTTGCTTTAATTATTGGGTTAGCAAAATGTACCAAACATTTTTTGTTGTTTAAAGCAGTTTGAGTTTTCTTTTTTTTTTTTTTTTTGGTCACTTGGAACACAGATTTCTATCACAGACAGATAAGCATGGAATTACATTGTTGGTCTCTCACTTTTCACTCTAGAGCTACTTTCTCATGTTGAGTGGAAAGTGATATGACTTATAGGCAGAGAGCCCTTCATCTTAAAGTGTTCTCTTTATGAAGTCTTACATTCATATGCCATGCCCAAAACAAAACAAACAAAACCAAAAAGATTCAGATGCTCCTCTTCTGTACAGCTACTTTCTCTTTTTCTAATGGAATACAAATTTTGAATTGATAGGGTTTTCCTCTTCACTTTAACTGATAGGAATCTCAGAACCAAATTTACGACATAACCTCTGTCAGCTACAAGAAAGATGGTGATGTTCCCTTCAGTGAACTCACTTTACTTTGTGTTCAATGTGTAAATAATACCTTTATGTCTCCTGATTCTTACTTAGCCTTATTTTTAATTGTATTTAATTGTATGCATTTGTGTTAGGAAACAACTATTCTTGGTACTGAATTAGAACAACAATAGGTAAGTAAAATAAGAAAATATCACCACAAAAATAACGCAAATACCTGTCAATCTCTTAGGATTCTGTGGATTGTAAATGACAAAAATCAGATTCAATTATTTTCAGAAATAAGGAAAATGTACTGTTTTCCTCAGGAATTCCAAGGTTAAGGTAACTTCCAGGTTGGTTTAGTCATCAATTTAACAATATTTTCAAGGATGTAGGTTCTTTAAGTATCTTATTTTCTTCTTCTTCTTCTTTTTTTGCCTGCCCCACAGAGGATCTTTAGTTCCCCAACCAGGGACTGAACCCATGCCCCTACAGTGGAAGCACAGAGTCTTAACTACTAGACTACAAGGGAAGTCCCCTTTAAATATCTTAATTGTGCCGTTCTTAGATTTGATTTCACTCTAATATAGACAACAAGATGGCAGCAGCAATTTTGGTTAGCTCAACCTATTATGACAAATCCTGACAAAGGAAAAGAACAGTCCTTTCTGCTAGTTATCTCACTGGAAAAATAAAACATCTTTCCAAAAGCCACCTCATCTTTCACAGAGAGTTTTAACCTTCACAATTCTGAAACAGCCCCATTCGAGGGAAATTAAATTATTACAATTTCCCTAGAATTCAACTAAGGTTCTGTACAACTTGACGCATTAGTCACAGTGTTCATCACTATGTGTCTCTCATTTTCAAATTCATTTTCAAATTCATTTTCATGTTATTGTTTTATATAACTAAACTCTATTCTAGATATTAAAGATTTGATGTTCTAAAAATAAGAGTTGCCCTTAAAGTAGAGGCACATTTAAAATACTACAGTTATCTTACACTTTAGAGTGAATCTCCAATGTTTTCACAGTTGTTAATTCAAATAATATTTTGAAAACTTACAATATATCAAGCACTGTTTTCTCTTTTTGTTAGTAGGAAATTATAAGTGATAAGCTGTGTCTTCAAGGAGATATCTTTTCTTAATTAATTATTCAATTCAACAGATACTTTTGCACACCCCACTTATGCCAGGAACTGTGTTAAAAATTGGACAATGAACATTTAACAAAATAAATATGGCCTTTGAGAAGTATATATTAATTCAAATTTCCTTCCCCCCCAAATCCTAAACTCCTTTCCATGTTTTATAAGATTATGGCAAGTGGTAAATTTTGTTAAAAAGCTAACTTTGATGATAGTGTGGGAGTTGACTGGATAGGAATGAAGGTGGAGTCAGGAAAAGAGTTTAGAAAGTAAACCAGTCAAAGAAAAATAAGTACTACGTTATTCCACACATATGAGGTATCAAAAACAGTCAGATTAATAGAATCAAAGAGTGGAATTGTGGCTTCCAGGGGATGGGGAGAGGGAGGAATGGGGGCTACTAATTAATTGATATAAAGTTTCAATTAAGCAAGATGAATAACCTCTGGATATCTACACTACAACTTTGTAACTAAAGTCAACAATTCTGTATCATATCCTTAAACTTTATTAAGAATGTAGATCTCATGCTAAGTGTTCTTATCAAAAAAATAAAAAAGTCAGCAAAGTTAAGAAAAAACTCCAATATAGATGCCAGGTTAATATATTGCACATTCTATCAAATTGATTTATAATTCACAACCTATTATTTCTATGGTGAAAAAAGGCACCCAGCACATGGGTATGTAAATACACATGCATGTGCATACTCACAAACTCATATGCACCCTGTCACACATTTTCATGAGCATGCACATGCACAATCACCCACAAAAGGTCTTGTGCACACATACACACATAGTTGCACATGCATTCATAAACACTATGCACTAACAACCACATGCATACTCATACACGCTCACACATGTAAAGCACATATATACACATTTACACACATTCAAACATACGTTCACAAATACAGATATACATATCTCTCAAGTGCTATGCATAAATTAACCACTTTTACTGAATCTGCACAACAGCACTGTAAGTTAAGTATTACTAATTGTACATTGTACATATGAAGATATTGAAGCTCATGGAAGTAAAAGAACTTCTTCAAAGTTATGTAGTTAGTACCTGGGAAGGTGTGTCTGATTCCAAAATGTGTACCGATGTCTGTAGAATTAGAAACAAACCAACTTACTGTGTTGGTGTCCTCTAAAAGATGTCACTAATTATACTATAATTTTAGTTAATAAAACTCAAAGCACATTTCTTTGAAACATTTCCCACTTAACTTTTAAATTTTGCATTCATTTGTGGAAAATTTAATCCACATGTTTCTGATTCACTTACACCAAATCCTTCAAATATTTTCTCTTAAAGATATTTGATGTTAATAAAAGGTTTTTGAATTTTTCAGGGAGATTTTCCATTATTTATACATATGAAAAACAGACAAAACCATTGTCCCAAACTCAGGGAGATTTAGAGTTATGTTTGAGATGGTTTTTCTGTTCTTTTATTTTGAAGATCATTTGCTATTCATACTCAGTTATTTGAACAAATAATCACTTGATTTTTGTAAAAACAATAACTAATTATGATAGACTCTAAGAACTATGATGCTGATCTAAAATAGTAACAATAAATATGTATCAAATATTTGCCAGAGAGAAGTTTTGATCAGAAGAGAACATTAAGTCCCCAGTGTATGAGAGGAAGGAGATGGAATTCAGTATTTATTCGGGTATGAGAGGAAGGTACTTTTATAATAGTTGCATGTGTGAAGGATTTTTGGTTTCCAGGAAGCTGTCCCATGAGGATTCACTTCCTCCAGATTGTGTATCTGGTCCCATATGGCTGAATACCCTGGTCCCTAATACTCATTCCCCTTTGAGTTTTCCCTGTACTTTGAGCCACCTGTAATGGTGCTGATCTTGTTGCTTTTACATAAGAATAAAATCTTAAAGTGTAACAAGTCTGATGTGGAGAAGGTGCGATCTTGAAGGAAGAATGTTAATGTACCTGGTGACACCAAGTTCAAAAGTTTTTCCTCCACCTTTTCTTCAGAAGGACATATATATTTTACTAAAATGCTATTTCCAAGGCACTTGTTGAGGAGGGGTGCACTCCTTCCTGGGATACCCTTCTACCCTTCAACACTTAAAAATCCTGTTTTCTTAGGCTTGTAAAAGACAGGAACAAGGCACCTGGTTCCTGGAATCTAAGTAGCAGTGACATGTAGACAATCTAATCAGGATAGTAGGGTTCAGGAAAGGGATGGAGTAAAGTAAGATCTTATGAGTATTCACATCATCTATATAATTTGATTGCTATCCTTAAGTTACAGTGTAATTAAATGTTTTAATACAGTACACTGGATTTTCAAAACAATAAATTAAAAAAAATGAAAGTAACTGATAAGTCTAGGAAGAGGTACAGTAGCAATTGTTTTTATTCTTAGAAAAATATCTGGATTTCTGTAGTCTCAAAATTCTGCTCTCCAGGGGAATTGTTAATTTTACTATTCCATGTCTACTACATATAGGTCACCATACTACATATGTCTACTACATATAGGCCACCATATCTTGCACAAAGTTATAGCAATTTTGGTAAATAAACAAAATCCTATGTTTAACCAGTGAGTCATTGAGTCCAACATCCTGGTCACATGTGACAGTCCACATAATCTTCTCATGCAGCAACCTCATTTCACTAAAACAAACAAAACTGTAGAAAGTACAGTTCTACATATACTGAAAAAATCAGGCTCTTCATGACACACACAATTTATTTTCAGCAAGAAAGCATTTGACAATTTTGTACCTATAAAAAGTCCAGTGGAAGAAATTAAATTTTGACCCTGAGGTACTTACTTTTAAATGGAAGAGTAGATTTACATTCTTAACCATTAGTCATAGAGGAGTGGGTGGAACTTGAAAAAAAATTTTCCAAAACAAACCTGAAGATTGAAGTCTTCCCTCCTCTGCACTATGATGTTAAAGTAAAGATGGCTTTGCATGTATATAGTTTGTCTTAGACATCACTTCCAGTAAACTATTTTGGCAAGGCCATCATCATAAACAGTGACAGCAGGAAATGTGATTCTTCATCTTCTCTCCAGATTATTTTGCTGCAACAATCTAGTATCACCTGTAGGCATATTTCATCATCGGCTGAGGAATAAATTAGAAATATGTCTCTCTCTTGCCCACATCAGAGCTTCTTTAAAATAATGAGAGAGAGACAGAGACAGAGAACATGAGAGAGGGAGAGGAAGGAAGAGGGAAAGGGAGAAGGAGAAGGTGAAAAGAGAAGTAAAGAATTTGAGAGGAAAAACTAAAAAGTGAACAAAAAGGCAGAGAACTGGGGTATCTAGAAATAAATGCATATATAAAAATAATTAATAATTTTCAATGGATAGATCATGTTTCTAAATATTAAACTATATTAAATAATATCAAATGATAAAATGTTGAGCAGTAAAATGTTAAATGAAGTGGGTCAAAAATATCTGCAAGCTGAAGAAAAACCAAAAGAAACAAATATGATGGAAAATAACTTGTCATATAAAACAATTAATTAGGGGACTGATAAAATTCTTAGTTTTATTAGTTCTGGAATTCACGGTCAATTTGCCAGAAAGTTCTGATGTCTACAAGGAAGAGATCTGATTCCTAATAGAAATATCCCTAATCATCCTCATTCTATTGCTAATTTAAATAAGGGAAATGTTTCATTATCTCTAATCATTCTCTCTCCTGCCTTTTTCTCATTCTTTACCTAGTTCTTGATTTTGTTATAGCTCTTTCTCTTTAAATCTGCTTTGATTAAATTATTCCCTTTTCCAATAAACAGAAGAACCAACATCAGATTCGGTCAATGAGAAAGCCTAGAACTGATGGCATACTGAGGTTGTGGTGACCAATCATGTCAAAGACACAGGCTAGACAAGACTGGTCTAGTGTATGCTGATGTGATGGATTATTAAGAGATTGGGAGATTAGGGTGCTATATTCCAAAACAAAAGTTAGGGAAGTTATAATTTAGTTACAGTATTGTACTGTAAACTTTGAATGATGTGATTAAATATATCAGTAAATAGGAATTGTTAAAGTATTGACACTAAAATGAGAGAATGATATCCATCAAGCACACACAAATACACTTCAGCATATTCAACTACATGCCATAAATATTTGCAAGTGAATAAATATTGAAATTCTATTGACAGAGACCCAATTCTTGACATTGTGCTTAAGAATTTAGGTTTGCCCATTAGGATCTAAAATAGTACTATACACCTTGTTTAGTAAATGTGATGAGTAGAATGAGGAAAGAGAGATGAGAACAAGATCATATGTATTTTTGATTAGTTGTTTTGAAAGAATGAGTTAACTGCAAGATATTTAGAATAAAATATTACCATTGAGTAAAGAATATAATACAGGAGGACATAAAGATAAATAAAACATTGAAAACATTACATTTCACTGATTCTCCTCACCATAATCCACCAGTGATGGCTTCTTCATAATGTATAATATGTATAAAAGTAAAATGATGCAGCTTAATTCCAGTTTTAATCTCAAAACTATCTTTCATTGTTTTTAATTTTCACAACCTTTGAGCTAATGAGGTGTTAGGGTGCAGGGGGCTTAACTGGAAGAAGAATGAGACAGGACTCCACTGTTTTTACAGTCCCTATGAAAAATACAAGTGTGTTGAGTCATTCATTTAGGTAAATCCTCCTATCTTTGTTTTCTAGGGAGACTGTCCATTGATTTATAATAAACTACAGGGTTTCTCCTGTTTCAGACCTGCTCAAGAATTGCTAACTATAGCCTTTGCTTTGATTCTATGGGCTATCCCATATCTTTCCCATCAATTACTTTATTTGGCTAAAGATAGCCTGATCTGTTTCTATAGCTTGTAAACAAATAGGTCAAAAAGACACTGACACAATGATAACTATTAGTTATCATTGATCTAAGCACTGCCAGAAGAGTTGTCATCATAGCTCTGTATAAGCAATTTGCTTGCAGAAATTAATGTACTGCTTTGCCTCGGACATAAAATCAGATTCAAAAAGAGAGCTTGTGGGAAAGTGAAAGATCTTTTTATCCTCTCTAAAATTATGATGGTAACCAAACAATTAATTTTCTTATCAACTGATTATATGACATTTCTTATAAATCTATCCTTTTTATTGATATGAATTATCTTGTAGAATATCACAGTAAGCCACAACTATGAATACAATTTGTGCCTTAACTGTAAGATAAAAACACAACATTTTTACCTAATACCTTGAATTGCTCTTCTATTTCCTCTTTTCTTTCACAGCTTTACCCAAAAATCATTCTGATCATATTAAAGATTATGACCATGCAGCTTTAACTTTCCCCTATCATGTTTTATTTCTCTGCATGCACATACACACACACACACATTACTTGTGAGCTGTCTTCTTATTAAACTAGAGTATAAACTCTAGAAGAGCACATACATACATTCTTTTGTTTTTCTTTTCTGGCCTTTCACCCTAAGATCTTTGCTGTCTTCTCTTTGTAGCTGCCAGCATCTAAAGAGTGACCGGGATAAGGGGCTTTCCTATACCTGCTCATGACTGTAGCCACGTTTAACCCCCCCAGTTCTTGGTGCTTCCAGACTTCACTGTACCTAGTGCCCCCTCCATTATGGCATCACATACAAAAGGATGGTAACGTGCACCTGTACAAAACATGTTAAATGTTTTTTTGTGTGTATGTATGTTCATTCATGTATTTTCATTTTTAAATTGAAGTATTGTTGAATTATAATATTATATTAGTTTTAGGTGTACAGCATAGTGATTGACTTCTGGATTTGTTTGTTTGTTTATTTCTTTTCCTCAATACCCAGTCACTGCAAAAGTGACTAGCACCAAGTCATTATTCAATAATATTTGTTAAATGAATGAATAAAAACTTAAAAAAACTAATCTAAAATATCTAAAGGAAATATGAAATGAAATTTTCCAAATCCTCCTGTAGAAACTCATCTTGTTCCACCAGTTCATTTAGCTGAACTAATTTGTCTGGTATATTAAACTGTTGATAGCCTTTGCAATTTTATTAGAAAAATATCAGAAATTAATTCAATGGCAACATTAGAAACATTCATACTATGACCAAGTTACTTTGCAAGACTCTAGGAAGAGGGGTTATTATTGTCTATCATGATGTCTTTTTATCACCAGTGGTTGTATTTGCATTAAGATGGGCAAAAAGATTATGTCATAAGTTTACAATATTGAGAAGTGTGTTAATAAAGATGTAGGCTAACATTTATAAATGTATGCATGAAAAGATGATGGCAACATAGATGGATAGATAGATGATAGATTAATAGGTAGATAGATAGATAGATAATAAAAAGCAAAATAGAAAGATATGTCTGATAAAAAAGTTTTCCATCCAAGTTTTCAACATGAAATGAATTATTAGATTTTCATGGTCCTCCAAAGTGAAAAATAAATCCTTTATTCCTTGAAATCAGTGAATGAATAGTGGTTGAATATTGAAGTCCAATGATTATGATTTCTACAAAACTTTAAAAATCTAACTTTATATTTAAAGACTGATCATGTTTATGGTTAGATTATGTAACTAAGATGTCTGGTTATAAATGGCAATTACTATTAGTATCTAGCAAACACTATTCCAATAACTATAAAATGTATATGAATACATGAAATATGGGGAAAGCTCATAACACACACACATGCACACAAACACAAACTAAAGTTTGCAAGTGATCTACACTCAGATTCTAGGATACAGTCTAACTAACTCTAAGATCCACTGAACTTGAAAAAAAAACAATTTTAAGTTCACCACAGCTAAGCTTTTAAAAACAGAGCTAATCAACAAACTTGCAGGATGTAACAAATATCATTGCCTCTCTCCCCAAGTGTCTATATTTGAATTAGGAACTCTGGGGCTGTAGTATTCAGAAAAGAATTATACAGCCAACACTAAGCTATGTGGGAGTTTCTTTCTGAAGTAGCTAGAAAATGTTGAGCTCACTTCCTATGACACACGGCTATGTAGTGGCTCTTGCATCTCTGGTATTGGTAAAGAAAATTGTGTGGCTCTGTGTTGAATGGGTAAATATTATATATAGTGATGTAAGAATGGTCTTGCTGTGGGGCGAGGTGAGCTGGATAATCACACTTAAGAAGGACAAGCAATCATCAAAATCACTCTTATCCCATAGACTAAATATGTTGCATACTAAATTATGATTAATTATACATTTGCACTTTTTAATTGACCTCAGCAAAGCAAAGCTAACCAGAATCTCCATTAGAAATCGCACATTTTTCTTATGTTTCCTTTATTTTATGGCTAAAACTTGGTTGGGGGTAAGGTAGAAGAATACAGCAAGGGAAAGGAGTTAAGGTGTATTGATCAATATCATGGGGTCTAGAGTAAGGTATCTTGTTCTAAATCTTGACTGCATCTCTCACTCATATGAATTTTGGAAAACAAGTTTGCATCCTTGCACCTCAGATTCCTCATCTGTGATATATGTATATTAATTACATTTAAGACTTTGAGATATCAAAAAGATTAAAGATCTTAATAAAGGTGAAGTGCTTTGAACAGTTTCTAGTAATTCATAAGTCTCATCAGATGTTGATGTTTCAAATGTAAGATACCTTAGGAATGAAAAAGCTTCCTTCTCAGTTAAGTGGAACCCTATGAGGAAATGGGATAAATCTCACAATGATCGTGTTCCATCTTGAGAAACAAGATGGAAATTGGAGAAGCATTCATATAGATGAGAATTGGAGGTCACAGTGGAGAAAATGAGTCACTAATTGATAGAACTGGGAGCAGAGGGGGAGAATGTGAGAATTTCAAGATGCTTAGCATTTTTGCTTGAGTGACATTAACAGAGATGACAGGCATATGCAAGAAGCAAGGAAGAGAGTGGTAGGACACACGGTTGGGGAAGTTAGCAGGGGCCAGATCAGAGCACAGTAATGCAGGGCTTAATTGTCTCTTTTTCTCTCTATCAACAAATAATCCATCTTACCAGTAGCCAGCCACATTCATTTTCCTCAGTATCTTTGAACTTTCCAAGCTTATTTCTGCCCCTGGTATTGGTACTGGTACTTGCTTTTGCCACTCCCTACAAACCCCGCCCTCAAGTCCTAGAAGGGCTACTTACTGTCACTCAGGTCTCAACTCAAACTCTATCCCTAGCTGTGGCTGTTCCTGACATTTTTGTTTTGTTTTTAACTCTTTAACATTTTTATTGGAGTATAGTTGCTTTACAATGTTGTGTTAGTTTCTTCTGTACAACAAAGTGAATCAGCTATATGTATACATATATCCCCATATCCCTTACCTTTTAAGTCTCCCTCCCACCCTCCCTATCCCATCCCTCCAGGTGGTCACAAAGCACCGAGCTGATCTCCCTGTGCTATGCGGCTGCTTCCCACTAGTTACCTATTTTACATTTGGTAGTGTATATATGTCCATGCCACTCTCTCACTTTGTCTCAGCTTAACCTTCCCCTTCCACTTGTCCTCAAGTTCATTCTCTATGTCTGCATCTAAATCTTGTCCTGCTCCTAGTTTCTCCATAACCTTTTTTTTATTTTTAATATTTTTTTTAGATTCCATATATATGTGTTAGCATATGGTATTTGTTTTTCTCTTTCTGAGTTACTTCACTCTGTATGACAGACTCTAGGTCCATCCACCTCACTAGAAATAACTCAATTTCATTCATTTTTATGGCTGAGTAATATTCCACTGTATATATTTGTCACATCTTCTTTATCCATTCATCTGTCAATGGACAATTAAGTTGCTTCCATGTCCTGGCTATTGTAAATAGTGCTGCAATGAACATTGTGGTACATGACTTTTTTGAATTGTGGTTTTCTCAAGGTATAAGCCCAGTAGTGGGATTGCAAGGTGATATGGTAGTTCTAATTTTAGTATTTTAAAGAACATCCATACTATTCTCCATATTGGCTGTATCAATTTACATTCCCACCAACTGTGAGAGGCTTCCCTTTTCTCCATACCCTCTCCAGCATTTATTGTTTGTATATTTTTGATGATGACCATACTGACTGGTGTGAGGTGATACTGCATTATAGTTTTGATTTTCATTTCTCTAATGATTAGTGATGTTGAGCATCCTTCCATGTATTTGTTGGCAATCTGTATATTTTCTTTGGAAAAATGTCTATTTAGGTCTTCTGCCCATTTTTGGATTGGGTTGTTTGTTCTTTTGATATTGAGCTGCATGAGCTGCTTGTATATTGAGGAGATTAATACTTTGCCAGTTGCTTTGTTTACAAATATATTCTCCCATTCTGATGGTTGTCTTTTCATCTTGTTTATTGTTTCTTTGCTGTGCAAAAGCTTTTAAGTTTCATTAGGTCCCATTTGTTTATTTTTGTTTCTATTTCCATTTCTCTAGGAGGTGGGTCAAAAATGATTTTGCTGTGATTTATGTCATAGAGTGTTCTGCCTATGTTTTCCTCTAAGACTTTTATAGTGTCTGGCCTTACATTTAGGTCTTTAATCCATTTTGATTTTATTTTTGTGTATGGTGTTAAGGAGTGTTCTAATTTCATTCTTTTACATGTAACTGCCCAGTTTTCCCAGCACCACTTATTGAAAGGCTGTCTTTTCTCCCTTGTAAATCTTGCCTCCTTTATCAAAGATAAGGTGACCATACGTGCGTGGATTTATCTCTGGGCTTTCTATCCTGTTCCATTGATCTATATTTCTATTTTTGTGCCGGTATCATACTTTGTTGACTACTGTAGCTTTGTAGTATAGTCTGAAGTCAGGGAGCCTGTTTCCTCCAGCTCCATCTTTCTTTCTCAAAATTGCTTTGGCCATTCGGGGTCTTTTGTGTTTCCACACAAATTATGAATTTTTTTGTTCTAGTTCTGTGAAAAATGTCATTGGTAGTCTAATAGAGATTGAATTGAACCTGTAGATTGCTTTGGGTAGTATAGTCATTTTCACAATGTTGATTCTTCCAATCCAAGCACATGTTATATCTCTCCATCTGTTTATATCATCTTTGATTGATATCTTATCATTTTCTGCATAGAGGTCTTTTGTCTCCTTAGGTAGGTTTATTCATAGGTATTTTATTCTTTTTGTTGCAATGGTAAATGGAAGTGATTCCTTAATTTATCTTTTAGAATTTTTGTCGTTAATGTATAGACATGTAAGAGATTTCTGTGCATTAGTTTTGAACCCTGATACTTTACCAAATTCATTGCTTAGCTCTAGTAGTTTTCTGGTAGCTTCTTTAGGATTCTCTATTTATAGTATCATGTCATCTGCAGAGAGTGACAGTTTTACTTCTTCTTTTCTGATTTGATTCCTTTCATTTATTTTTCTTTTCTGATTTCCAGGGCTAAAACTTCCAAAACTATGTTGAATAATATTGGTGAGAGTGGGCAACCTTGTCTTGTTCATGATCTTAGAGGAAGTGGTTTCAGTTTTTCACCATTGAGAAAGATGTGGGCTGCGGGTTTGTATATATATGGGCTTTATTATGTTGAGGTTGCTTCCCTCTATGCCTACCTTCTGAAGAGTTTTTATCATAAATGGTTGCTGAATTTTGTCAAAAGCTTTTTCTGCATCAACTGAGTTAATCCTATGGATTTTCTCCTTTAGTGTGTTAATATGGTTTATCACATTGATTGATTTGCGTATATTGAAGAATCCTTGCATTCCTGGGATAAACCCCACTTGAACATGTTTTATGATCCTTTGACTCTGCTGTTGTATTCCATTTGCTAGTATTTTCTTGAGGATTTTTACATCTATGTTCATCAGTGATATTGGCCTGTAGTTTTCTTTTTTTGTGACATCTTTGTATCAGGATGATGGTGGTCTCGTAGAATGAGTTTGAGTGTGTCCCTCCCTCTGTTATATTTTGTAAGAGTTTGAGAAGGATAGGTGTTAGCTCCTCTCTAAATGTTTGATAGAATTCACCTGTGAAGCCATCTGGTCCTGGGCTTTTTTTTTTTTGGAAGATTTTTATTCACAGTTTCAATTTCATTGTTTGTGATTGGTCTGTTTATTTTATATTTCTTCCTGGTTCAGTCTTGAAATGTTGTGCTTTTCTAAGAATTTGTCCATTTCTTCCAGGTTGTCCATTTTTTTGTCATATAAATGCTTCTAGTAATATCTCATGATCCTTTGTATTTCTGCAGTGTCAGTTGTTAACTTCTCTTTTTTCATTTCTAATTCTCTTGATTTGAGTCTTTTCTCCTTTTTTCCTGATGAGTCTGGCTAATGGTTTATCAATTTTGTTTATCTTCTCAAAGAACCAACTTTTAGTTTTACTGATCTTTGTGATTGTTTCCTTCTTTTCTTTTTCATTTATTTCTGATCTGATCTTTATGATTTCTTTCCTTCTGCTAACTTTGGGGTTTCTTTTTTTCTTGTTTCTGTAATTGCTTTAGGTGAAAGGTTAGGTTGTTTATTTGAGCTTTTTCTTGTTTCTTGAGGTAGGATTGTGTTGCTATAAACTTCCATCTTAGAACTGCCTCTGCTGCATCCCATAGGTTTTGGGTCACTGTGTTTTCAATGTCATTTGTTTTTCGGTTGTTTTTGATTTCTTCAGTGATCTCTTGGTTATTTAGTAGTGTATTGTTTAGCCTCCATGTGTTTCTACTTTTTAGTTTTTTCCCCTGTAATTGATATATAGTCTCTAGCATTGTGGTCAGAAAAGATACTTGATAAGATTTTAACTTTCTTAAATTTACCAAGGCTTGATTTGTGACCCAAGATATGATCTATCCTAGAGAATGTTCCATGAGCAGTTGAGAAAAAGTGTATTCTGTTGTTTTTGGATGGAATGTCCCATAAATATCAATGAAGTCCATCTTCTCTAATGTGTCATTTAAAATTTGTGTTTCCTTATTTATTTTCATTTTGGAGGATCTGTCCATTGGTGAAAGTTGACAAAATACCCTATTATGATTGTGTTATTGTTGATTTCCCCTTTTTATGGCTGTTAGCATTTCCCTTATGTATTGAGGTGCTCCTATGCTGGGTGCATAAACATTTACAATTGTTATATATTCTTCATAGATTGAACCCTGGATCATTATGTAGTGTCCTTCTTTGTCTCTTGTAATAGTCTTTTTTTTTAAGTCTATTTTGTCTGATATGAGAATTGCTACTCCAGCTTTCTTTTGGTTTCCATTTGCATGGAATATCTTTTTCCATCCCCTCACTTTCACTCTGTGTGCATTCATAGGTCTCTTGTAGAGAGCATATATATGGGTCTTGTTTTTGTATCCATTCAGCCAGTCTATGACTTTTGGTTGGGGCATTTAATCCATTTACATTTAAGGTAATTATCAATATGTATGTTCCTATTACCATTTTCTTAATTGTTTTGTGTTTGTTTTTGTAGTCTTCCTTCTCTTGTGTTTCCTGCCTAGAGAAGTTCCATTAGCATTTGTTATAAAGCTGGTTTGGTGGTGCTGAATTCTCTTAACTTTTGCTTGTCTGTAAAGGTTTTAATTTCTCCATCATATCTGAAGAGATCCTTTCTGGGTAGAGTAATCTTGGTTGTAGGTTTTTCCCTTCATCACTTTAAATATGTCCTGCCACTCCCTTCTGTTGAAAGGGAGAGTTTTTGCTGAAAGATCAGCTGTTAATCTTATGGGTATACCCTTGTATGTTATTTGTTGCTTTTCCCTTGCTGCTTTTAATATTTTTTCTTTGTATTCAATGTTTGATTAATATGTGTCTTGACATGTTTCTCCTTGGATTTATCCTGTATGGGACTCTCTGCACTTCCTGGACTTCATTGGTATTTCCTTTTCCATGTTAGGAAAATTTTCAACTATAATTCTCTTCAAATATTTTCTCAGACCCGTTCTTTTTCTTCTTGGACCCCTACAATTTTCATGTTGGTACATTTAGTGTTGTCCCAGAAGTCTCTGAGACTGTCCTCAATTCTTTTCATTCTTTTTTGTTTATTCTGCTCTGTCATAGTTATTTCTACTATTTTTTCTTCCAGGTCCCTTATCCATTCTTCTGCCTCAGTTATTCTGCTGTTGATTCTTTCTAGAGAATTTTTATTTCATTTATTGTGTTTTTCATCATTGTTTGTTTGCTCTTTAATTCTTCTAGGTCCATGTTAAACCTTTCTTGTATCTTCTCCATTCTATTTCCAAGATTTTGGATCACCTTTACTATCATTACTATGAATTCTTTTTCAGGTAGACTGCCTATTTCCTCTTCATTTGTTTGGTCTGGTAGGTTTTTACTTTGCTCCTTCCTCTGCTGCATATTTCTCTATCTTCTCATTTTGTTAACTTACTGTGTTTGGGGTCTCCTTTTCTCAGGCTGCAGGTTGTAGTTCACATTATTTTTGGTGTCTTCCCCCTGTGGGTGAGGTGTGTTGAGTGGCTTATGTAGGCTTCCTGGGGGAGAGGACTGGTGCCTGTGTTCTGGTGAGTGGGGCTGGATTTTGTCTTTTTGGTGGGTTGGGCCATGTCTGACATTGTTTTTTGGGGTGTCTGTAAACTTAGTATGATTTTAGGCAGCCTCTCTACTAATGGGTGGAGTTATGTTCCTGTCTGACTAGCAGTTTGGCATGGGTCGTCCAGCACTGGAGCTGGCTGTTTGTTCAGTAGAGCTGGATCTTAGCATTGAGGTGGAGATCACTGGGAGATCTCTTGCCAATTGATATTACATGGGGCTGGGAGGTATCTGGTGTTCCAATGTTCTGAACATGCTCTCTCACCTCAGAGGCTCTGGCCTGACACCAGGTAGGAGCACCAAGACCCTCTCAGCCACATGGCTGCAGTCTAGCCCAAACTCTGCTTGAAAGAAGAGTTATCTGGATCATGTCTGTTGAAGATGGAGACCCCAGGCTAGCCATGCTTCCACACTGGTGAAATCTGGTTATATCCTCCAGGCATGCAATATGAAGGATCTGTGGTTTGGCTCTCTGCGGTTTTGGTTACCCACAGTCAACCACGGTCAGATTGTGAAGACTGGCATCTCAGGCTGTCATGTTGCAGACTCAAGGAAGAGTTGACGCAGCAGTTTAAATACAAAGGGCATTTGCTAACATAATTCCCTCTGTCTCTTCCTTTGTTGATGGAGGTGGGTGGGAGAAGGTCAGCTTTTTTTCTGTGAAGAACTTCAACTGATTGGATAAAGCCCACCTTTTTCTTTTCTTTTGTGCTTAGTCTGGTTTTATTGGCTCACGGGGGGTTGCACCTGGCACCTCAGACCAGAGTTTCTGGTGTGAAAAATCTATGCCAACGCCTTAGCTGGCATGCTGTGAGGAGACACACCACACACAACACTGCATGCCTGACTTTGCTACCTAATGTTGCCTGTCTGCTGCTGTCATCCCATCCTGTTGGATTTTCTGTTTTTAATTTATCATTTTTGAATTTATTTAATAACTGTGGGGGAATATATATATATATATATATATATATATATATATATATATAATCTGTAGCCTATTACTATGTGTAATTGGAATGTTACAGAATACTTCAATGTGTCAGTGGCTTGAAAAAATAGTGTGTCATCTTTATGTAACTATCTTTCTAGGTCTTTTTTTTTTTTTTTGACTGATTAAAAGTGACCTTTAAAAAATACTTCTTTAAAGGAAGAAAAAACAATGATATGTTTTTGCTATTCTTATTTTGAAACAAACTTGTGAGGAGTGTAGCATACTGGTTTTTAATGACCTTGCACAGGTTATAAAAAACTTCCTTTATGTTTCAGAATAAAGATTTACAAATTTAAAATTTGTTTCCCTGATATCTGTGAAAGTGCTCTTCAATAACCTCATGCATTTTAAATAGGTATTTATCCCTAAAATGTTATGTGAGAACATAAAATATTTATTTTTGCAGTGCCTGTTCTTTGCCCCTAGAATGAAGCTTTACTAGTGAAAGAACCATATTTTATTTAACACTGTTTCCAATAAAATAGGAAATCCCCATACATATTTTTTGAATGAAATAGTATATGGGACAAAAAAGTATGGTTAGTATACTAAAAATAAAATGAAAGAAAATGATAAGCCAGATAATTCTAAAGTAAGCCAGAAGGCAAAATAAATTATATAACAAATAAAACAAATGATATGAGAAATAATGGCAAGTAAAATGTAAATTGTGCTAGATTTTAAATCATGTTCCAAGACCCCTGCTTGCAAACATGCTGGAATAATTCATAGCAGAACAAGAGTTTCATTTAAAAAAATAGAAAAAATGCAACTCCCTTAAAGAGTGACATTTATAAAAGCAACCAAAATACTTAAAAGGATGTCCAGAATGGTTAAACTACTTGGGAGCAAATAACCTTGAAAAAGTGAGCTGAGGATATTCAGAAGATTTACACTGTCGGGAACTTGGATGCAAATCTGGTCACAGAATGTTTCTGTCTGCTTGTTTCTCTCTAGCCAGTTCCCAGCTGAATTCTCCCATAATTTCCTCCAAAGCATGTTTGCTAGTCTGTGGAGGTCGGTAGGTATCTATGTTATACTGACAATGACTTCGTTGTAGGTTGCATGTCCCTGGATTTTGAGAGTGTGATCTCTGTTTTCCTATGGTTTCCTGGTTCTAGTTGTGGATTCAGTACTAATTTTGCCCCCCCTCCCAAGCTTCCCTGCTGTCTTCTTCCAGCTCCAGCACATTTTCACCAATGCCTTAAGGGAAACAGTGCATTTATTCTGTAGTGGAAAACTGAAAGAAGGATCTAGCCATGGTTTCGTAGCTCTCCTGAACGGCTGCTATTTCCCTCCCTCCCTTAAATTCTTCACTAGAATGGATACTTCGGGATTCTTTCTCATCTCATGAGTGCTTTGTGGAATTCCTCTGTACATTTCTAATCTCTGCAGCCCCTGGGGGTTTCACACTGTCTTATCCATTTGCACCGGACCACACTAACTTTTCAGATATTCAAAATAAACCCTTTTTATAGGTGTTCAGTTATATTCACCCCAGGTGAGCATGTACTTGTGTCTTCTTTCTTCCTGCAGACACCAACTCTCCTTTGATTTTGAGCTACTTGATTACAGTCTACTTTCCAAAGGGTTCAAAACAAATTTGTGAATTTGTCATTAGTCTGGCTCTTTGTCATTGTTTGGTTGGGAGCATGTAGCTTTCTACATCATAGGGGAGAAGGCTAGTCTCCCTGTATCATTTTTAGGATTCTCCCATAGCACATTCTTCATATGAGGAGATAATCTCCCACCTGAGCCCATAAGCGTATCTGCAGGCCAGATTCTTCTTTTAATCACTCCTTGTGCACTAATTAAGGCAATGAAACACATCATTTTATCCTTGCATAAATAATCCCATTAATATAAGCATGGTCTTTCTCATATCAGTCTGCTCAATGAGTCTATGATTTTTCCAGGATTCAACTTGAAATGTCATCATTATCATCATCATCAATTCTATAACAGCCCCTCTTCAGTCTACATTAGTTTGACATCAACTTTTTCTATCAATCTTGTTTTTCATTCATAATAAAAAATGTTAGCTTTCTTTTTCATTCTTTTTTTTTTTTTTTTTGGTCTACTATTAATACCATTCCCTGTTTTTAGAATTTCAGTGAGGTTCTTCAAGGGAACTAACATAAGCACATTAATATAGTCTGTCATCCTGAACTGTGTTCCCTATGATTTGGGGATTTTAGTTCTCTTCTGAATTCACTCATCCTTTAAACTACCCTCTCCTATGTTTTAACCTTTAGGCCAAAATTACATATTTTATTTTTTTCTCAACAAATTTTGTTGAACTGCCACAATGTCTCAGGATGTAAAGCCCTAGATATAGTGTGAAAGGAGCATTACTTGTAATAACAGAACTTCAGTACATTGTTCTCAGTTAGCATTTTGCTACCCATATTGGTCCTGAGCATATAACTTTTACTGGTAAAATATTCTCAAGTGAATTAGAATACTCTTTCAAGAAGTAACTCCATCTGATAAAATAAAGAACTATCAATAATTTCAGAAATTCTATATAATGAAAGAGATAAAGGGAAAGCATGTCCCATCAGATAATGACACTCGTTATGAATATACACTGCTTAAGACCATGTTACAATGGTATAGATCAGATAGAATAGATTAGAAATCTTCTCCTGTTCTCCCAAATATTTTAATACACACAAGTATGGGCATATACACATTTTGTGAATGACTTTAAATCACATTTCAAGAAAAGGAACTGATTTTAAAAATAAGTAAATTGTCTGGAGAAATCAGTTAAGAGTTGGAAGGAACATCACATTAGAACAACTGTCATGAAAAAAAACATTTGCCTGGGATATCTCTGGCTGTTTCCCTTCAAGTAACCTAGGAATGAAGTGCCTCACCAGCTAATGCTCCTTGACCTTTGGCTGAACCCAATGCTGATGGGCAAACTAGCCAAGTATTTAGCATCTAAATGAAAACTGCATGATTTTCACACCAAGACTGTAACCTTGACTGCAAAGCTCAGTGTCTTCTGGCTTAGTCTATTTTTCTACTTCCCCTCCCTATGCAATTGTATTTAATGTCCTTCTCCTAGAGCATAACCGAATCAGTCTCCCTGGTCCATGTCTACCATGTTATGAGAAGTCAAGAGTCTTGGGAATAACCAAGATTCTAGAATCCTCATAGACCTATGCCTGTAAATTTTAATCTTTTTTTCTTTACATCTTTACATTTCTTTTCTTTCCCTTTTATTTTTTCTACTAGAAATATAGTTGACATATAATATTAGTTTCACATATACAATATAGGGATTCAATATTTTTATAGATCATGTACCACACAAAGTTGTTATTATTGACTATATTCCCTGTGCTGTACATTACACCCTGTGACATATATATATATATATATATATATATATATATATATATATATACACACACACATGTCTGGTAGTTTGTACCTTTTAATCCTCTTCACGTATTTTACTCATCCCCCTACTCCTCCTCCTTTCTGGCAACCACTAGTTTGTTCTATGTATCTGAGAGTCTTTTTATGTTTTGTTATATTTATTTATCTTCCTTTTTTTCCTTTTCTGAAACTACAGCATATCATTTATGGTGTTTGTCCTTAACCCTGCTTGACATTCATTATTTTTATAACATGTAGTAAATTATTTCAAATAGAGTAAGATATTAAGCAAAGAAGGATAAATCATTAAGTACTTAATTATCTGACCCCCCAAATACAGAATTATTTTATAAGCAGGAAACCAAGGAAAAATAGCAAAAGTTTTTAAAATGATATATTCTATAGTAAAACTTATCAAAATGATTCTGTATGTTTAAATACACCACTAAAAATATTGAAATAAATAAATAAATTTAACCAAGGAGGTGAAAGACCTGTACAATGAAAATTATAAGACTGATGTTTATGAAAGAAATTTGAGAAGACACAAATGAACGGAAATATATTCCATGCTCATGGATTAGATGAATTAATATTGTTAAAATGTACATAATACCCAAAGCAATGTACAAACTCAATGCGATCCCTATCAGAATTCAAACGGCATTTTTTACAGAAATAGAACAAACAATCCTAAAATTTTTATGGAACTACAAAAGACCCCGATTACCTAAATTAATCTTTAAAAAGAAGAACAAAGCTGGAGGTTTCACACTTCCTGATTTCAAGACATATTACGAAGCTATGATAATAAAATATTATGGTATTGGCATAAAAACAGACACAGAGATCAGTGGAACAGAATAGCAAGCCCAGAAATAAAAATTCTGCAAATATGTCTTATTAATGATATAGTAAATTACATTGTGATATAATAACTAGCTAATCTGTCACTTTCCACTCTCAAAGCTAAAGGGTATGAAAAAAATAGGAAAAGACTTGAATATCAATATCTCTGTCAACTATATATTCTTGCAAAAGCACAAAGTATGGGAAAGTGGTCCGTCTTTTAAAAGGAGAATTAGTGTTGTTTTGAATACACAAAATATCTCAAGTAATCGGGTGTAGTATTCAATTTTTGTTGTTTTCTGCGTGGAACCACGATGTAAGCTGTCATTGGCAAAGGCTTTCAAAAAACCTTGCGTCACAATGGGATGCATTGTACAGATAATACTTACTCTTGGTTTTGGAGCTGAAGAGGAGAAACAACAAAGGATAGTGATGGAGTTAGAGCCAATTTCATTTGAATCCCATAATGGGTTACTTCAGCAGAAATCAGGTACACTAATATATGAAGAGTAACGGTCATATAAGAGATTTTTATTCATTTGGTTTTCTGTATTTGCAAATTTTCAACATTGCTCATATATTTAATTTATAACTAGAATAAAATAATGCTATTTAAAAATAGCGAACATAATTTTATCAAACTTGAAATGATGCATACAAATTTTAAATTATTTTAAGTTATATGGTTAAACTAGAGAATTGCTGTGGAGAATTAATTTAAATTGATTAATTAAAATAGAGAATTAATTAATATATACTTCATAAATGGTGATATCTGCAATGAATAATATATTAATGGTAAACAGAAGCACCAGCTGAATGGAATTTTCCAAACTATATCTAAAATTAATGACATTTTGTAATTAAAGGGGTTATTAGAAAATGGAAATCATTAAAAAACTTCAGAACTGGATAAATTTTCAGAACTAAAAGCACAGTTTCTGGGCTTTGCATTCTAGTATATATTTCAGATATGCTTACGGAATGTTTTGTTTTTCTTTCTTACCTTCTGAAAAAATAAACAAATGCTTTCAAACAGATGGAAACAGATGAAACAGATGAAAACATAATTTACATCTGTTTGAAAACCATTTGGAATTATAGGTTTCCAAGAGATAAGAAACTAAAAAAGTCTCATTTCTGTTTCTCAAATTCTGTTTTTATTTTCCTTATAATTTTCCCATTAAGAAAAATTACTTTCAAAAAGTTTTTTTGGTATAATACTCATTTCATTGCATCCACATACATGTTCCAAGTAATAGATGTTGTAGATATTGTCTCCATTGGAATTACCTCTTCTCTCATTACCCCTGAGGATGTCTAAACAATGGAACAGATTAGATCATCCTAATCTTTTTGTTACTTCTTTTAATGCAAAGATTCAAAATATAAATGTATTCAAAAAAGGAAGTTTTAAATATGTAGCATATGAAAATAACAATTCCCTTTCTCAAACACTCAACCTGGATCTGCTTTTCCCCATCACTTTGGCTTGAATGGCGTGAACACTCTCTTGCTGGTCTCTGAGTATTCTCTGAGGCTCAAGGACAAGAAGCCTTACCATGTGACAGCTTCTAAATTGTTTGGAAATCTATCACTCATACTTAAGGATTTAGCAAGGGGAGAGGTATAAAACCTTTATGTTTTTTTTTTATTCCTCCAATACCAATGATTTTTGTCTTATCTACTTCATTAAGGAAATTATTTGATTGGTATCTAGGTTCTTTGGGAATTTTAGCCCATCAGTAAAAGCCCCTACCTTACTTATTTTGCAGGATAATACCAATTTATTCACCAAACAGTAAGGGCATCTGTTTGCCTTTATTATATAATATACAATGTTATATATATATATATATATATATATATATATATATATATTATGAATACATGGCATCTGTTGATTTAAAGAGAGTTTATAACTCAAAAGTAACCATTTATAAATCACCAGCGCATAATATTGAATGACTCTTGGACATTAAACATTATGGAGGCCTGGACAAATTCTCTTTGATTACACTAAATTACCAGCATCAGACACATTTCAGAAACATAACTGGCACTCAAAAAAGAGCTGTAAATAAGTGAATGAATGAGTGAAAGAGTAATAATTATAAAAGGAAGAAATAAGTCAATGTATAAAAAAATTTTTTGCAAACATTGAGACTGCTTTTATTTCCTTTTTTTAAAAATTTTTTTTTATTTTTGTGGTACGCAGGCCTCTCACTGTTGTGGCCTCTCCCATTGCAGAGCACAGGCTCTGGATGCGCAGGCTCAGGGGCCATGGCTCACGGGCTTAGCCGCTCCACGCATGTGAGATCTTCCCAGACCGGGGCACGAACCCGTGTCCCTTGCATTAGCAGCCGGACTCTCAACCACTGCACCACCAGGGAAGCCCTATTTCCTTTTTTTAAGTGATATTTTTAAGATCTTAGACTATTCTTCTAGATTCCCACAATTAAAGCTTCAGTGTTTTATCCTATAAGTACTCTCTTAATTTAAATCAGACAAACATATTATAGTGAAGCATACACTCTATCAGCAGGATAAATATGTGTTGAATCAAATCAAATTGGCTTGGATTGATTGAACTTATATTTATGATAATGGTTTGGGTGTTTCATGTATAAGATAGGAAACTATTTAATGGGAGGTTTGTTTTTTTTTTTTCCTGAAAATTCATTTGTTTTCTTGTATCTGATTTTTGCAAATTTTAAAATAAAATCTCAATATTTAGTAAACTATACATTTGTTTAAAGAGTGATTCATATAGCATACTTTTGGTACATTGGTAAAAATATTTTATAAAGATAAAAAAGTCACAAAAATATTTGTATTGCTTTTGTTGAATTTGTAAGCATCTGTAATATGTTAGTAGGATATGTTTGAATATTACTGCCAAATTTTCATAGCCTACTTATTTTGTGGGTAATTAATATCACATTATCAATTAAATCTTTCAAAGTATAAAAATTTCAATCAGTATCTTGATTCCCTAGAGTTTGAATTTTTAATTGAATCAAGGAAAATATGATTTGTGGAAATCCAGAGTTTCAGCATATGCAAGATAGATGTATCTTACAGATGAATTCAGGTTTGTACCCATGTCAAAATAGCAGTCTACTCTTCTACTCCAGATGTTTCTTATTTTAGGGGCAATAAATCCTTTTAGAAAATTTTGATAACAGGCCTCATGTTACTACCAGACTGTTTTTATATTCAGAGTGTCTTGATCTTTCCTCTTTTCTTGCATCTGGAAAGCTACCTTTGTGTATTTGTTTAGATTTTATAGTCTACAGCTGGGACAGCTTGAATCCATGCCTGTGGAATTTGGTCAAGTCACTCAACCACTCTGTGCTTCCATTTCCTTACAAGAAAAAAAATCAGAGTAATAATATCCATGTTATTGTATTATTATGAGAATAGATAAAATAATATGCCAAAGTACTTAGAACAGGTCCTATAACATAGCAAGTAATATATAAGTATTCCTATTATTGTTAACCCTATCTCACTGTTCTAAGTAGGACTTCATCATGTTTTATTGAAGGTGATAATTTCTCAATGGACTTCTCTCTGCTCCTAGTATTTAGAGTTTCTCTTACTACAAGTAGCTCACAACATTTTAGAAATTAAAATTCAAGTACATTACTTAAGTGCCAATAAACAATTAATATTTTCAATAGTCTATTTACCAGAATAAATAATTTTTTTCAACAACTGAGAACAAAGCCTTGGAATAAAAAATAAAGTTAAAAAAGGAGATGGCTTTGTGTTATGATAACAATACATTAATTTCTACTGTTTAATTTCTATTAAATAGTCATGAGCCCATAGGCAAATAATTTTAATTTCCTAAAGAAAATTATATCCCCTTTAAGAATGAAGAGTTATAGCCTGTCTCTTAGATTTATGAGTATTAATAAAATAAATTTATGAGTTTTAAAATAAAACTCAAAGCAAGTTTTCTTTTATGCAACATTCAACGACTTTAAGTAACTATTGTTATTGTTGCAATTGTAGTTTTAATGATGTGTACTTTTGATCAAATGATATATTAACTTTCTAAGTCTTGTTTGTTTATGTATTGACTTGCATCAGTAAAGGGGTTGTTTTGTTATGTTGCACAAGATCAACTGCCCTGTGATATTTTATAAGTAACAGAATATTCATGTGAGTCTATTCATATAGCTATATTTATATAATATGCACATGTTTTATATGTGTACTTCTGGAAAAAGTAAAATGTGTATCAAGTACCACAACTTTTATATAGCGGAAATGAATTGGAAAACTTAAAATGAAGGTCAATGATTGAACCAAAAGTAAGTTTCTCTGGAGAATTGCTTTTAAGGTGCATTCTATTCTAATTGTTTTGATTTATGCTTACCTCAGACTTTCATATCCAGATAGTTTCATTTCACCTCAGTCTGTACTTTTAATTATTTTCTGTATTTTAAAAATGTGAGGAGATGGTTTAAGAATGGCATTTATTTTATCATAATAATATTAATATATATGTGGATATACCACTATATACAGTACTTTATATTATATATATTCATATATATATATATATATATACTTTCTTCTCTTGTACCCTAGTCATTATTGGCATGGAAAATTTACCGATTCAGGGTATTTCATATTTCTCAACACATTTGGATCTCACAACCATTACCTGAGTTGGACAGTGTAGTACTGAATGATCCTTGACTCTGGGTATTCTCAATTTTAGGTAATCCCCTAAGGATTGGGTTTGGCCCGTATAAGCAGTGGGATACATTGGAAATGATGTCGTGTGACTACCAAGGCTAAGGCATAAAAGATATTGAGGCTTCTGCTTTAAATTTCGTTGGAACACTTGCTCTGGGGGAAGTGATTTACAATGTTATGAGGACATTTATGCAGCCCTGTGAAGAAATCCAGATTACTAGTCAATAAGTGAGTCCTCCTGGCACCAACCAGAATCAGCTTGTCAAGCATGTGATTGAGCAGTCTTGGTAGTGAATATGCTGGCCCTAGATAAGCATTCAGATGATAGAAGCCCCACTCAAAATCTAGTCTGCAACTCTCACTTCGTCTCAGTTTACCCTTCCCCCTCTCCGTGTCCTCAAGTCCATCTCTACGTCCGTGTCTTTATTCCTGTCCTGCCCCTAGGTTCTTCAGAACTATTTTTTTTTTTAGATTCCATATATATGTGTTAGCATATGGTATTTGTTTTTCTCTTTCATGGATTTATATATACTACCAAATGTAAAATAGATAGCTAGTGGGAAACAGCCGCATAGTACAGGGAGATAAGCTTGGTGCTTTGTGACCACCTAGAGGGGTGGGATAGGGAGGGTAGGAGGGAGACGCAAGAGGGAAGAGATAGGGGATATATATATAGCTGATTCACTTCGTTATAAAGCAGAAACGAGCACACCATTGTAAAGCAATTATACTCCAATAAACATGTTAAGAAAAAAAAATCTAGTCTGCAGTCCCAGGAGAAACCTCAATTCAAAACCACCCAGCTAAACTGCATCCTAATTTCTGCCCATAGAAGCTCTGAAATATCGTTTTGATTTATTGTCTTAAACAGTATATGTTTAGGTAACTTATTAACCAATCCAGGTAGGAAAGAGCTGATCATTCCGAGTTTTCAGATGACTAAATTGAGAGTCTGATATATTCAATCATTTTCTCAATAGCATAGAACTAGTTTTTAATAGAATGGGGATTTGAGTACAGAGACATGTTTTTCCTTAGACCAGAAAGCTTTACAAATAGGCAACTGGTGAAAATGACCCAAAGGAGGTCTTTGAAGTGGCATTATGTTGCTTTAATTGCATGCTTCTTATGCTCCCCTTAGTCATGAAATATTGAGGGTCATCTAGATAGATTCTCCATTCCCCCTAATTCTACTCTTCGACTCTTAAGAATTGACCAGGGGCTTCGCTGGTGGCGCAGTGGTTGAGAGTCCGCCTGCCGACGCAGGGGACAGGGGACATGGGTTCGTGCCCTGGTCCGGGAAGATCTCACATGCCACGGAGCGGCTGGGTCCGTGAGCCGTGGCCGCTGAGCCTGCGCGTCCGGGGCCTGTGCTCCACAACGAGAGAGGCCACAGCAGTGAGAGGCCGTCGTACCGCAAAAAAAAAAAAAAAAAAAATTGACCAGTATTGAATAGATTTCTTCATAAAAGCAGTTCATGTCCATACATAACTCTAATATTTACACACAATTAATTCCTTACTGATTATCAGGGAACTTCCATCCTTGCTAAGAAAGATAGATAAGTTACCAGTATCATAATTTTAATGCACCAAAGAACCATGAAAGAAACAAAAGTTGATGAACTAAAATTCCAGAGAAGTGAGCATTTTCTCAAGTAGCCGATAATCTAAGGACAGTTCCTTCCCTGTTATCTGTTATCAGATAACAGTTTCCTATCATTTGCCTTAAAGTAAACTTGATTTTGTATCCTAAACTTTTTTGAATGTTTAATGGTTTGTTGATATCCAACAGGTATAACATACTTTTATACTTTATATTCATGTCATTTATCATGTATCTGAGTACTTTTGTGCTATACCTTACATTTTAAAGTCAGATTAACCTGCACCTACACTCCAGTGAATGTATGTGTGTAGACAGGCAGTGTTTCTACTATAATGAGGTGAATCAGAAAGTCAATTTCCCCCTAACATTCCTTATTTTAAATGCTGCTATTGATTTATTTACTTAAAGGCTTTTCCTTTACAAGGTTGCTATGGATACTGAGCCTCAATTATTGCATTTTGAATTTATTTTCTACCTAGAGTGTCGTGTTTAAGTCAGAGCAATTATATGGGTTATGCTGAGTAACTTTTCATCATCTATAAGTGCTAGACCACCAAAAATATGTCTAATTCGTAGGCTAGGTTAAGAAGCAAATGCTTTATTGCTTGTCATTATGTCAGGAAAGTGAGCAAGAGATTTCTAAGTTTTAGGGTTTAGGAATAAAAATTAATCTCTCCCCTATTGCTTGAGTTATAAAACCATTGACTAAATCCATCTCGCCAATAATAAGGTATTATGTCACCCTAAAAGTAATGTGCTTGGGGTCAAAAGGATTATAGAGACTGTGAAAAATGTGGAAGTAATGTGAAAAACATGAAAATATTGTAGAAGATATATAAAGTCCTGTTTCCGTGGGTCTATAACCTCTGCTAGTCACTTGATCTCTGTTTATTTTACAGGATCTTTGAGAATCAACTGATATAAGTATGGACGTCATTTATAAATGAGCACACCTTGCAGACTGGTGAGGCATCAGTACATTGCTATGCTCCTACCCAGCCCCCCATAGAGTCAACTGAAACAGATTAACTTCTTTGAGGCTCAAAGGTATTAATTCTCATCACTAGAACATGGATAATTTTTTTAAACATCTTTATTGGAGTGTAATTGATTTACAATGGTGACTTGATGGTGAATAGGATTGATCCTGAGCAAGAGTTTGTCTACAAGGAGTGTACGTGGAGCCTAAACCCACTGTGGTTTCTTTAAAAATATTTTAATTTTATTGACATTTGTTAAAGAAGCTATGACACTCAAGTCACTAGACTTTCCTGTAACATAGTGACTCAGTGGAAAAGTGAGTGAAGAAATTTAGCTTTATAGAATGCAACTTGCAGATGCAACTGCAGTAATTTTTCTCAACCTAGCCTAATTGTTGCAGCTGAGAAAAGTCTTTCCTTTTAGGGTTTAACTGCCCTAATAATCACCCTATCTCATAATAATATACCTCACATTGTGCTATGGGAAATTATTTTCTCAACAGTCTAATGTCAACTGAATTAAACTGTGTGTAATGAGACAATTTCATATTATAAACAAATAGAGAATTTCGATCATGTAAACAAATGAACCAAAAAACATTGCTTCCTTTCAATGATTTTTCCATTATTCCAAGGCTAAACTCTAAATGTCTTTATATAACTTACAAGTCCCTGGATAATATGTTCAGAAACCTCCTGTGATTGTTTGCTAAACCAGCTTCACTGACTGACCCTTAAGACTTGTGAACTTGACTCACTTCTATGTGTCCATATTCTTATCATGCTGTTTTCATAACGAGAAGAGCTATTATTTCCCTTTGCATCCTTTATACTCATTGTTCAGGTCTCATTATACGTATTTGGTTTAGTGTCATATCTTCAGGGAAAACTTGTTCACCTCTGAAGTCTCTCTGTTACAAACATATAAACAATGTCCTAATTTTTTTTTGTTCAGAATATTTTCACAATTACTTTGTATGTGACATAAATCATTAAAAGAAAATAAAACATTTTCTAAGAAGATATAATTTAGAACATTGTTGAACAAGCATCTGTAGTGTCCTTTCTGTCAATACTGGTTTCATATATTTTATCTCTACCTTACTCTAAATTCTAGGTATCTAGGAACAATGTTTACCCTGCTGTCCAGTGTATCCCTAGCTCCTGGGCAATGCCTTACACATATCCATCATTTAATAAACATTTAATGAATTAACTAATTCAATTAGCATACTAAAGTAGTATTGCCTATCTCCAATCTCCTAATCAAGAACACTGATCGAAAATCAAGAAAACCACATTTTACTTAGTTTATCTGTAGTCAGCCTTTTATATATTGAGGACTCCAATTTACTGATAGTAGAGTTATTAAAATAATAGTTCCATAACTCTCAGTATTCAATATGAATTTGTGATAAATGACAATAAGTGAGATACACATTTTACTAAAACTGAACAGGTTAATTCATCAAAAAACCGAACAGGTTGACACTAATGCAAAATTCAGCCCAAAGGTTAGTGATTCTTTTGGAAACATATATAGAAACTTTTAAATCAAGTACTTGAGATAGTTCTTTTTGCCATTTATACAAATATTCAAGCTTAACATGGCTAATAGAAAACTGTTTTTCTTATAAAATTTTCCTTATAGAATAATTATTATTAAATTTAAATGAATATAAGTTATAGGTATATGATCAATGCAATATATATTTATGTCTTTTTATGCAGCTAACTTCTTTGGACAGAAACAACTGGCCTAAGGGACAATCAGCATAATTTATATCATGCAAGCTAGACTGTAATTAAGCATCATATTCTAAACATCTTAAAATATACACTTATTTTATTGCCTGATCCCTGATTAGAAGCCACATAAATTCAACAGGTAAAATATAGCAATGATCATGAATCAGATGGTTATCAGACAGGCTTTACATCTATTCATCCAAAACAGAATTAATTTCTCTCTTTATGCTTCATTCCATACACATAGGAAAAAGTCAATCCACTGCCAACTTAGTTAAAGAATTTGAGAATTTCCAGAGAGAGAAAGAAACAGATACAGAACTAGACACAGACATTTATGGTGATTATATATTAATATCAGTGGCACAAAATTATGTGTGTGTATGTAGTTTCCTCTAACCTGGTTTCTAAATGTCATGGTTAAATTATGTGTTTTTCTATTTTGAGGAAAGCATTGTTACTTTTTTAGATGATAATGCATTTCTTTTCTCTTTTGACAACTATTTTTTTTTTATGTTTGTTATACGCATAAGCACATCTTTTCTTTAGTTTTACTACGTGTGATGCTGAAATTTTATTCATTGAAATTCACCGACCTAAAGAAATCATAAAGTAGCCTCTGTTAAAATATCCCTGTGATGTATTTTAAATATGAAACGAAAATTGGCATATTTCAGTATATCTTATTTTGGTAAGAATATATTTTTTCCACGTATAAGTTATAAGTTCCCACTTACATAAACACCTGTTCTGGATGTTGTTTCCACTTTAATGAGTTTGGGGAGGTTTATATCTCTGAACTGAGAGTAGTTCTATCATTTTGACATTTAATTTTGTTTCTCTTTTATAAATGTCTTGTAAAAAGAGAATTATTTAGCATCTGTTTCGTTATCTACAAACATCTGTCTGTTACCCACTGTAACAAAAAGTACACACTTTTAAATCACAGATTGATTCAACCTGTGAGGTAGAGTTTTTAATATCACACATTCCAGTGAAACATTATTGTAATGTTAGTACAAAAATAAATATTCTCTCTCCATCATTTTATATTGAATATACATATATATATATAAACTGCATATGTATGAGAGAGAAAATGTTTACCTTTGTAATAACATGTATGTTTATGTTACTACAGATAAGCATTTTATAAATGTAAATTATAATATACAAAAATTAAATTATAAACATTATCCACATACAATGTATAAATGTATAAATTATAAACGTTATACACATATATATTCTGGACATACATAAAGAAATTATTTGGAGACTTGAATCAATTATTTTAAAGATTGAGGTTCGATTCTTCCTTTTGAAAATAAAAACGTGGAGTTGGACATAATTTTAGCAGTGATTAGTTTGAATGGTTTAAAGATAAAGATCATTCAATAAAATTCAGTTTAAAACATTTAAAAATATGAAATCATCAAAATAGCTTCTTTCTCAAATAAGGTTACTCCAAAACCTCACAACCTGTAAACGCATTCAACTTTTATTGAGGCGAACCCCTATAATGAGCCAAACGTCCTTCATTCAGACTTGTTTATATGAAACTTTGCTTTGGAAGTGAGCAAATTGAGGAAGAAAGCTCTGCGGGGGAAGGGAATTAATTTTTGGCTTATTCAAGAGGCATCTAAATTTCAGGAGCGTCTCTGGTTCGAGTTTGGGGCATAAAAGAGGCATCAATGAAGCCCGCAGCATCACCCATTGCTGTGGCTGCCTCTAGTGCTCAGTGAGGTGTGGCAATCATGACGATTCCTTCCTGGGCAATTTTCTTATCCATCATGTTGAGCTTGGGGCTGGTTCTCTGGCCTCATAAACAGTTCTGTGAGCTGCTCTTGTTTTATTTTTATTTTTTGTTTGTTTGTTTTTCCTTAATTTGCAGAGTCACTGCCTTTGGCTACAATTAAAACCCTGAGAATACAAGAGAAACAAACAAATAGATATGTAATGTATTGTCAGGTGTTTATACGTGCTATGAAAAATAAATCAGGAAAAACAGAAAGTTATGGGGGCTACAGTTTCAAATAGGTGGTCAGGGCAAGTCAGACTTCGGAATATTCAAGTTTCTAGATGCTTCAGTTTGATATAAGAAGGCAGTATTTCAAAAGATTAGAATGAAGTATGAAAATGAGCTCTAACATATCTGGAGAAAAAGTCTTCCACATCCAACTAACAGAAATGGAAAGGCCCAGAGGTAGAAATACACTTGGTGTGCATGAGAGGGTACATATTGTTCAGAATATTTTTCAAATAATACAAAATATTGTAAAACAAACATTATGATAACCATATTATGTATATTTAGTGTAAGATTAATCTGTTCAATTAAAAAGTCACAATATTCTATGAAATAGATATTGCCTTGGAATAATAACAAAGCTAAAGAAAGGAAATTAAAAGAATCAGCACTATATTTTGTGTAAAATATGTCATTGACCATTGTAGAACATACACATCTTTGATTTGCTTTTGATTAAATAATAATTAGTATTTACTTAATACATTTTTATTTATAAAGCCCATTCTGTTCTGGACTTGATTTACTTCTAGAGTTATATAATATTCATGCTAAATATTAAGATGCTGAGTAATGCATTCTTTTCAATTGGTTCAGAACATATTACAACAATACTTTAAAAAGCAAGTGTTATAATGAAAAGTGACTGGTGTTATCTTATTTTACAGGTTGGAAGAAGTGATCTTGAAATACTGCTTATGACTGGGGAAATATGAGGCACAGATGAAGGATATGTCAGATAGTGAGATATAGAAATAAATAGTTGGTAGTTATAAATGGATAAACAGATATAGTTAAATATAGATGGTTCATATTTAACACTATTATTAAAAGTTGGTAAGTTTATGGTTTTACCCAGTTAAAAAAATAATGTAGGGTAAAATCGAATAACAATTACAAATATCATAACTGAGAACCACATATATAGTTGGAATATTCATTTCTGACATTTGCCATATAGACAGAAACTGTGGGAGGATTCTCTTCTGTCCTCATTGTGTGCTATAGCTGCAGCTAAGGCCATGACTAAACAGCACTACAATAACATAGACATATTTCACATTTCAAAGTCAGAAAAACAGAAAACAAATCTTCTAACAGTGGGAAAGTCCATGCTACTTAACTCCTAATGCCTGGTGATCATTGGCACTGATAGTTCCACAGTCAACAGCTGCCAAGCTTTTGTCTTTCCAAAACTCCATACAGAGACAAGTTGCATGCTTACCATGTATATGTTATATTATGTTATATTATTTATATATATATATATATATATTCTTCATCTTATATGTATCCTTTTGAAAATCCAATAATGATCGACCTAACAAAGTTGATGCGAACTCATGTAAGCATGTTTTTCATGAAACATATTCCATGGTATTCACATTTAGTCTTACTTATTATCAAATATAAAAACAAATATGTGCTTTTACTACAGTATGCATCAAAATATTATAGAAAATTTAGGAAAAAATAAAACTAGTCCTAACTAATCCCCTTAATGTTTTTCAAGGGAATTTTTCCTTTTTAATTTTTCTTGGAGTATAGTTGATTTACAATGTTGTGCTAGTTTCAGGTGTACCACAAAGTGAATCAGTTATACATATACATATATCCACTCTTTTTTTTAATATTCTTTTCCCATATAGGCCATTACAGAGTATTGAGTAGAGTTCCCTGTGTTGTACAGCAGGTTCTTATTAGTTGTCTATTTTATATATTGTAGTGTGTATATGTCAGTCCCAATCTCCCCATTTATCCCTCCCCCACACCTCCTGGTATCCATAAGTTTGTTTTCTACATCCGTGACTCTACTTCTGTTTTGTTAACAGGTTCATCTGTACCATTTTTTTAGATTCCACATATAAGCGATATCATATGATATTTGTCTTTCTGTGTCTGACTTATTTTACTCAGTATGACAATCTCTAGGTCCATCCATGTTGCTGCAAATGGCATTATTTTGTTCTTTTTTATGGCTAAGTAATATTCCATTGTATTCATGTACCACATCTTCTTTATCCATTCCTCTGTTGATGAACATTCAGGTTGCTTCCATGTCCTGGCTATTGCAAATAGTGCTGAAATGAACATTGGGGTTCATGTATCTTTTTGAATCATGGTTTTCTCTGGGTATATGCCCAGGAGTGGGATGGCTGGGACATATGAAAATTCTATTTTTAGTTTTTTAAGAAATCTCCATACTGTTCTCCATAGTGGCTGTACCAATTTACATTCCCACCAGCAGTGTAGGAGGGTTCTCTTTCTCCACACCCTCTCCAGCATTTATTGTTTGTGAATTTTTTGATGATGGCCATTCTGACCAGTGTGAGATGATACCTCATTGTAGTTTTGATTTGCATTTCTCTAATAATTAGTGATGTTGAGCATTTTTTCATGTGCTTTTTGGCCATCTGTATGTCTCCTCTTGTGAAATGTCTATTTAGATCTTCTGCCCATATTTTAATTGGGTTATTTGTTTTTTTGATATTGAGCTGCATGAGCTGTTTGTATATTTTGGAGATTAATCCCCTCATTGGTTGTTCCATTTGCAAATATTTTCTTCCATTCTGAGGGTTATCTTTTTGTTTATGGTTTCCTTTGCTGTGCAAAAGCTTTTATGTTTAATTAGATCCCATTTGTTTATTTTTGTTTTTATTTTCATTACTCTAGAAGGTGGATCAGAAAAGATCTTGCTGCAATTTATGTCAAAGAGTGTTCTGCTTGTTCCCCTCTAAGACTTTTATAGTGTCCAGCCTTACATTTATGTCTTCAATCCATTTTGAGTTTATTTTTGTGTATGGTGTTAGGGAATGTTCTAATCTCATTTTCTACATGTAGCTGTCTAGTTTTCCCAGCACCACTCGTTGAAGAGACTGTCTTTTCTCCATTGTATACTCTTGAAAAATGTTTAATGAGTGTAATTTTTCTCTCATTTTAAATGCCAAAGTTTGAAATGATCTGTTTTTGTTTTTTTGACCTTGCTGTGTGGCTTGTGGGATCTTAGTTCCCAACCAGGGATTGAACCCTGCCATTGCAGTGAAAATACTAACCACTGGACCACCAGGGAGCTCCCAAAATGGTCTTTAATAGAAAAATTAATGTTATCATTGGCATCCAATATATTTTGAATCTTTATGCTCATGTCAAAAAGAAAAATAAAAAAATGTTCTGGGTCAAGAGAATGAGAAGATAAGTCACAGACCAAGAGAAAATAGTTACAAAAGATATATCTGATAAAAGACTATTTTCTAAAATATACAATGAACTCTTAAAAGTCAACAATAAGGAAATAATCTGATTAACAAATACTTCACCAAAAAAGATATACAGGTGGCAAATAAGCATATGAATATAGGCTCTACGTCATGTGCCATTTGGGATATGCAAATTAAAACAAAATGAGATACCACTACAAACCCATTAGAATGGCCAAAATCCAGAACACTGACAATACCAAATGCTAGTGAGGATACAGAACAATAAGAATTCTCATTCATTGCTGGTGTAAGTGCTAAATGATACAGCCACTTTGGAAGGCAGTTTAGCAATTTCTTACAAAACTAAACATACTCTCACCATATGATTCAGCAATCAGTCTCCTTGGTATTTACTCACAGAGGTGAAAACTTCTGTCCACACAAAAACTTGCACATGGGTGTTTATGGCAGCCTTATTCATAATTGTCCAAATATGGAAGAAACCAAGATGGCCTTTAGTAAGTGAATGGATAAATTGTGGTACATCCAGACAATGGACTATTAATCAGCACTAAAAAAAAATGAGCTATCAATCCAAGAAAAGACATGGAGGAAAACTAAATACATTGTTAGTGAGTGAAAGAAGCCAATCTGAAAAGGTTACATACTGTCTAATTCCACATGTACAATATTCTGGAAAAGGCAAAACCATGGAAAGAGTAAAACATTAGTGGTTGCTAGGGGTTGGGAGGGAGGGACAGGTAAATAAATGGAACACATATTTACAGACCAGTGAAACTCTTCTATATGATACTGTAATGATGGATACGTGGCATTATAAATCTGTCCAAACCCATGAAATGTACAACAGAAAAGGTGAACCCTAATACAAAGTATGAACTTTGGCTGATAATGATGTGTCAATGTAGGTTCATCTACTGTAACATATGTGCTGCTGTGGTTGGAGATGGTAATGATGGGGGAGGCTATGAGCTTGGATTATATGGGAAATCTCTGTATGCTCAGCTCAATTTTCCTTTGAACCTAAAACTGGTCAAAAAAGTCTATAAAAAGTGGAGAAATAAACATTTGCTAGACAAAAATATTAAAAGTGCTTGGAACCCTAAGTAACAAGTATCAGGTTGCTTTACCACATAAGAAAAGAACTATGCTTTGTACCACCAGGCTATTTCAAAACTTGTGTCTTTTAATTCACATTGCCCATTTTCTTTGCCTTTAAGTAAATAAGATTATCTTCAACAATATATACTTTATTATTATTATGAATAAGTGTAAGAAAAAAGTATTACAAATTCATATTTTGAGTGTAATGCTCTTTTCACAAAAGTATTTAATTAATGAAGCAAAATTTCCAGCATTTTGTGATTTCTGTTTAATGTGAAAAAGAAAAAAAAAGTTTTCTGATATGTCTAGTAAAGAATTTCTCTCAAAATTGAAAAAAAGTTGATCCTTTGATCAAGTCCTATTTTTAGAGCCATAGTTTCACAAAAGCATTTTTCAGCAACATACATAATGGTAACTGTGAATCTCTAAGTAAAATATTTACTTAATTATATTATTAAAAATACCTGCACAATAATCATTGCACTAACAAATCTTCTAGAATTTTTTTCATGAATGAGAATTCATTTTTAGTCAAATGCTTCTGAGTATGTCTTCCAGAAACTCACTATTTCTGTGTAAAGAAATAAAACAACTTCCTATTTGCTCTATATTGTTACAAATCTTTAAGCTTCTAAATGTTTGACAATTTATTTAAGCCCCAGATTTATTAAATGTGATGATTTTCATGAGAATAGGCAATGTTTTTTCTTTTTTTAAAATATTGTTTGTAGAGTACTTGTTGGCAATAAAATATAGAAGACACAGAAAAACAATGAGAAGTATATCCTTTACTGAAGTGGGAGAGACAGTTGCATTGCCAAGCATAGAACATGCTATGTTTGTTCATCAAGAACGCATGCTTTCTTTACAGTTAACACTTTGCTTGAGAAGGAAGTTTCCCTCTTTTAAAATATTGAAGACTTGGTAGTTTTCAAACATGTTTCACTAAGATGTCTCTTATCATGCACTTGACAATGTAAAACACAACCTGGTGAGATGCTTCAATACAAGTTCATTGTGTTAGAGCAAAACTACATTCTGGTAGTGATAGCATTTACATCTGAACTTGGCCAAAGAAATATGCACTCTGATGCATTTTCAGAATGAATATAGGCAACTGTTATTCCTTTTCTATAGTTTTTTAATATATCAACAATTAAGTCAGTTTTCTTCCTTTCATCCTTTGAACACCATCACCATCCCACTTCCACTGACGTGACCAGATATTTTCATATAATTCTAAAAGTGGATTTTATTCTGACATTTAGTTAAAATGTTTCTGGTCCCTCTGCAGAACAAACAGAAAATAAGGATTGAAAACACAATTTAAACAACACAGAGTAGCACTGCTGCTCTTGTGTCTCTTCATGTTTGATATTCAAAAAAAAGTCAAATCTATATATAAAAACTTCTTAATTTTTTTCTCTTAGACATTTTCAAACATGGTCTAGGTCTTGTATGAACAAAAGAACTATCCATAATCTTAATTACAGGAATTATTTTCTTTAACCCCTGCTTATGGAAAATGATAGTACTACACGGACAATGATTGAATATTATGGGTTGAGCTACCATAACTTCCTATATCAGACAGTCCCTCACTACTACAGGTCTCTTGACCTCATCTTTCTCTTGTCCTGGCTACCACAGTACATGGGCTCCAACTGGCTTCATGGGAGCACAACTTGATAGTTTCCCCCTTGTGCATGTACCTTGTGCCCTTTTGATACCATGACAGGAACCCCCTCAGTGCCACATGCACAATTTGTAAATGTGGGGGAATTAATGCAAACCTTTGACTGATGGAAGATTTTAGCCAAGATATAAAATCCTCCTCCTTTCCTCACCCTTGGACATTTTAGATATTTGGTTTGTTTGGTTTCTTGGATTGTCTTCGGGGACCGTGCAATCAATATTAGTGATCAGGATTCCAGAATGACAATAACTGTCCCACTTTTCCTGCTTTATCTGCTTGTCCCTCACTGCTGGCTTGGAAATTATACTCCGTATTAACATAATAGCTTATGAGCCACTGCCTGAGGCTATGCTTTCTGGATAACACAGGCTACGACCCTATTTGTTCAAACATAAATTACTAAGTTAAAAACATAATTTGCTTTTTTTTTTCTGACAGTGTTTTCAGAAGTGAAATCAAAGGAAAGTTGAGTTTGTTTAGTTTTGTTTTTATTTTCTGCCCATTGTCCAGATTTTCTCAAATGAATTGAGAAATTTACAATAAATACATCTATTTCTATGATAGAGTCACAATCTTTTGGCAAAGATGTATCTAATCACAGAAAGGTCCCTATTTATACTTGTAAACAAAAGAAGAGTGAGCAGAAATGTTAAAAATATCAAAATATAGATTAACCTTACCAATGTGATAAATTAATATCTACAGATATTAATTTCAATTAATTGTAGATATTAATTCTACATACGGAATTTCTTTTTCCTAATACGTTACAGATTGATTTCAGTTTCAATTTGAATATTTCTTTTGGTTCTGCAGATTAAAAAAGTGAACCATAAAAGCTTTATATAAGATTAGATTAAACTAAAAGTTGAGAACTATGCCAAAGTACTGGTCAAAAGAAATAGTGTAGAGTGTAATGTTGAAAAGAATAAAGGTCAAAAACCAACTTAAATTATGATATATTAAGGAATTTTAGAAAATAAACTTTGCTTAATTCTATCAGTTGAAGAGACCTATTTCTCTGAATTTGAAAAGATGTGTTCATTTAGAACAAAGAAAAAATGTAGAGTTGGTGGCTGTGTCTTAAAATCTCACCTTGCACAATCTTTGTTTATTAAAATATGCACTTTGCCACCATATTTTAAAAGGTATTGCTTATTCGCACACATTTTCAATTAAATTACATGATTTTTGCCATCATATCTGGGTATTGGAATACAAATGAGGAACAATTTGGGAGCAAGTGGTTTATGGCTTAAGGAAAGTAATATATTTTGAAAAATATTTATTAAAACAATTTTGTTTTTTCTTCCTAACTCTGTCAAATATATCCTTAAAGGTGAGCCATGTGCTATGTACACATGGCCAATAATACATGTGATTTAGCAACATGAAAAAAAAAGCCAGTCACTTTTTTACTTTACATATAGCCAATATTCAACTGTAAGTGGGCTGCATGGTCTCCATTATTAAAAGAAAAATAGAATAAAACATGAAACCAGGAGCCATGCCTATTATCATGCTTGTTGTGTTCATTAAAAACTATACTCAGTTTTAAATATTACTTCAATATGCATTGCCTGATACTTTTCCCACAGAAGAAAATTATAAAACTTTTTCAGTTTTCTGCACACCCTGTTTCCTAAAACTGAACTAAAGAAAAGAATTGGAGTGGCAGTGCATTTATTTGACAAGCTAATTGAAATTGCACAATGAGTCAGTGTGATTTCCAAGGACAGAAAGGTTAATGGCGTGTGCTTCTCTATACTTGGACAATAGCTGCGTTTTCATTACTGAATTAACTGTCATTTCCTCTATTAGTAGTTACATTATTCAAGCAGCAAAGATATACTTGAGAGGAAAACTTAATCATTATAAAATGCACCCATTTTAGAATATACAGTTCACAAATTTACTCTGATCACATAACGCCATACCCTTGTCAAATAATACAAAGTGCACAGTTCTCATTTTCTGTGTTAAAAACTGCTGTGATTTCAACTTAAGTGTATTTAGTGGGACAACACAACCAGAGAGCATTTTAGACAAATGATATTTAGTCTATTACAATGCTGCCATAAACAAGAAACAAGAGGCCTTTTTGGTTTTGATAAAATTCAGCTCCAGTTGAAAATCCACGCAAAGCATATATCAATGGCAATTTTACCATATGAGGATAATGTTTGCAAATCATGTGGCCAGAAAGTAAAGTTCATTTGAGAAATTAAATTAGGCTAGGAAAAGATAATACATAGGCACAGACCTCACTCGAACCTTTTTAACTTGTAATAAGAAAAAAGTGAAGACTTTAAAAAGTTGAGAGAAGAGCAAAATACAATCATTCCTATGATCAACTTAGTAATGTTTAATGCCAGTTTAAGTGTATTTGTAATGTCTGTAAGTTTCCATTACTCTGGAATTTAAATAAACATTTAGAAATAATATCTACTATTTTCATGTTGACAAACATAATACAGGCTCAATCATGTATTTATCACCTCAACAAACATTTGCTAAGACCTACTGTGTCAGGGATTATTGGAGGCCTTGCAGATTTATCAGTGGACAAAATAAAGTTCCTGCTCTTGTAGAACTTGAAAAGAGAATGTAGGAGAGAGAAATGAGCAAATTGATCATCAATAAGATGGTAATGATAAGAGCTAAATAAAAGAAATAAAGGAGGTAAACAAGGTATGATAGAAGTGGGCAGGAAGTGGTTGGATAGATGAGTGGTTGGTTCCATAGTGAGTGCTTTAGAACATATAGAAATGGTAAGGAAGAAATCTTTCAAAATCTCCTATTATGCTTTATTCATGGTCAACCATTGTGTGTATTTTGATTGAATCTCTTAAGTAATTGCTTTTCAACACATATACTTTCAGAACTCAACACTTACAAAATGAAAATAATACCTACACATAGTGTTTTTCAGAGTATTTCATTAAAACAGTATTTCTAACATTTCATTTGATTTTTTTAAACTCACATTTAAAGATTTTGTTAAATAATAAAAATTAATTTAAAATATTCAAAAATTTCCAAGTTCTAGCTATATTGTCTCCAATTATACTCTGTAATATTAATACATAATATAGTTTGTAACAGTCTATAATCAACAATTTTATGGATAATAATTTTAAAAATATGTTTATATAAATTTCTTACTATTAGAAAAAATAATTCAAGTGACATGATTGGGTAAGGCATATGATCATTTTAATACTTTGATATGTATTGCCAACCTGACTCAGAGAAAATGTTTTTTAATTTATTTATTACCAGCAGAACATGTAAGTTTCTCTGTTTTATCACTCTTTATTAAGAGGTAAATAGTACAGATATCACTTAATAAAATGAAGAGCAATTTACTTGATTTTTCTTATTTTAAACTTTTTACTGGTAAGAATCATCCCAACAAAGTAAATCCATAACACAAATGTGTAATTTGATGAACTATAATAGTGTGAGGATCCAGGATTGGAGATAGAGCCTTGAGTGCCTCCTGGAAACCTCCCATGTGCCCTTCCCAGTCACAAGCCTGCTTCCACTATGATCAATCACTGATCTGATTTCAGAGTAAATACCTCCTTTTTTTTTTTATTAGTTTTACCACCCAAGTGTGTACCCATTACCACTGAGTTTAACTCTGTTGTTCTTTTCCTTTAATATATCCTTTATCACCTATAGATAATTCTAGATTTCTTTGTAATTAACTCATTGAATAACCATTGTATTTTTCTACATAAAGTTCTTCACATTCTAGATTCTGAGATTTTGTCTGCATTGAAAACTTTAACGTGATACTCTATAAATTGATAATTGACTTGACAGAATTAATCAGAATTAGGTTCACTTTTTTTAGCAAGTCTAATTCACAGATGGGTTCTTCAGCAGAATGCTCATACCACTGGAAGTCTCTCTTTTTTTCCAATAGGAATTGAAAATAGTAATATTATAATGGTATCATTCCAACTATCTGCCATAAAAAAGAAAACTTGTGTCATCTACCATCTATTAAGTGATTTAGTTCTTATAATAAAGTCATTCTATCTTTTTTTCACTTTAATACTAATTTTCAAAATAATGAATGGAGTCTGTACCATCTTCCAAATGTTAACACTTATTTTTATGTAATGTAGAAGCTTTGGAATTAAACATATGTGATGTGTTTCAATGAACAACAGCAATTTTCCTTCATTATCCTCAAATTACTTCTTCTTTGGTCAGTGGTAACCTCTTCAAATGAGTCTGAGTCCTTCTGACATGACCCTGAAAGGCGGTGGTATCTTCCTTGTTATTAGGAATGACAGTATGTTTCAAGCACATGTTGGACATTTTCTACCCTGGACTTGAATTAAATCATACTTCAAGAAATGGCATTTTAAGGTTATAGTCTAGGCACTAGAGATACTTATTGCTACAGGTTTAGTTATTATTTTTAGGCATTTTCCGACGGAGCAGTATATGGTGAAATATAAATTGATTTCTGATATATCTTATCCAATTCAGGCCTAGAGATTGTTTACTTAATCTCTTCTATTTATATATGAATCTCTCCTACCCTTTTAACATAACAAAAAAAATCTTTCTCAAGAACATTAAGAAAGATAGAATTAAAATACCACTTAATTATATATTTACTTCATCCCATTTTATTTTGTGCACATATTCCTAAATAGGAATACCAATACTATGACCAATAATGTGAATATTTAAATTATTTTTGTATGTATTTCTCCTTTCTTTATCCATTTTTTATAGTTGTAAGTACATTGCTAGATGTGTAGTCTTCATAAATAATAATTTATGTTTTCTACCCCATATATCAAGCATTTCTTATTTTTACATGTAAATATGTATTTTAATATTATACACTAGTGTTTACTTTGGTGTCTATTTAGTCATTTTAATTGTCTGAAGCTCATTCTATGAATCTTCAACAGCTATTGTATGTTGACAGTTTTTCCTAAGGCCTTTATATCTGAAGTCATTTAATTGGAAAACAAATCCTTGGCTCATATTTTCTTTTATGCTATCTCTTAAATTATCTTTCCCTTTTCCTCTGGCAGTAGTATTGCTTATGGAAAGTATGAGGATAATCTGGTTTTATTTCCCTTGTATTTCTTGTCTGAATGACAAAACACAAATTTATTTTTCTTAAAATCAGTGGTAGACAGTGTAATGCCCCCCAAAGATGTCCATATCCTAATCTCCAGAAATCATGAAAATGTTATTTAACATGAAAAATAGTACTTCACAGATGGAGATGTGATGAAGTTAAGGCTCCAGATATGTGGAAATTATCCTGGATTATCTAGGTGGGGCAATGCAATTATAAGTTCCTTTTAATAAGGTGGCAGGAGAGTGAGAGTCAGAGAAGAAGCTGTTAAAATGGAAGAGTTGAAGTAATGTGCGGCCACAAGCCAAGGAATAAGTGTAGCTTCTTAGAAGCTGGGAAAGGCTAAGGAAACTGATTCTCCTTTAGAGTTTCCTGCAGAGCCTCCAGAAGGAACACATCCCTGTTAACTCATTTTAGAATGCACATACAGGATAAATCAAGAAAAAATATTTAATAATTTTAACATTTATTAAGTTGCTAATTTCTGAAAAATTGCATCTTGTAATGACATTAACATGAAAGGCCCTTAAGGTAATGTATAGAAGAGAAGTTTATACTGTATGGAAAATACATAGATTTGCACAATATTTTAAAATGTCTTTATAGAGAGACACCTCATAGATTCAATATTAGTATATTCATTTCCTTGGCCTGCTGTAACAAAGCACCACAAACTGAGTGGCTTAAAACAACAGAGATTTATTCTCTCACAGTTCTAAAGGGTAAAGCCTGAAATCAAGGTGCAGACAGAGCATTGCTCACTCCAAAGTTTAAGGAAGAAGGTTTCCTAGCCTCGTCCTAGTTTCTGGTGGTTACTGGCAATCCTTGGCATTCTTTGGCTTTTAGATGCATCACTCTAATCTCTGCCTCTGCTGTCATATGGTGTGGTCCTTCTATGTTTGTCTGTATTGCCTGGCTTTCTTATAAACCATAAGTGTATCGCTATATTATATTAGGTATAAGACAATTGGATGAGGACAATGATTTACATGTTATTAGATTTATGGCCACTCTAATCCAGTATGACCTCATCTTAATTAATTACATCTGCAAAGACCATCTTTCCAGACAAGGTCACATGGATTCTGGGTGGGCATGAATTTTGAGAGGACACTTCAACCCAGTGCACTTGTTATTGCATCTTTTTGATGCAAAATAGCCACACAATAATACAGTTTATAACAATGATTTTTGACTTTTTTTTCCATCAAAGAGAGTCATTATTTCATCAAAAGAAAGCTAATATGGAAAAACCAATGATAAAATGGAAATGGTCAAAGCTCATCTGTTTGAAATAGGATTAATGATCTGAAGTTCTCACTCACAATACCATCATAGTTTTCCCTCAATTTGAAAGCCTTTACAGAGGATAAAAGAGAGAAGGAAGAAGTTATAAGACGCAGGAAGATACAAAATATTTAGCTACAAAGGAATAAATACATAGATTGAAACCCAGTGGGTTGTTAATTGCATTAATATTAAGCAGATTCTGAGGGGAGAAGAGTGAATACCTCCAAAATATTGTATAAACTGAGATTTTCTTTTAAAGTAGTAACAGAAGTGCTGACAACAGTTCTGGCTAACATAAAGTTAATAATTTTAGCTACTCTGTCTTTTTGGCATGAAGTGATTCTATATTATATTGCAGACATTCTGCCTTACTTTAGGTATTTTCAGAAAATAATAAGAAATGTCATTCAAGGATGTTTGAAGAACTAGTGATCAGAGAGCAAAATGTCCTTTGATCTTCCTTTGAGTAAAGGAGATATCGAATTGGCAAAAGTTATTATAAAATACAATAGCAATCCCATTAACTAAAAAAAATCATATATTGGCATGATGCTCAATAGAAAAAATAGAGTTTATTATCATATAACCTTAATAACAATTCAAGTTCTATAGGAAAACTAAAAAATCAACTGGATTATGCTGCCTTTCAAGTCACTGCAGACTATAACTTCTGCCTAGTGCTTTAAAGTTGTGCTAAAAAATTCATGGAATAACCTTTTAAAATTGAAATAATCAATAATGTTTTGTGCTGTTCAGCAAGTCGTTTAACATTAACAGATAAGAAGAATGTTGGAGCAACAATGATAGTTAATCAAAAACATCCTTACATTCCTTAATAGCTCCCAGTGTGACAATAACCAAGAAGATGAGCAGTATTTCCAAACAAATATCCAATGATGATGTAAGTCTTTAAGTAATTCCACTTTCTTATATTTCAAAACAACAATTTATTCATTAAAGCAAGGGAAGTGTCTCATATATTCTATTCCAACTGCAGATGAACCCGTTAGCCTTCTATTTCAAAAACTCCTCAATTCATTCATTCAGCACATATTCTTTGAGTTCCTACAAGGTTCCAGTCAGTATTCTAAGTGCCAGGGATACCTGAGTGTTGGAAGAAGCCATCAAAAAGACATGATCGCCAATTGACCATTCAGCTGGACCTGGGCAATTGGGGAAATTGGAAGCACCCCACTTCCTACCCTGTTCTTGGAATGTGCATTCTGCTTGCCTTACCCACTTTCAGAGCCTGCTTCAAGGATACCACCTCAAAATAGAAGTGTGATTTTGAGGTTATCTGGACTGGGTGCTGACTGAAACCATTTAAGGATTCTATATAAACTTTTAAGATAAGGTGGACAAGTGCAAAATTTACTTATCTTGCAGCTGCCCATGACAAACCTCTTAAGTAAGTTTCCTTGCATATTAAACCTGCCATCTACCAATCTGGAATGACCTGCCTTTTCCTTCTGTCTCACCCTGCCCTCGGTCTATGGGGCCCAGTTTCAGATTAAACCTGGACAGTTCCTGAGGTTGTGAAGCAACACTGTTGAATGAAGAAGACACAAAAATCTTTGCCTCACAGAAACTACACTTTTGTATTGGGGAAAAATAAGAAAAACAAGGACAAACTGCATATAGTATTATGAAAGCTTGTAATTACATTTAAAAAAAATAAATCTGGAACTAGCAATTTGTTGCACCGCATAGGTTAATTCACATTCCAACAAGGAATTTCTCATTAAGTAGATTATATTTGATCAAGTATTTGAAAGAGTTAAAGGAATGAGCTATAGAGGTATGTGTGAAAGAACATTACAGGTAGAGGTACAGGTGTATCTCAGAGATATTGTGAGTTTAGTTCCAGACCACCTCAATAAAGTGAATATCACAATAAAGAGTCACACAAATTTTTTGGTTTCCCAATGCATATAAAGATATATTTACACATACTGTAGTCTATTAAGTGTACAATAGCATTATGCCTGAAAAAAAATCAATGTAATACCTTAATTTAAAAATAATGTTTTTGGAAGAATGGCACTGATATACTTGCTCCACACAGGCTTGCCACAAACTTTCAATTTGTAAAAACGTAATATCTATAGAGTGCAGTCCAGTGAAACACCATAAAACAGGGTATGCCTGCACTAATCAGAGTAGAAGCCCTGAGTGGCCAGAATGGAGTACATCTATGGTAGAGGAGAGATGATAATATATGAGATCAGAGAGATGACAAGCGGCCAAGTCATGGAGCTGTGTTCATGCTCATCCAGCCAATGACAAATTCTGAATATTCTGAGGTACCATGAACCATGCTACTGAAGCACATTTTTTTTTCTATTTAATATCATGAATATGGGACTTCCCTGGTGGTGCAGTGGCTAAGAATCCACCTTCCAATGCAGGTGATGCGGGTTCGATCCTTGGTCGGGGAACTAAGATCCCACGTGCCACTAGGGAACCAAGATCACACACCACAACAACTGAGCCCACATGCTCTAGAGCCTGCGCACCACAACTAGAGAGCCTGCATGCTGCAGCTACTGAGCCTGTGTGATCTGGAGCCCATGCAATGAGAGAAGCCTGCGTGCCACAACTAAGACCCAATGCAGCCAAATAAATAAATATTTAAAAAAAATATTATGAATGTATTTTCAGATAATTTCATATACAAATATACTCATATAGAAAAGTGCTCTATAAAACATGTTTCTTTTCTTCATGATTGCAATTTTTTTTTTAAAATTACCTAATCTAGTGCTTCCCTGGTGGCACAGTGTTTAAGAATCCACCTACCAATGCACACGACACAGGTTTGAACCCTGGTCTGGAAAGATCCCACATGCCACGGAGCAACTAAGCCTGTACATCACAACTACTGAGCCTGCACTCTAGAGCCCATGAGCCACAACTACTGAGCCCACGTGCCACAACTACTGAAGCCCGCGCACCTAGAGCCCATGCTCTGCAGCAATAGAAGCCACCGCAAAGAGAAGCCCGTGCACTACAATGAAGAGTGGCCCCACTCGCCGCAACTAGAGAAAACCTGCATGTAGCAATGAAGACCCAATGCAGTCAAGAATATAAATAAGTAGATAAATAAATAAAATAAATTTTAAAAAATAACTAATCTAGGCATAAGATAATTTCTTCTACTTCAGATACATAACAAAAGATATTTGCTATCTATATAGATGTTTTTGCATTAATATTATCAAAATCATCAAATTTTTTATAGGAATAGTTAGAACTAATTTTGATACAATAATATCAAATAATACAGTTTGTAGTACTGCACCTCCAACATAGCCCTAAATGATCTCAACTCCTGTATTGATACCCTGGTGTAGTTTCCTCTATATGGTAACAGATTGGTCTGTATGGCAAGCAGCATAGGACAGAATTAAGAATATGTCACTTCTAAGACTAAACTGTAATTGCTCTTGCTCTCATCAGTCGCTCTTGGGAAACAAGCTTCTTCGTGTGAGCAGCCTTATGGAGAAAACTACATGATGAGGAAATAAAACCTCTAGCCAAGAGACAACAAGGATGAAGCCTGCCAACAACCACATGAAGGAGAGAGGTTCACAAGCCTCAGTCTTGAGGTGACTGATTCACAAGCCAACAGTATGGTCATCATCTTACAGGAGATCCAGAACCAGAAGTTCTCAGCTAAGCCAATCCCAGAATCTTGACTCTCAGAAAATGTATGAGAAATAAATGCTTATTGTTTTAAGCTGCTCGTTTGAAGACAATTTATTACAACACAAAATAATATTTATACATAGTTTGGTATCAGGATCTGCATGTTAAAGAAACAAACTTGAGGGCTTCCCTGGTGGTGCAGTGGTTGAGAGTCCGCCTGCCAATGCAGGGGACACAGGTTCGTGCCCCATTCCAGGAGGATCCCACATGCCACAGAGCAGCTGGGCCCATGAGCCACGGCCGCTGAGCCTGTGTGTCCGGAGCCTGTGCTCCACAATGGGAGAGGCCACTACAGTGAGACGCCTGCATACTGCAAAAAAAAAAAAAAAAAAAAAAACTTGAAATGTGGGAGTGGCTTTGAAAATAGAAAATAGAGAGTAAAATGTAAGAACGATAGTAAAAATCTAAAGTGCTTTGTTGAAGCACTTAATAGAATGTGTATGGTCTTTGATAGGTCTACAAGGGAAGACTTACAAGAAAGTGAGGAAAATGTTATTAAAAATTAGGGAAAGGGTTTATTGTAGTGTAGTAGCAGAAAGCTTAGCAACCCTATAAACTACAGTTAGATATAAAGTATGAAACATGTAATCAGGCTAAGGTAGTCAAGTACTGAGAAAAGTTTGAGATTTTTATCTTGTCTGAAAGCTAACAAATTGGTTTTCCACAATCTCATTGATGCTTCCAGAAGACATCAGACTCCTATGTCTCAGAGACAAAGGACTGTTTTACTCAAATCACTGCATACACCACAAGCTTCCTTCTTGCTTCAGTTTCTCTTGCTCCCCATGTCCCAAAGGAAATGCAAAGTGGCTTCGAGTGATGTTGAACATGAATGGCATTTGTGTCACAAATGAAGAACCACAAGCTTAAGAAACTTCCCAGTTTACAAGAGAGCTGTATTCAAACTGTGTTAGGCAGAATAATGTCCTTCCTCCAAAAACTCCAGACACTGTGAATATGTTATGTTAAATGATATATTCGTTTAACATAATGCATATATCATTATTCATTAATAATGGGCCTCTGCAGGTGAGGTTACATTAAGAATCTTGAGATAGGGAAAACATACTGATGACCCCAAAATAATTATAAGGGTCCTTGTAAGTGAAAGAGGGAAACAGAAAAGTCAGTGTCAAAGTGATGTAGCATGAGGAAGACTGGACCAGCCATTGCTGGCTTTGAAGATGGAAGAGGTCCATGGAGCCAGGAATGGCACAAAAACAGATTCTCCCCTGGAGCCTCCAGAAAGGAGTGTAGCCCTGCTAATACCTTGATTTCAGCCCAGTGAGGCTTATTTCAGACTTGTGACCTCTAGAAATATATTATTTTTATGTGGTTTTAAATCACTACACTTATGATAATTTATTACATCAGCCTAAAGAAATTATTATTTAATAGATTTTGGTGCCTTGAAGTAGTGTGCTGCTCTAAGAAATATCTAAAAATGTTAAGTAACCTTGAAATTGGGCAGTGGTCAGAAACTGGAAAAAATATTAAGGAGAATTCTAGAAACAACTTAGACTGCCTTGAATAGACTTTTATTAGAAATATGGACATTTAAGACTGCTGATGAAGGCTCAGAAGAAAGTGATGAGCATGGTGTAGAAAACATATATCACCTTAGAGAATTCTTAAATCATTGTGAACTGACTGTTGATAGATATGGACCTTAAAGTTGTTGCTGGTGAGGACTGATAGAAGAAATGAGAAACATATTACTGGAAACTGGAGGAGAGGTATCCTTCTTATGCAGTGTCAGAAAGCTTGGCTGAATTGTGTCTTGCAGTTATGTACAAAGCAAAATTTGTACATGATAAACTTGGATATTTGAGGAAATTTCCAAGCAAACTATTGAAAATGTGACATGGTTACCTTTTACAGCTCATAGTAAAATGCAGGAGGAAAGAGATACATTGAGGAAAGGACTATTATGCAAAAGGCAATATAACTTGATGATTTGAAAAATTATCAGCCTATCCAGGTTACAAAAGATGCTAAATAAGGAGGCTCACTCTCAGAACATGCTCTAGAAAGAATGCTGTGAGCATGACTGGAAATCTTTGCTAGTGCCTAGGAAGGAATTAAAGGTCATAGTGTTCACTCCCAAAAAGACTCTTTGAAGGTGTGTGACTCATGTATCACCTCAGCCATCTAGATAGAAGTCAGAAATAGAGATAGATTATTCAGGAAAGATCTGTGGTGTAGCCTCTTGTCTAATAGAATGAAAACCCATGACATACATGGGGGACTGATAAGGGTAGAACAAATTTTTACCAGTAGAAACACTGCTAGCTTAGACCAAAAGGGACAGAGAGGATAAGATGAATGAAAGAAGGTGTTAATCTCTCAAAATTCTGTAGCAGAAAACAGACAGATACAATTACTAAGCTGTAGACATGAGCTATACTTCTAAAAGATAAAGGTTAACTGTGAGGGTAGAGGAGCCATGAGCCAGGGAGTAGAGCTGAGAGCCAAAGAAAGCTAATGGCTTGAAAGCTAATGCTGGTTGCCTAGATGGACTTCAAAATTGTTTCAACTGGCAACTCTTTTTTTTTTTTTCCTTCTATATTTTCCTATTTTGCATGAGAATGTCTATAACTGCTATCCTATGACTGTCCCACCATTGCATTTTGGAGGCATATAACTTGGATTCTAGTTCCTCAGACCCACAAATGGAGTGGAATTTTTCCCTAAGAAGGATTATATCCAAAGTCTTATGTATGACTGATTTAAATTATGATATTTGGGGTGTTTGAACTGATGAGACAGGAATGAGATTTTGCCCTTGAGTTGATGTTACTTGGTTGAGACTTTTGGAGATGTTGCTATGGTGTGATTTCATTTTGTATGTGGGATGGAAGTGAATCTTTGGGGTACAAAATATAGACTATGATTGGCCTTGTAAAGATGCCTATGTCTTAATCCTTAGGATTTATGAATATGTTACCTTACTTGGTGAAAGTGACTTTGTAAATGTGACTAAAATAAGAATCTTGAGATGGGGTGATTATCCTGGATTATGGGAAAGGTATTTTTTCTCTGAGATGGCAGCTTTCACCCTCATGGTCAAGGCCTTTTAGGCTTCCTCCACTGCAGGCTTCCTTGGCCAGAAGCCCACACTTGACCATGCCCAGAACACATTTCCCAGGAGGCCTCTGCCCTGTGGTCTCTGGTGTAGGAACCTGAGGCCGTGTCATGTGTAGGAACATGAGGTCCTGTGGATCTCCTGGGCCTATGAGCCACTCTGCCCCGGAGGCCTGTTGGACACTTGGGTATGGGATTAAGCATCTCTGAGCCTGCTCTTCTGACCATCTCCAGCTGCTCCTAGGACAGAAAAGTCAATGTTAGAGTTATAGAGCAGAGCAAAGACTGTACTAGCCATTTATAACTTTGAAGATGAATGAGACTATGAACTAAGGAGACATGTATATTTGTAACTGAAGCAACCAAGTTTGTTCCAGCAGCAATAAGAAGCTAATACATAAAACTACAACATAACTGGCACAGAGGGAGATGTGATCTTTAACATCTTAGGCTGCAAATCCTGGAAGGAGTTACTACCTCTGTCTTCCAAAATTGTTTGCTATGAAGACATTCCTAAAAAGATTTCAGAGTGAAGAAACACCAGAGACCCATTGAGAACTGTCTCCCAATGAGGAAAATTTCAATCAGTGTTGAAAGTACTGCCTAGTTTACTCTTACTGCTTATAGTAATATGTGAGAGTGACATAAAACAAAGGAAGAATAGTTAAAATATTAAAACTTGATGGCTTTGAAAATTCTAAGGCTTTTCAGATGGCAAAAGATGCTAAAATTCTGAGGAAAGATCAAATCCATGACACTGTGGGAAAAATAGACCAAAGATTAAGCTACAAGTATGACTGAAAATCTTTTGTTAAGATCTTAGAAAGATCAAAGGCTACTTCAGACAAAAGACTCTCCAAAGAGGTAAAACATGTGTCTCATATATGCCTTCGATCAAACATTAGAGCTTTTGAAATACTGAAGGTCATTGTCTCTCAACCTTCCCAGATTGAATGCAAAGTAGAGAAGGCTTATCTCCAAGGGACCATAAATATGGCTTTTATCTAACAGTAGGAAACCCAATAAGATTCACAACTTTTAAAAGCAATTCTGTATTCAGAACCATTACCAACTTTGACAGAAAAGGTCAGAGAAAGTACAAAATGAAAAGACATTTTGGCTCACAAAATACTAGTAACAGTAAGCAGACTGAGAAGCAACACATGCTACCTTTCATGAAAAAGGAAGCAGGACTCAGGGTGGAACCAAGAGCCTTCAACAATTATTCCCTGGCCTTGAGACCTAATCATAGCATGTACAACTCTTGCCTGGATGAATGTAAGAATTGTTTTGAAACAATGTCTACATTTACCTTCCACTTTCTCCCTTTTATGAAGATGTTATCTGTGCTAATCGCACTATCATCAACTGGGTTGTATTGGAGGCAGATAACTTGTCACTTTAAGTCAAGAAGGCAGATAACTTGTCACTTTAAGTCAAGAAGATAACTTGTCACTTTAAGTCAAGAAGAACTGTACTCAAATGACTGTACTTACAGAACCAGACCCAAGGAGCCTTATTCACTCTGGACCTGATTTAGATACAGGAATCTGGACTTGAGCTGATTTTGTAATAGGATAAGACTTTAGGGGGGCCTTATGAGGAGATAAGTGTGTTTTGATTGTGGAAGTATTGCCTGAAAAACTAGGTTTGCCTCTTGGTGGATGTGGAGCCAGAAGACACACCAAGCCAAAGATTGGGAGAAGGAAGGTTTTATTATTCCTTGCAGCCAGTAAGGAGAATACCGAGGATCTTGCCCAAAGCAGTGTCTCCTGGAGCAGCAAAATTGGAGCAGTTTTAAGCTAAAGGTACATGCATACTCATGAAGGGACTTGGGCAGTCTACAGGGTCCAAGTTTTAGTTGATTGAGTTACGAGGCTCAGAAAAGGTCCACAGTGTCACCGCTTAGCTTCCAGCTGATCTGGTGGTTGAGGGCTTCAGGCTAATCTTTACCATCGAAACAGAACTGGGAGTCTTTACAAGTGATATATTATCTTTGTATTGTTACTTCTCTTGCTTGATCATAGTTTGTTTCTGTATTTTTTTGTTCCCTTAAGATCATTAATTACTGAGACCTGTTCAAAGGCAAGCACTGTGGCCAGGCTTAAATCACAAAATGGCTTAGGCCAAAAATAGCCTCTCTTATGTCAAGAGAGCCGTGCCTGGTTCTCTTTCTCTGGGAACTCCCTACCTTATTTGGTTACAGGAGGAATATAAATTTTACTGATAGTCAGACAAGACTGTGGTAGCCAGCCTCTAGTATGACCTCCAGTGTTCCCTGTTTGTTGTTCTCACACATCTGTGTAGACCCCTCCCACGTATTACCAGGGTTTGTGAATGTGTCAAATAGCGTATGACAGAACTCTCTTTCTCTCTCCTGTTTCTCCTCCCCACTACCCTCATCTCTCCCTTTCATCTCTCCCTTCCATTACTATCTCTGGCAGAAAGAGGCTGTCAGTTTGAGCAAACATATGAGAAGTCCTATGTGTTGAAAAACTGAAGCCTCCAGGCAGAGCCTGTCAGGAAATCAGGTCTGCCAGCCATCAGGTGGGTGAGCTTGGAAGAAAATTCTAAAGTGCCAGTTAAGGCTTGAAATGGCTGCTACCCCGGCTAAGAGCTTGACTTGACCTTGTTACAAACTCTGAGCTAAAACCACTCAGCGCAGCCACTGCTAGATTCCTGACTGTCAGAAACTATGGAAAAAAATAAACATTTGCTACTTTAAGCTGTAAGTTTTAGGGTAACTTGTTATGCAGCAACAAATGACTTATTCAGTTTTGTTTTAGGTTTCCAAATTGACTTACTTCAAAACAGTAATTATCACTTTAAGAGAGAGGTATTCTCAGATTTATAGAAAATGTGAACATTCAAAATGTTTTTTAAATGATAACGAAAAATATTGTAATATATATGTTAGACCAATAAAAATCAAATTCTAATTATTGATGGCAAAACTCAAATGTACAACTTATTAAAAAATAGATCAGTGCAAAAATTCTAAATAACACTTAATATTTTTTGTTTTTACTTTTCATTTGCAATCATTTGTTTTTGTGCTGCTGATTTTGCTCTTTCTCTAACTGTGAATTGAAAAGTAAATAAACACTAAACTGCTGAGTACATGAAACATTAAAATGTGATATATTTCTGCCCTTGCTTCAGAGGAAAGTGGTAAAACGCATGTAAAGTTTTCTGAATAGATTTTTAATTCATAGTTTGAGTTTTGTGGAAAAAAGAGGGGTAAATTTACATGAAATAAAGAATCATATGAATAATACATGAATAATTTTATTAATTTAAAAATCAGTCTAGAACATAAAAAACAAATAATGATTTTACCACAATTTATCATGAAGTTATAATGCAGAGAAAGTAAAGCAAAATTTTTTAAAAAGTTTCTTTTTCTTTGTGGTAATACTTACTTTGAATATTTCTAAAGCTTGTGTATAATTTGCTAAATATGAAATTTAGAAAGATTTGCAAATTGTCCCGTTTGTGCTGATTTGGGCAAAACTCTTGATAATTCCTAAGATCCTCTATTCTATTTTTGCTATCAGCTTTTTCTATTAGATGCTATAGTTTCATTAAAGTTGCTTTTTACTGCATCTTAAATTCATCACAATGGAATTCAATAGTCTCCTTTAATATGGGAAAAAGGAAACATGGAAATATTTCAATTGTCAGAGCACAAATACTATTTAGTGTTGGAGAGTAAATTTGAAATGTCATTAGTTAATGTTAAAGATTTTGATTCCTTAAAATGTTCAATAACTTAGAAACTTCTTTATATATACTTACACTTTTTTTTAGAAATCCTGTTTCAATAAATCTTATGAAAAACTAATAAGATGTAAGAACCCAGTAAAAATGGCAAGAGATACAAACTTTTTTTTTAACATCTTTATTGGAGTATAATTGCTTTACAACATTGTGTTAGTTTCTGCTTCATAACAAAGTGAATCAGTTATACATATACATATGTCCCCATATCTGAGATACAAACTTTTAAAAATAAATTCAAACATATTTATATTGTTGAAAGACTATTCAGCAATGTAAAAGAAGAAATCCTGATACACTCAACAATATAGATGAATCTCAAAAACATTATATTAAATGGAAAGAAGCTGGATTTCATTTATATGAAATTCTAAAAGAACAAAACTAAAAAGAGAAAAATGAACAAAAAGCAGATAAGTTATTGTGTGGGGCATAGGATGGGAGTGACTGACTTCAACTGATAAGAATAAATTGGGGGGTGATAGTTACATGTGTACATTTACCAAAATCCATTGACCTGTACATTAAAATGGTGTGCAGCTATAAAGATTATTAATGAAAGAAGTATTTCTTCATCTCATCATTAAGACATCTTTATTTCTCAAAATAGCCTTTCTGCATGTTTTTTTTTTTCAAGAATATTTCTCAGTTCAGTCATTAACAGGGTCGCATATGTTTATCCCATATCAGAGAATAAGTTATGCACTATAATGCATATTTTAATATTTTAATTCTGGAGCTTTGCTTTGGTCATCCAGGGTTTACTATAAAGTCTCAGGTATCACATATAAGCACTAGTTATTCCAGGGAAGAACAGTAAAAATAAAAAAGAAATAGTGATCTAACAAATTTAGATGTCAAATTTTAGACTTCTATTAGGAGAAAAAAGAAAAGAAATCCCTATGCGGAATCCAGTGAAATACATGATGAAAAGACCTTATTCAATAAGAAAAATGTTGTGTTTTCTGTGTTATTTTTGAGAAATCTTAATATGTGTAGGGAATTTTAGAATTTTTAAATCACAAATTCTTAATATAACATTCTTATATTTAAAGAGGTATATTCTAAATAACTGAGATATTCAGTTATTCATAAGAACTCATTAAGAAACAGTGACATATAATTATTAGACTAAGGCATACATTAAAGTATTTAAATATATTGTGGAGGGCTTCCCTGGTGGTGTAGTGGTTGAGAGTCCACCTGTCGATGCAGGGGACACGGGTTCGTGTCCTGGTCCGAGAAGATCCCACATGCCGCAGAGCAGCTGGGCCCGTGAGCCATGGCCACTGAGCCTGCGTGTCCGGAGCCTGTGCTCCGCAACAGTAGAGGCCACAACAGTGAGAGGCCCACATACTGCAAAAAAACAAAACAACAACAACAAAAAAAAAACAAAAAAAAAACACTACTAAATGTATTGTGGAAAGCTTGGTTTATCAATGCATAAATCTATTATTAGAATAATGTTAACTGCCATGTGTGAAGTTAACTTACCTAGATATGGTCAATTAACTCTTGAAGAATTAGAACCACACAACTAGCACAAATGAAAGGTAATAGGTTTCAGAAAACTGAGTATAGCAGAAAAGTCAGGTGATTAAAATTATACATTTTATTAAAATCATGGATGATTCATAGTCAATTAACCTTATCAAACTAAATGATACTGATAGCTGATTACAAGCAAAATGTTAATCATAAACTCATAGGTTTTTACTAGAACTCTCTTTGATGAATATGTAAAATGAAATCTCAATAGGAACTAGTTGAGGTGTACTCTTCTTTGAAGATACATTGTTTTTCTCATATCTGGTGGAGGACAGCCTAATGCTTCTGTCCATGGTCTACATTTTCTTAATAAGGAAAATTAAAGAGAAGCTGAAAAGGATGGCAGTGACAGGATCCTTTGGTATTATTTCTTTTCAACCAAGTGATACTATGGTGAACAGGTAGCTGGAGAAATGTGGATATTGGCATGTTTAATTCTTTCAGGCATGTGGAGAAAATAAGAGAAGCAAAAAATGAATCTTGATATATTCCTTGATATTATTTAGAGCTGAGAATGTAAGGAAAATCTGTTTTTCAAGTATTTAGCTGTCGTATGTTATTTCAGGTTAAGAAATGGAACAAGAGAAAGAAGAAAAGTATTCAGATATTAGTTATCATGTGGTTTTCATCTTATATATAATCATCAGAACATGGTCAGGTTTTTAATATTTCCTGTTTTATATTTTCGAAAAGTCCTAAAACTTGAAAATTTCAGAGTCAATATTTAAAATGATTTTATTTCCATTTCAGAGTACAGTTCCCATTTTTTTGAAAAAAGTCATCCTGCAAATAACTGAACATTCTTGCCTTCTCCCATAATTCATTTGTTTCCTTGAGTAAGAAGCACTTTCTCAGAGATGAGACAGAGTTAAAATTGAGACTACCATCAAAGGGGCTAGTTTTGTCAGTGATATGAAGTGTGCAGTAAGTAAAGAAATGTATTTAATCTCTTTCTTCCATCTCTTAAATGGGAGTTGAGAGGTGCTTCTGTCTAGAGATTGATCCTGGGCTTTCTATAGTCAGTGTCTTAAGGGGACGTGGCCTCTTAATTAAGAACTTAAAACATCACACCCTGAAATTCACTTTCTGGATTTCTCACAAGAGAAGAATGATTTTTTTTTTTTTTTTGTGGTACGTGGGCCTCCCACTGTTGTGGCCTCTCCCATTGTGAAGCACAGGCTCCGGACACGCAGGCTCAGTGGCCATGGTTCACAGACCTAGCTGCTCTGCGGCATGTGGGATCCTCCCGGACCGGGGCACGAACCCGCATCCCCTGTGTTGGCAGGCGGACTCTCTGTGCCACCAGGGAAGCCCCAAGAATGAATTTTTAAAGAATAATTTCCCTGATCTTCTGGTAAACACTAAAGGCCTCATCCTCATGGATGCTGAGGACTCATCAGAGTTAGTGTAGTTGAATGGTCAATAACACATATTTTATTTGCTTTATAAAAATGGAAAAGAAATAAAAGTAATATTTTTGAGTAGTAAGTACTGTATATTTTGGAAAGTCCATTACATTTTTATATAATTTATTTCTCACAAAGTTTTAAAGGAGGATGCTAGTATTCCTATTTTCTAGGAGATAAACTAGTTGCAGAGAAAAGAAAAAAACTAGGTCACAAATTTAATAAAAGCTTGTAAGTGGAAGAGGTAGATATGGGGCAAGTTGAAATTGATTTAAAAACATTGTATTTTCAACTGTAGGACAGTTGAAGCTATTAAGTGAATCAAATAATGAAGCTGATGCTAGCCTGAATGGAGCTGTCCTCTTTACAGGAGGTATTACAGAAGATTCCAGAGAGGAAGTGTATTTCACTCATTCTTTGAATATTATGAAAATTGAATTAAATGGCCTTATTTATAAAACCTGAGAAAAAGAACAAACAATTCAAGCTACATTCAATAAGGTTTTATAAATCCCCATATCAGGAAAAGTTTGAAAAACTCCTATAAAACACCAAAATAGTTTTTAACACATATGAATACTCATAAAACATGACTTACTACTATCATGTCAGTTCTCCCTAAGTTAACTTACACATTTAACATAATCCTAATAAAAATAATATCAAGTTTTATTTTCTGGAACTAGCAAGTTGATGTTGAAAGTTTTATTAAATAATAAAAATCAAGGATGGCTAATAAAGTCTTGAAAATGGAGAATGAGCATGAGAGATAAAGCTATTATAAAGGCTTTATAAATAACAATGTGCTACCTGGTACATGAACAGAAAATCAGCTTAATAGGATAAAATAAAAAGATTAGATGGTCCAAGTATATATAGAAATTTACTTAGTTATGAAAGCAGCATCTCAAATCCTAGAGCAAAGATTGATATAGATAAACAAATAAAGAAGAAGCAGTATACATATACAATGGAATATTACTCAGTCACAGAAAAGAATGAAATCTTGCCATTTGTGACAACACAGATGGACCTAGTGGGTATTATGCTCAAGAAAACGTCAAACAGAGAAAGACAAATATCATATGATTTCACTAATATATGGAATATAAAAAAAAAATAACAAACAGAACAAAAGAGAAAGAGAGTCAGAGACACAGAGAACAAACAGGTAGTTGCCAGAGAGGAAAAGGGTTGGGGGGAGATGAGTGAAATAGGTGGGAGAAATTAAGAGATACAAACTTCCAGTTCCAAAATAAATGAGTCACAGGGATGAAATTTACACTATGGAAATATAGTCAATAATAATATAATATCTGTATGATGACAGAGGGTAACTAGAGTTCTCCTGGTGATCATTTAGTAGTGTATAGAAATATCAAATCACTATGTTGTGCACTAGGAACTAGCACAGTGTTGTAGGTCAATTATACTTCAAAAAACAAACAAACTCATAGAAAAATAGAACATATTTGTGGTTGCCATAGGTGGTGGGAGTGTTTGGGGGAGAGGAAATTGGATGAAAGTAGTAAAAAGACACAAACTTCCAGTTATAAGATAAATAAATAATAGTGCTGTAATATAACAACATGATTAATATAATTTGCATTACTATATGTTATATATGAAAGCTCTTAAGAGACAAATCCTAAGAGTTCTCATCAGAAGAAAAAAATACTTTTTCTGTTTTTTTGTTTTTTGCATTTATATAAGATGATGAATGTTCACTAAACTTATTGTGATAATCATTTCATAATATGTAAGTCAAACCATTATGCTGTACACCTTAAACATATATCATGCTCTATGTCAATTAGATCTCAATAAAACTGGAAGAAGCTGACACTGACACAACATGTTGGCTATTTGGAATACCATAAAATAGATCCATGCCTCTACCAAACAGGAATGAATTCCAAAAAAATCAGAATTAATAAAACAAAGAAACTAGAGGATATTTGTTCAAGATGGAGGAGTAGAAGGACTTGCTCTCATTCCCTCTTGTGAGAATACTAGAATCACAACTAACTGCTGAACAATCATCGACAGGAAAAAACTGGAACTCACCAAAAAATATACCCCACATCCAAGGACAAAGAAGAAACCACATTGAGATGGTAGGAGGGGCACAATCACAAAAATATCAAACCCCATAACTGCTGGGTGGGTGACTCACAAACTGGAGAATAATTATACCACAGAAGTCCACCAACTGAAGTGAAGGTTCTGAGCCCCACGTCAGGCTTCCCAAACCAGGGGTCTGGCATTGGGAGGAGGAATTCCTAGAAAATCAGACTTTGAAGGCTAGAGGGAATTGATTGCAGAACTTCAACAGGAATAGGGAAAACAGATACTCCACTCTTGGAAGGCACACACAAAGTAGTGTGTGCATCAGGACCCAGGGGAAGGAGCAGTGACCCTATAGGAGACTGAACCAGACTTACCTGCTAGTGTTGGAGGGTATCTTGCAGAGGCGGGGGGTGGCTGTGTCTCACCATGAGTACAAGGACACTGGCAGCAGAAGTTCTAGGAAGTACACCTTGGCATGAGCCCTCCCAGAGTCTGCCATTAGCCCCACCAAAGAGCCCAGGTAGGCTCCAGTGTTGGGTCGCCTCAGGCCAAACAACCAACTGGGAGGGAACCCAGCCCCACCCATCAGCAGACAAGTGGATTAAAGTTTTACTGAGCTCTGCCCACCAGAGAAACAGCCAGCTTTAACCACAACCAGTCCCTCCCATCAGGAAACTTGCACAATCCTCTTAAATAGCTTCATCCACCAGAGGGCAGAGAGCAGAAACAAGAACTACAATCCTGCAGCCTGTGGAACAAAAATCACATTCACAGAAAGATAGACAAGATGAAAAGGCAGAGGGCTCTGTACCAGATGACGGAACAAGATAAAACCCCAGAAAAACAACTAAATGAAGTGGAGATAGGCAGTTTTCAGAAAAACGAAATCAGAATAATGATAGTGAAGATGATCCAGGACGTTGGAAAAAGAATGGAGGCAAAGGTCGAGAAGATGCAAGAAATGTTTAATAAAGACCTAGAAGAATTAAAGAACAAACAAACAGAGGTGAACAACACAATAACTGAAATGCAAAATACACTAGAAGGAATCGACAGCAGAATAACTGAGGCAGAAGAATAGATAAGTTACCTGGAAGACAATGGTGGAATTCACTGTTGTGGAACAGAATAAAGAAAAAAGAATGAAAAGAAATGAAGACAGCCTAAGAGACCTCTGGGACAACATTAAATTCAACAACATTTGCATTATAGGGGTCCCAGAAGGAGAAGAGAGAGAGAAAGGACCAGAGAAAATATTTGAAAAGATTATAGTTGAAAAAGTCCCTAACATGGGAAAGGAAATAGTCACCCAACTTCAGGAAGTGCAGAAAGTCCCACACAGGATTAAACCAAGGATGAACATGCCAAGACACATAGTAATCAAATTGGTGAAAAATAAAGATAAAGAAAGTTTTTGAAAGCAGCAAGGGAAAAACAACAAATAACACATAAGGGAACTCCCATAAGGTTAACAGCTGATTTCTCAGCAGAAACTCTATAAGCTGGAAGGGAGTGGCATGCTATACATAAAGTGATGAAAGGGAAGAACCTACAACAAATATTACCCTACCTGGCAAGGATCTCATTCAGATTCAAAGGAGAAATCAAAAGCTTTACAGACAAGCAAAAGCTAAGATAATTCAGCACCACCAAACCAGCTGTACAACAAATGTTAAAGGAATTTATCTAAGTGGGAAACACAAGAGAAGAAAAGGACCTACAAAAACAAACACAAAATAATTAATATCGATAATTACCTTAAATGTGAATGGATTAAATGTTCCAACAAAAAGACACAGGCTCACTGAATAGAGACAAAAAAGAGACCCATATATATGCTGTATACAAGAGACCCACTTCAGACTTGGGAACACATTCAGACTGAAAGTGAGGGGATGGCAAGAGATATTCCATGCAAATGGAAATCAAAAGAAAGCTAGAGTAGCAATACTCATATTAGATAAAATAGACATTAAAATAAAGAACGTTACAAGAGACAAGGAAGGACACTACATAAAGATCAAGGGATCAATCCAAGAAAAAGATATAACAATTAAATGTATATACACCCAACATAATGATCAAGGGATCAATCCAAGAAGAAGATATAACAATTATAAATATATATGCACCCAACATAGGAGCACGTCAATACATAAGGCAACTGCTAACAGGTATAAAAGAGGAAATCAACAGTAACAAAATAATAGTGGGGGACTTTAACAGCTCACATACACCAATGGAAAGATCATCCAAACAGAAAGTTAATAAGGAAACACAAGCTTTAAATGACACAAGAGACCAGAAGTTTTAATTGATATTTATAGGACATTCCATCCCAAAACAACAGAATACACTTTCTTCTCAAGTGTGCATGGAACATTCTCCAGGATAGATCACATCTTGGGTTACAAATCAAGCCTCAGTAAATTTAGGAAAACTGAAATCATATCAAGCATTTTTTTTCTGACCACAAGGCTATGAGATTAGAAATCAATTACAGGGGAAAAAAGTAAAAAACACAAACACATGGAAGCTAAACAGTATGTAACTAAATAACCAAGAGATCACTGAAGAAATCAAAGGAGAAATCAAAAAATACCTAGAGACAAATGATAATGAAAACACGATGATCCAAAACTTATGGGATGCAGTTCTAAGAGGCAAGTTTATAGCTATACAAGCCTACCTCAAGAAACAAGAAAAATCTCAAATAAAAAATCTAACCTTACACCTAAAGGAACTAGAGAAAGAAGAACAAACAAAACCCAAAGTTAGCAGAAGAAAAGAAATCATGAAGATCAGAGCAGATATAAATGAAATACAAACAAAGAAAACAATAGCAAAAATCAATAAAACTAAAAAGCTTGTTCTTTGAGAAGATAAACAAAATTGATAAACCATTAGCCACACTCCTCAAGAAAAAGAGGGAGAGGACCCAAAGCAATAAAATTAGAAATGAAAAAGGAGAAGTTACAACAGACACTGCAGAAATACAAAGCATCCTAAGAGACTACTACAAGAAACTCTACGGCAATTAAATGGACAACATGGAAGAAATGGACTAATTCTTAAAAAGTATAACCTTCCAAGACTGAACCAGGAAGAAACAGAAGACATGAAGAGACCAATCACAAGTAATGAACTTGAAACTGTGATTAAAATCTTCTAAGAAACAAAAGTCAAGGACCAGATGGCTTCACAGGTGAATTCTATCAAACATTTAGAGAAGAGCTAACACCAATCCTTCTCAAAGTCTTCCAAACAATTGTGGAGGAACGAGCACTCCCAAGTTCATTCCATGAGGCCACCATCACCCTGATACCAAAACCAAAGATACTATAAAAAAAGAAAATTACAGACCAATATCACTAATGAACATAGATGCAAAAGTCCTCAACAAAATACTAGCAAACAGAATCCAACAACACATTAAAAGGATCATGCACCATGGTCAAGTGGGATTTATCCAAGGGATGCAAGGATTCTTCAATACATGCAAATCAATCAATGTGATACACCATATTAACAAATTGAAGGATAAAAATCATATGATCATCTCAATAGATGCAGAAAAAGCTTTTGACAACATTCAAGACACATTTATTGTAAAAACTCTCCAGAAAGTGGACATAGAGGGAACCTACCTCAACATAATAAAGGCCATATATGACAAACCCACAGCAAACATCATTCTCAATGGTGAAAAACTGAAAGCATTTCCTCTAAGATCAGGAACAAGAAAAGGATGTCCACTCTCACCACTATTATTCTACATAGATTTGGAAGTCCTAGCCACAGCAATCAGAAAAGAAAAAGAAATAAAAGGAAAACAAATTGGAAAAGAAGAAGTAAAACTGTCACTGTTTGCAGATGACATGATACTATACATAGAGAATCCTAAAGATGCCACCAGAAAACTACTAGAGATAATCAATGAATTTAGTAAAGTTGCAGGATACAAAATTAATGCACAGGAATCTCTTGCATTCCTATACACTAATGATAAAAAATCTGTAAGAAAAATTAAGGAAACACTACCATTTACCACTGCAACAAGAAGAATAAAATACCTAGGAATAAACCTACCTAGGGAGACAAAAGACCTGTACACAGAAAACTATAAGACACTATTGAAAGAAATAAAAGATGATACCAACAGATGGAGAGATATACCATGTTCTTGGATTGGAAGATCAATATTGTGAAAATGACTATACTACCCAAAGCAATCTACAGATTCAATGCAATCCCTATCAAATTACCAATAGCATGTTTTACAGAACTAGAAGAAAGAATCTTAAAATTTGTATGGAGACACAAAAGAACCCGAATAGCTAAAGCATTCATGAGGGAAAAAATCGGAGCTGGAGGAATCAGACTTCCTAACTTCAGATTATACTACAAAGCTACAGTAATCAAGACAATATGGTACTGGCACAAAAACAGAAATATAGATCAGTGGAACAGGATAGAAAGCCCAGAGTTAAACCCACACACCTATAGTCAACTAATCTATGACAAAGGAGGTAAGCATATACAATGGAGAAAAGACAGTCTCTTCAATAAGTGGTGCTGGGAAAACTGGACAGCTACATGTAAAAGAATGAAATTAGAACACTCCTCAACACCGTACACAAAAATAAACTCAAAATGGATTAGAGACCTAAATATAAGACTGGACACTATAAAACCCTTAGAGGAAAACATAGGAAGAACACTCTGACATAAATAACAGCAAGATCTTTTTTGACCACTTCCTAGAGAAATGGAAATAAAAATAAACAAATGGGACCTAATAAAACTTTTGCAAAGCAAAGGAAACTACAAACAAGACGAAAAGCCAACCCTCAGGATGGGAGAAAATATTTGCAAATGAATCAATGGACAAAGGATTAATCTCCAGAATCTATAAACAGCTCATGCAGCTCAATATTAAAAACACAAACAACCCAATCCAAAAATGGGCAGAAGACCTAAATAGACACTTCTCCAAAGAGGACATACACATGGACAAGAAGCACATGAAAAGTTGCTCAACATCACTAATTATTAGAGAAATGCAAATCAAAACTACAATGAGGTATCACCTCACACCAGTTAGAATGGGCATCATCAGAAAATCTACAAACAACAAATGCTGGAGAGGGTGTGGAGAAAAGGGAACCCTCTTTCACTGTTGGTGGGAATGTAAATTGATACAGCCACTATGGAGAAGAGTATGAAGCTTCCTTTAAAAGTAAAAATAGAATTACCATATGACCCAGCAATTCCACTACTGGGCTTATACCCAGAGAAAACCATAATTCAAAAAGACACATGCCCCCCAATGTTCATTGCCACACTATTTACAATAGCCAGGTCATGGAAGCAACCTAAATGCCCATCAACAGACCAGTGGATAAAGAAGATGTGGTACATATATACAATGGAATATTACTCAGACATAAAAAGGAATGAAACTGGGTCATTTGCAGAGATGTGGATGAATCTAGAGACTGTTATGCAAAGTGAAGTAAGTCAGAAAGAGAAAAACAAATATCATATATTAATGCATATATATGGAACCTAGAAAAATGGTAGAGATGAACCGGTTTGCAGGGCAAAAATTGAAACACAGATGTAGAGAACAAAGCTATGGACACCAAGGGGGGAAAACAGTGGTGGGTGGGGGTGGCGGTGAAATGAATTTGGAGATTGGGATTGATATGTATACACTGATGTGTGTAAAATGGATGACTAATAAGAACCTGCTGTATAAAAAGATAAATAAAATAAAATTCAAAAACAAAAAAATAATAAATAAATAAAAATATAAAATACTAGAAGTAAACTAAGTAAATTCCTTCATAATCTGAATGTGAAATAAAAACTTTATGTTTAATACATTTTGCCATTAAAATAAATTGGATTAATTCAATTATATTACAAAAAATGCTAATTTTACATAATAAAATAAGGAAGTCATAAGACATACCAAGAGAAAAATGACTACTTGTAAAAATATAATGGATAAAGAGCTTATCTCAACAATCTCTAATACATCTTGTCAATGGAAAGTAAACACAAATTCAAAAAGTTTGAAAATGATAGAAACATAATATGAAACTCACTATAAAAATTGTTTAATATAACAATTGTGCAATTTTAACCTGCAATGAAACATCATTTCTCACCTATTTCAGAATTACCAAATTTCAAATTTTGATAGAATTCTGTTTCTGAAATTACATCAAATAGCCACTCATATATTTCTGATGGAAATAAAAATGGTACAATTCCTATGGCTGAGAACATGACAATAACCATAAAAATTAATACAGCAAGCTCATTTCTAGAAACTTTGTTGAAGTTACACCTGCAGCAACATGAAAAAATCAGTTATTAACTGTAGCACCATGTATAATGTCCAACTATTGGAAATAGTCTTAATGCTTACATATAAAAATTAGAGCAATAACTAAGGTACATTCATACAATTTAGTGCAATGCAGTGATTTTCACGAATGGTTCAACATCTGCAAATCAATCAATGTGATATATCACATTAAAAAAATGAAGGATAAAAATCACATGATTACCTTAATAGATGCAGAAAAAAACATTTGACAAAATTCAACATTCATTTATAATAAAAACTCTCAACAAAGTGGGTATCCAGGGAACAAAGCTCAACATAATAAAGTCCATGTATGATAAACCCACAGCTAACATACTCAAAGGTGAAAAGCTGAAAGCTTTTTCTCTAAGATCAGGAAGAAGACAAGGAAGCCCACTCCCACCACTTTTATTCTACATAGTATTGGAAATCTCAGCAACAAAAATTTGTTTAGAAAAAGAAAAAAAAAGTCATCCAAATCAGAAAGAAGTAAAACTGTCACTATTTGCAGGTGACATGTTACTACAAATAGAAAACCCTAAAGACTCCACCAGAAAAACTGTTATAACTAATAACTGAATTCAGTAAAATTGCAGGATACAAAGCCATTATACAGAAACTCATGGCATTTCTATATACTAATAAATAAATATCAGAAAGAGAAATTAAGAAAGCAATCCCTTTTATAATTCCAAAAAGAAGGATAAAACCTAGGAATACATTTAACTAGGGAGGTGAAAGACCTGTGCACTGAAAACTATAAAATATTGATTAAAGAAACTGAAAAAGACAGAAATAAATAGAAAAATATTCTGTGCTCATTAAGTGAAAGAATTAATGTTATAAAAATATCCATACTACCCAAAGCCATCTACAGATACATGCAATTCCTATCAAAATTCCAGTGGCATATTTCACAAAACTAGAACAAATTCTAAAACTTTTATGGAATGACAAAAAATTCTGAATAGCCAAAATAATCTTGAGAAAGAACAAACTGGAGGTATCACATTCCCTGATTTCAAACTACAAACTATACTACAAACCTATAGTAAAAAGACTATAGTAAAACCTATAGTAAAAAGACTATGGTCCTGACACACAGAACAATATAACAGATGTGAGAGCCCTAAATAAATCCATACATATAGGTTAAATTAATGTATGACAAAGCAGCAAAGAACATACAATAGGGAAATGATAGTCTCTTTACATGGCGTTGAGAAAACTGGGCAGCCACATTCAAAACAATGAAGCTATACCACTATCTTACACCATACACAAACCTTAACTCAAAATGGATTAATGACTTAAATGTAAGACCAGAAACCATAAAATTCCTAGAAGACAACATTGGTGATAACCTCACTGACATCAGTCTTAACAATGCGTTTGTGAATCTGATGCCAAAGGCAAGAAAAAAAGCAAAATAAAAAAATAGGGCTAGTGCATGAAGCTGAAAAGCTGTACAGCAATGGATAGCATGAATAAAATAAAAAGGAAACCTACTGAATGGGAGAAGATATTTGCCAACAATATGTCTGATAATGGGTTAATATCCAAAATATATAAAAACTCAATACAACTCAGTATCAAAAAAAATAAACAACTGGATTAAAAATGTGCAGAGGATCTGAATAGGTATTTTTCCAAAGAAGACACACAGATGGCCAAAAGACACATGAAAAGACGTTCAACATCACTTATCACCAGGGAAATGCAAATCAACAGTACAACGAGGTATTACTTCACACCTGTCAGAATGGCTATCATTAGAAAGACAAGAGGGAGTTCCCTGGTGGTCCAGGGGCTAAGACTTCATGCTCCAATGCAGGGGTCCATGTTTGATCCCTGGTCAGGGAACTAGATCCCACACGCCACAACTAAGAGTTTGCATGCCGCAACTAAAGATCTTGCATGCCAAAAATAAAAGATCCCTCATACCACAAATAAAAGATCCCTCATACCACAGCAACTAAAAAAGATCCTGCATGCTGTAATTATAAGCTGGCACAGCCTAAAAAAAAAGAAAAAAAAAAAGGCAAGAAATAGCAAGGGTTGGCAAGGACGTGGAGAAAGGGAACACTAGTACACTGTTAATGGAAATGTAAATTGGTACAGCCACTATGGAAAACAATATGGAGATTCTTCAAAAAATTAAGAATAGAATTGTCATATGACCCACGTATTCCACTTCTGGGTATTTATACAAAGAACACAAAACATTAATTCATAATAATATATGTACCAAAATGTTCACAGCAGCATTATTCATGATAACAAAGATATGGAAGCAACCTAAGTATCCATCTACAGTTGAATGGATAAAGATGTGAGGTAGATAGATAGATGGATAGATGGATAAAATTATATATATATATAATATATCTTAATCATTTATTTAAAAACAAACATGGAATCCTGCTCTTTGTGACAACATGGATGGACCTTGAAGGCATTATGCTAAGTGAAATAAGTTAGACAGAGAAAGACAAATACCGCATGATTTCACTCATATGTGGAATCTAAAAAAATAAACAAAATAAAAATAAACTAACTCATAGATACAAAGCAGATTATTGGTTAGGAGAAGAGGGCTAGGGAGTGGTTGAAATGGGTGAAGGGAGTCAACAGTATGGCAATGGATAGTGTCTAGACTTGTGGTGTGATTACTTTGTAGTGTATACAAATGTTGAATTATAATCCTACACACCTGAAAATTATATAATAAACAATATTAAATGAGTTAGAAAAGTCTCTGTTAACTGTTTAAAGGAAATATCAAGAATATATTTTTAGGTAACAAAGAGAATAATGCAAAGTAGTATATGTAGTGTGCTGCCTTTTATTTTGAAGAACTACTTGAGCAAAAGTAAGCAGAGGAATGATAAACCATAAGTTATAAAGTTGAGAATCTAAAGGCGATTGTTGACAATGAAGATGGAAAGATAATGAGGTGAAAGAGTTTCTAATTTGATATCAAGTTACATATTTTAACAAATATAAACTAATTGATGGAAAAGAAAATTTGGAAATGAATGCACAAAGAAATAAATGAATCAAGTATGTATCAAAATGATAGCATACAGAGTGAAGAAAACACAAATTAATACAGGTAACATTGCATGTATCATCAGTCCAAAGACCAGTAAAGAAAGAAACTTGAATATGTTTTGATCTAGACTTATTAGTTTATAGTGGTATTGAAGTAGTACTTCTGAAACTATTTTTAGCAAATGGGTAAATATATTAATATTCTCTAGAAACAAGTTTCTCATTGTGGGAGAAGAGGAATACACATATGTAATGGCAGAAGTTTAGATTGAAATCAGCAGTATCAAAATAAACTCATAATTTAATAAAATGAAACAAAAGTATATGCATATATACATAACTGTATATTATTATGTATGTATATATGCAAGTATACAGATATATGCATACATATGTGATTCATTTATACATGATTAATAAATACAGGCATGAAATGTCAAAATAATACAGAAGGTAACTTGAAGAGGCCTCCACTGATTAAATTGGGGACAATTTGAAATCATATGAATAATAACATTTTATTTTAAAGTTTGAATAAAAAAATCTATTAATCTGTGTTTAGACTAAAAATTTTTAAGAAAACCACAAATATACCAATGACATGCACATGTGTGTAAAACTGTAGGCTTTTTATAACAATATATTAAAAAAATAGATTAAGCTCTATTTTATCAGTGCTCAAATTAGTATGTAATTCATCCTTGACTTCTCTCAGAAAGCACATGACTTGATATGTGTAGAATCATTTCCTGTAAGTGTTCTGTGATTAAAACAGGAAAACCACATACATGCTGAAATCTCATTTTGGTAGTTTTTGTAAGAGTCGTTTCAACATAAAAACAGGCATTTTGAGAACAGCTATATTTTCACTTTTTACCTACACTGAATAATCAGTCAGTTTGCTTCCGGAAGAAATTTACAGACTGACTTTGTATGAATTTCCTCTCTCTCTCGCTCTCTAAATTTAGTTTATTTCAGTCTTGTTATGTAATCTGTTCTTATGTACCTGAGCAGGTCTGAAAGTTCAAGGAACTACTTTTAGGATACCAAATGACTTTTTTCTTTGATATTCATTGAAATAGCTTCTGGCGGGGGGTGTGAAATTGCAACCTTGAGGATCATTTTTATTCAATATTGACATTCTAGAAAACTTACTTTAGTTGAGGCTTGTGGCTCCATCTGCCAGTGGACTGTTGATTCCCTGAAGGAGGGCATGGTGAGAATTGATTCTCCTTTTCTCTTTTGATTATAAGAGTGTTTAATATTTTTTTCTCACTGAATATTGAAATTTGGACATCCAGAATTCACACACTGTGATTTTTCTCAATAAAAAGTTCTTAGGGTAAAATATTCCTGTCAGATAAGTGTTCTTAAGGCAAAAATTTCAAAGAACTTTGAAATTCTGATTAGCCTTCCTAGGGGCAAAAGTTTTTCAGAAAAAAGATCCTGTCCTCACATTTCTGGGTCAGAAGCACTGCAGTAGTATACCAGACATTAGAAGTGTAAATACAGCTATCAATCAGTTCTAGTTATAAACTGTTGAGCCCATTTACACAGACACTAAATATTTACTAACAGTAGATCTACTACACTTTCTTTTTCTTTGCAGACTCTTTTTGTAATGTTAAACGCAAAAACAAACTAGGAGAAAGTTTAAAATATATTGCAGACAACAAAATTAAACTTAAAATTATGTTTGCAGTAAAATATTTAAATACGGCAGTAAAAAAAATAGCATTTCAAATTAAAAGAAATATTTAGAAAAGCTACATAAAAGTTATTTTTTGAGTGGACTTTAGAGTTATTTAAGCAAAACAAGAAGTCAATCCGGGAAGAAATGAATGTAATATGGGAAGTAAAAGAAAGTAAATTTCTTAATGAAGTATACGGTTACCTTAATAAGATTTATCAGAGGAAGTGGAAGAATCAGAGGAGAGAAAAAAAGAGGAGAAATTTATCCATAAAATTAAAAACTCCAGAGGATACTGACAATTGACAAGTGCCTGGGAGTGGAAAGCGAAGAAAGTGAGTGTGTGCTAAAGAAAATGTGTGCTTTCTTGTTTGATGGGTATAGATATTGAATTAAAAGTTGCTTCAGGGAAACAGGCAAAGAGACCATTGGTTTGCATTTAGGACAATGCTGGGCTAGACTTTCTATTTAATGGGTATTATTATACTACTCTGTAGGTGTAAAGTTTAACATGTATCAATAAGTTTTTGAGCACTGAAGATACAAATAATTTCTTTCTGGTAGAACAGATATCACAAAAGATTATGGTTTATGGTCTTTTCAAACTATGTTCTATAAATCAGAATTTCATTTAATAATTAAACTTTCAAAAAGTGCGCAAAATTTCTCCTTTGACCAATTCTAACCTAGATGCATATAGGAAAGAAGATTCTAAAAAAAAAAAAAAAAAAAAAAAAAGAAGATTCTGTGGAATATCTTTCTAACCTATGCAAGTTAATATCATCATTTAACTTCATATTATTCTCAAAAACATAGCTTCATTTTTTTTTCCACTTTCAATATAAATGTAGCTTGTTCATTTTTATCTAGGATTGCACTTTCTGGAGTATCCATAATTAATATTTAACTATAGAGTCATGTTACCATTTATTAATTTAAACCATTTTTTAACAAATGCCCTGTGCACTTTGAAGCAATTTATATTAAAATATAGACAATATTGGCTTTATTCAGCTAAATTCTGTAGCTTAAAATAATTACCTGGTCATTTAACTAGGTAGGTTGTGAATGAACAGTATGCTTTGTGCATCAAACACAACAATCAGTTAATTATAACATTTCTAAATAAAATGTTATTCAACAACATTATTCATTAAGGAAATGTAAATTAAGCCACAAGATACTAATTCATACCCACTAGCATGGCTATTGGGGACTTCTCTGGTGACACAACGGTTAAGAATCCACCTGCCAATGCAGGGAACATGGATTCGATCCCTGGTCCAGGAAGATACCACATGCCGCAGAGCAACTAAGACTATGCGCCACAACTACTGAAGCCCGGGCACTCTAGGGCCCGTGCTCCACAACAAGAAAAGCCACTGCAACGAGAAGCCAACACACAGCAATGAAGACCCAATGTGGCCAAAAATAATGAATTAAAAAACAAACCCCCAAAATTCAAAAAGATAAGCAATAACACATGTTGGCAAGGATGTGGAGAAACCATAATACTTATTCATTGATAATAGGAGTATAAAATGCTGTGACCAGTATGGAAAATAGTTTAGCAGTTTCTCCAAAAGCTAAAAATAAAACTAGTATGGATCCAATAACTCCATTCTTAGGTATCTGTCAAAGACAAATAGTAACATTTGTCTACAAAAAGACTTGTATGTTTATAGAAGTCTTAATATTCATAATAGGGAAAAGGAGTAAACAACTTAATGTCTATCAGCTGGTTTATGGTTAAGCAATATGGTATTCCACTGCATGGAACACTATTAAAAGAAAAGTACTGACGTATACTGCATCATGGATGAACCTCAAAACATATGATGCCAAGTAAAAGAAGCTGGACGCGTGATCATATATTCTGTGAATCCGTTTATAGGAAATCTCCACAAAACGCAAGAAAGAGACAGAAAGTAGATTAGAGGTTGCATGAATGTGTGATGAAAGCAAGAATTGACTGTAAATAAATAAGATGAATGAAAATATGCTTAAACTAACTTATACGGTGCAATCACTCAGGAAAGTAAGTAAAAATTCTTAATTGTCCACAAGAAATATTTAATGGTATAATATTTAAAATATACCTCAATAAAGTTGTTTAAAAAAGAATTAAAAGATTATGAATATTTTCATAATATTCATATTCTAGAATATTTTCATGTTGTGTCTCATTTTCTTCTTAAGAGCAGCTGCCTCAAGATGGAAATGTCAAAGTTTTGAAGAAAAATAAAACTATATTTCTATAATCAACACTCATTATTACACCTAAGTAATTTGCTACATTATTTACAGATTAATAAGAAAACACCACGGCATCACACTTAAATGAAAACAAAGCAAAACAAAAGCCCTCCAACAATACTACAATATTAATATTGAAAATTGTTGAATTTTATTGTGTATAAATTATATATATATATATATATATATATATATATATTTTTTTTTTTTCCGGTACGCGGGCCTCTCACTGTTGTGGCCTCTCCCACTGTGGAGCACAGGCTCCAGACGCGCAGGCTCAGCGGCCATGGCTCACGGGCCCAGCTGCTCTGCGATATGTGGGATCTTCCCGGACCGGGGCATGAACCCGTGTTCCCTGCATCGGCAGGCAGACTCTCAACCACTGCAGCACCAGAGAAGCCCTAAATTATATCTTTATAAAGATGGTAAAAAATGCCAAAAAAAAAAAAAATCATCTAACACAGCAGTCCCCAACCTTTTTGGCACCAGAGACTGGTTTCGTGGAAGAAAATTTTTCCACGGATGGGTGTGTGTGAGGGTGGGGAATGGTTCAGGCGGTAATGCAAGCAATGGGGAGCGATGGGGAGTGGCAGATGAAGCTTCGTTCACTTGCTCACTGCTCACCTCCTGTTGTGTGGCCCTGCTCCTAATAGGCCACAGACCGGTACCTGTCTGTGGCCTGGGGGTTGGGGACTCCTGATCTAACAGATATATACTAACAGATTATACAAGAAACTTCCAAATATCAACAAGAACAAAAGCATGTAACTCCAAAGAAAATAGGCAAAAATTATGAACAGACAGGTCACAGATAGAAAACTCTGAATAGTTAACAAGTATGTGGAGATATACTAAATATGGCTAAATACCCAAGAAATACATTTTAAAACAACTGTAAGTTTAAAGTTTATATGGATCAGATTGTCCAAATTAAACGAAATGTATTATATGATCATGTGAAATGTTAACAAGAAAAAAGGAAAAGGGAGGAGCCTTCATTATCTGAGGACAGTATGTATAAGCTGGAGCAGTCCCTATATAAAGTAATTACAAATAACTTAGATAAATCATGAATGTATGTAACAGGTGTATCACTAGTCATAAGCATGAATGTTAATCTCTATATTGTTTTGTGTTTACAAAGAACTGAAGCTACCTTGAAGACTATCACAGGGGAGTGGAAAAACATAAAATATGGTAGTTGAACACAGGAACTATGAAGAATTTGGATGCAATAGTCTATAAACGCAGATAAACATAGGTCATTGTCAAACACCTGAAAGAAAATAAGGTCTATAGCACCACAAATTCATTTATATAAGTTGAATTATCTGCACAGGTTAAATACTATATATTTATCTGAATGCTTACTTATTTGTTGAGACCCAGAGTAGGCCACCCCAAAATGTGCCTCAATGGCATATTTATTATTTTTTAATTAAAATTACTTAAGAAATGGCCAATGAAAGAGGAACACTCTGATGCTCCTTTCTGTCTCTTTGAAAGCAAAAAATAAATCTGTCATGTGAAAGGTACACTCCCTGCATCTGGAGGTAGAAGAACACCTTTATCTCCAAAGAGGAAATTCGGAGCCAAGAAGCCTGTTTAAACAAACCTGTGGCTTCTTTAATTTATGCCCCAAGTCCAAATTCTGTTTAGATTCTTCACCACTTGAGCAACCAAAACCTAAGTTTCTTTTTCCTGTCAATTCCTCAAAAAAATATTGTTTCTCTGTATAATAAGTATAAAAGCTGCCTGCTTTGGCCACTTCTTAAGTCTCATTTCCCTGTGCATGAATTAAAATTTGTTTCTTTTTTTTCTTGTTCATCGGTCTTGTGTCAATTTTATTATTAGTCTAGCCACAGAAACTCAAGAGGGGTAGAGAAGTAAATTTCCCCCTTCCCAACACATTCAACAATATGTATTAAACATGTTAGTATATTGTCTGTATGATGAAGGATGGCAAATAAAAGTAACTAAGTATCATTATTAGTTTTATTATTGCTGCAGTAAAAATGTACCAAAATTTAGCAGCTTTAAACAATGCTCATTTATTATCTCATAAGTTCAGAGGGTTTGACTGGTTCTCACAAAAAGACTAGTGGGATTTGCATAGGGTCTTGAAAGGCAAAAATCAAAATGTCTGCAGGACTGCATTCCTTACTGGAGTATCTTGCGGGGATATTTGCTTTCAGGATCATTCAGTTTGTTGGCAAAATACAGTTCTTTATAGCCATAGGATTGAAGTCTATTTCTTTCTTGGCTGTTAGTCAGGGGCTATTCTCAGCTTCTAGAGGCTGCTGGCAGTCCCTGACTTCTTTCTTCAAAGTCGGCAATCTGTTGTGTGTTGAGTTTGTCTCATGCTTCTGATCTCTCTGATGTCCCTTTCTGCGGCACTTCTCCTCTGCTTTCCTCACTCACTACATCTCTCTGACTCCAGTGGGAGAAATGTCTCTGCTTTCAAGGGATCAAGGGATTAGATTGCATCCACTGTGATAATTCAAGATAATCTTTCTATTTTAAGGTCCTTCACCTTAATTTCATCTGCAAAGTCCCTTTACAGCATAATCAGAATACTGTTTTTTTTGAAAAACCAGGGGACAAGAATCTTGGGTACATCTTTAGAATTCTGCCTATAACAGTAAATGATAAAATAAATAAATTGGAGAGAAGCTGCTTGCAGGAACCAGTGTTGAGAGTGTATTGTGGTTTCAGTATTAAATGAAACAAACTAAAACTCTTCACATTTTATCTGGATATTGTAAGATTGTAATTTTAAGGTTATTTTTAAAAGTAAAATATATTTTAGTGTATACATTTTAATGCAATTAGGAAAATATGGAAAAATACAAGAATAGAATGTAAAATCTATCATCCCATTACTCAGAGATAATAGGGTTAGCACACTGGCCTATCACTTTCTTTTATGGTTTCCCTGTTTCCTGTTTGCTCTTTATCTCTAAACTAACTCTCTTTCTCTCTCAACTCTTTCTTTCTCTCTCTCTCTCTCTCTCTCTCTCTCTCTCTATCTATCTATCTGTCTATCATCTATCATTTATCTAACTATCTGAAACATACATAATTTGATAACCGGGATTTTCAGTATATTGAAAACATTTATTTTGGCATTAGCTATTTCTTGAAGTTATCTTTTTTAGGAAGTACACAGCAGTTCGTTGAATAGCTGGATCTTATGTTTTAAGGTTAAGCACTCATTTATGAGTTTTTGTTACCCAGTCTTTACTGGCGATTGCAATAGTTCAATTGAAAAAATTGGAATATAAATGGTAGATCTGGGGACTTCCCTGGTGGTCTAGAGGTTAAGACTTCATGCGTCCACTGCAGGGGGCTCGGGTTCAATCCCTGGTCAGGAAACTAAGATCCCACATGCCACGTGGTGTGGCCAAAAAAAAAAAATATTTGATGAGGTGCCACCTCCAGTCACAGCTTTCTACTATAGGAAGAATGCTTCCTTCCTCTCTATTTATCTTATTATTTATTTTATTATTGGAATAGACTCTTAGCTTCATAAATTTTCTACAGACTTACAAGTCATTGTCATTATGGTCCTCAATTATTTTGGCGCTCAAGTTTTCCCAAAATTGAACGTGGTGATCACCTCCAAACTGGCTACTGCAATATGTTTTTAATGAGATAGTTCAATTATTTTGTTGAAACTAAGTTGATACACAAATGTGATGATGGCAATGCCTGAGAAAATGCCATGATTTTGTTTTTTTTTTTTCATTGTTTCTGAAAATCCTTCATGGCAAGACTTTCATACATATTAAAATTGAAAAATACCCTCTAGAAATATTTTAATTTTACTCTCCACAAACAACACTGTATGTTTCCCCCATGATTGATCATATAGGTAAAATAGTATTTCTTCAATCTGCAATTATTTATTTACATGAGTAAATATTTTATACATTCAGAATCCTTTTGGAATACTTGCATGTAGGCTTTTTCATAATTTCTGTGCTTTCTGTTATTTATATGGAAGACTTGTTAGCTATTCAGCCAAATAATACCTTAAATCTTCCGATAGATGTAAAGCTTTTCTAAATTTATAAATCAAATTAATGACAAACAAATGATTTTTGGTTTTGACTGAGGTTTTCAAAGTTTTGCAATCCTACCTATTCCCCATGATATCAAAACTTAGTAACTGTCTCAAAATGCATGCAGACTTTATGTTAGCTTGGTCTTCCACTCTTTGGACATATTATGATATACAAATTTACTATTTGTCAAATAAAAATAAGTCAATTTAATATCCAACCCATAGGTTTTAATACTTTAATGAAATAGTAATCAAGATGAAGTACTATAATAAGACACTGGAATCCATCAGATCTGAGCAGATTGCTAACATATTATTTACTCTTAGAAACAAATTGTCCTCCCTAGGCTGTAGTCACCTTATCTAAAAAATAAATGATATTGTGATAAACCGTATGGAAAATAATATTTAAAAAAAGAATATATATATATGAAACTGAATCACTTTGTTGTACATTAGAAATTAACACAACATTGTAACTCAACTATACTTCAATTACAAAAATTGATAAATGGCAAGAAAAAGGTAATTGATTTTCCAATTGTTTGAGTTACATATTAATTAAAATTATGTCAGTGCCTAGTGCATAATGGAAATGAAATAATGTCTTCTTGTATATATGTAAAGTAATAAAATAAAATACAGTATACACTTGGTCTGAACCTGAGGCCATGGTTTTGTATATAGAACAGTAATTAGTCATCTTTAAATTAAATTTAGCCTAATTCTATTAGTTTTGGGAAAATTTTTATAAAGTGTGTATTTGCTGAAAAATATTTCCTACCTGACTTGAGTTCTTAACAATATTTTTCCAATATTTATATAACATTTTTTATTATGTTTTAAAACAATATACACCATAACATTGAGAAGTTGATAAGCCATTTCTTGAAATTACAATATGGAATTATTATATTGATAAATTGCCAGAAATGCATTTACATTGTTATATGCTCTGTTTATATTTATATATTAGAAACTCTTTCAATATAAACCTTTTTCAACATTAATTTTCTTATAATAGTCCTTCTGGAACAGAATATTTTAATATTATAAAATTGCTATTTTACATAAGGGTGTCCTACTGATAAAGCCATAATTCTAAGTTATAGATTCCCATCTTCATGTAATTTTAAAGAAGAGAACATGCTGTGATAAACTTCATTAATTTGTTCCTTTGAGGTCATTTATGTTTGCAGTTTATACAATGAGGGTTATCTTTTAAGCAGAAAGTCTGATAGCTCCTCCTGTAAGCTTGACCTAATTAGAATCTAGAAGACAGTTTTTTTAAAAATGCCAAATGCTTCTTTAACCTTGACCCAGACAGTGGCCCATTATTTTAAGTCGACTGTTAAAACCAATAGTGTCAATTCCATGTTGTGACAGGGCCTTTATGCTGCGTAAGTGAAAATGAAGAATACATTAATACAAATCTTCAGTAAAAAGCAAAACTATAAATTTGGTAGTAAATAACTTACTTTATGAATTATGTTATGAAACAGCTATTACAAATAAACATCAATCTGTGAATTGTGGGAGATTAGATTACTTATCTTATATAGTAATTGGTGAGGTTAATGAACAAATACCTATAAAGGATATATAATAGTAAGTGTGTACCCAAAATTATTTACTTGTATAAATATTAAGTTTTATATTTATGTCAGTGAATTATGGGAATAATGAGGAGTGATTGTTACTTTGTCTTTCTTATAGGTGCTAAGGTTGGTATATTTATAATGTGATATATTCATTCACAATAACCCTGTAGAACAATTGTAAATATTTATGCACCCAACATAGGAGAACCTCAATACATAAGGCAAATACTAACAGCCATAAGAGGGAAAATTGACAGTAACACATTCATAGTAGGGGACTTTAACAACCCACTTTCACCAATGGACAGATCATCCAAAATGAAAATAAATAAGGAAACACAAGCTCTAAATGATACATTAAACTAGATGGACTTAATTGATATTTATAGGACACTCCATCCAAAAACAACAGAATACACATTTTTCTCAGGTGCTCATGGAACATTCTCCAGGATAGATCATATCTTGGATCACAAATCAAGCCTTGATAAATTTAAGAAAACTGAAATTGTATCAAGTATCTTTCCTGACCACAACACTACAAGACTAGATATCAATTACAGGAAAAGATCTGTAAAAAATACAGACACATGCAGGCTAAACAATACACTACTTAATAATGAAGTGATCACTGATGAAATCAAAGAGGAAATAAAAAAAAACTAAAAACAAATGACAATGGAGACACGACAACCCAAAACCTATGGGATGTAGCAAAAGCAGTTCTAAGAGGAAAGTTTATAGCAATACAAGCCCACCTTAAGAAACAGGAAACATCTTGAATAAACAACCTAACCTTGCACCTAAAGCAATTAGAGAAAGAAGAACAAAAAAAACTCCAAAGTTTCCAAAGGAAAGAAATCATAAAAATCAGATCAGAAATAAATGAAAAAAAATGAAGGAAATGATAGCAAAGATCAATAAAACTAAAAGCTGGTTCTTTGAGAAGATAAACAAAATAGATAAACCATTAGCCACACTCATCAAGAAAAAAAGGGAGAAGACTCAAATCAATAGAATTAGAAATGAAAAAGAAGTAACAACTGACACTGCAGAAATACAAAAGATCATGAGAGATTACTACAAGCAACTCTATGCCAATAAAATGGACAACCTGGAAGAAATGGACAAATTCTTAGAAATGCACAACCTGCCAAGACTGAATCAGGAAGAAATAGAAAATATGAACAGACCAATCACAAGCACTGAAATTGAAACTGTGATTAAAAATCTTCCAACAAACAAAAGCCCAGGACCAGATGGCTTCACAGGCGAATTCTATCAAACATTTAGAGAAGAGGTAACACCTATCCTTCTCAAACTCTTCCAAAACATAGCAGAGGGAGGAACACTCCCAAATTCATTCTATGAGGTCACAATTACCTTAATACCAAAACCAGACAAGGATGTCACAAAGAAAGAAAACTAGACGCCAATATCACTGATGAACATAGATGCAAAAATCCACAACAAAATACTAGCAAACAGAATCCAACAGCACATTAAAAGGATCATACACCATGATCAAGTGGGGTTTATTCCAGGAATACAAGGATTCTTCAATATACACAAATCAATCAATGTGATACACCATATTAACAAATTGAAGAAGAAAAACCATATGATAATCTCAATAGATGCAGAGAAAGCTTTTGACAAAATTCAACACCCATTAATGATAAAAACCCTGCAGAAAGTAGGCACAGAGTGAACTTTCCTCAACATAATAAAGGTCATATATGACAAATCCACAGTCAACATCATCCTCAATGGTGAAACACTGAAAACATTTCCACTAAGATCAGGAACAAGACAAGGTTGCCCACTCTCACCACTATTATTCAACATAGTTTTGGAAGTTTTAGCCACAGCAATCAGAGAAGAAAAGGAAATAAAAGGAATCCACATCAGAAAAGAAGAAGTAAAGCTGTCACTGTTTACAGATGACATGATACTATACATAGAGAATCCTAAAGATGCTACCAGAAAACTACTAGAGCTAATCAATGAATTTGGTAAAGTTGCAGGATACAAAATTAATGCACAGAAATCTCTGGCATTCCTATACACTAATGATGAAAAATCTGAAAGTGAAATCAAGAAAACACTCCCATTTACCACTGACATAAAAAGAATAAAATATCTAGGAATAAACCTACCTAAGGAGACAAAAGACTTGTATGCAGAAAATTATAAGACACTGATGAAAGAAATTAAAGATGATACAAATAGATGGAGAGATATTCCACGTTCTTGGATTGGAAGAATCAACATTTTGAAAATGACTCTACTACCCAAAGCAATCTACAGATTCAATGCAAACCCTATCAAACTACCACCAGCATTTTTCGCAGAACTAGAACAAAAAATTTCATAATTTGTATGGAAACACAAAAGACCCCAAATAGAAAAAGCAATCTTGAGAATGAAAAACGGAGCTGGACAAATCAGGCTCACTGACTTCAGACACTACTACAAAGCTACAGTAATTAAGACAATATGATACTGGCACAAAAACAGAAACATAGATCAATGGAACAGGATAGAAAGCCCAGAGATAAGCCCACGCACATATGGACAACTTATCTTTGATAAAGGTGGCAGGAATGTACAGTGGAGAAAGGACAGCCTCTTCAATAAATGGTGCTGGGAAAACTGGACAGGTACATGTAAAAGTATGAGATTAGATCACTCCCTAACACCATACACAAAAATAAGCTCAAAATGGATTAAAGACCTAAATGTAAGGCTAGAAACTATCAAACTCTTAGAGGAAAACATAGGCAGAACACTCTATGACATAAATCACAGCAAGATCCTTTCTGACCCACCTCCTAGAGTAATGGAAATAAAAACAAAAATAAACAAATGGGACCTAATGAAACTTCAAAGCTTTTGCACAGCAAAGGAAACCGTAATCAAGACCAAAAGACAACCCTCAGAATGGGAGAAAATATTCGCAAATGAAACAACTGACAAAGGATTAATCTCCAAAATTTACAAGCAGCTCATGCAGCTCAATAACAAAAAAACAAACAACCCAATCCAAAAATGGGCAGAAGACCTAAATAGACATTTCTCCAAAGAAGATATACAGAATGCCAACAAACAGATGAAAGCATGCTCAACATCATTAATCATTAGAGAAATGTAAATCAAAACTACAATGAGATATCATCTCACACCAGTCAGAATGGCCATCATCAAAAAATCTAGAAACAATAAAGGCTGGAGAGGGTGTGGAGAAAAGGGAACACTCTTGCACTGCTGGTGGGAATGTGAATTGATACAGCCACTATGGAGAACAGTATGGAGGTTCCTTAAAAAACTACAAATAGAATTACCATATGAACCAGCAATCCCACTACTGGGCATATACCCTGAGAAAACCAAAATTCAAAAAAAGTCATGTACCAAAATGTTCATTGCAGCTCTATTTACAATAGCCCGGAGATGGAAACAACCTAAGCGCCCATCATCGGATGAATGGATAAAGAAGATGTGGCACATATATACAATGGAATATTACTCAGCCTTAAAAAGAAATGAAATTGAGCTATTTGTAATGAGATGGATAGACCTAGAGTCTGTCATACAGAGTGAAGTAAGTCAGAAAGAAAAAGACAAATACCGTATGCTAACACATATATATGGAATTTAAGGGAAAAAAAAATGTCATGAAGAACCTAGGGGTAAGACAGGAATAAAGACGCAGACCTACTGGAGAACGGACTTGAGGATATGGGGAGGGGGAAGGGTGAGCTTTGACAGGGCGAGAGAGAGTCATGGACATATACACACTAACAAACGTAGTAAGGTAGATAGCTAGGGGGAAGCAGTCCCAACGCACAGGGATATTAGCTCGGTGCTTTGTGACAGCCTGGAGGGGTGGGATAGGGAGAGTGGGAGGGAGGGAGGCGCAAGAGGGAAGACATATGGGAACATATGTATACGTATAACTGATTCACTTTGTTATAAAGCAGAAACTAACACACCATTGTAAAGCAATTATACCCCAATAAAGATGTTTAAAAAAAAAAAAGAGATCAAAAGGAAAAAATAAAAATAAAAAGGATCACAATATTCAGGGTATGGAAACAATCTAAGTTTCCATCAATGGATGAATGGATTAAAAATGTATATTATATATACATACATACATACAAACAGTAAAATATGATTGTCTTAAAAGAGAAGGAAATTCTGTCAGTTACAACATAGATGAAACTTGAGTGCATTATGGTAAGTGAAAAAGCCTCCACACACACACAAAAATCCTGCAAGTTATCACTTAAATGTGGAATTCAAAAACAAGGCAAACTCATAGAAACAGAGAGTAGAAAAGTGGCTGCCAGGGGCTGGCAGGGGAGGAAATAGAAAGAGTTGGTAAAAGGGTACAAATTTTCAGTTATAATATGAAAAAGGTCTGAGGATACAAGGTATAACATGGTGACTGTAATTGATAATGCTGTATTTTATAATTCTAATATAATGCTAAGAATGTAGAACTTAAATGTTTCCACCAAAATAAATAAATAAATAAATAAATATATGATGTGACAAGTCCTAATCTTGATTTGGGAAATAAGAGTTTCCAGTCAAAATTATGGATTTGTAAGATGGCTGTCAAGACTTGTGCTGGAACCACAGTACTTTCATTGCCCATACTTTACTGCTTAACTCACTGAGATAGAGGCCAACTTCACATCACCCTTGTGATAGACAGAATAAATATTTCCACATCCTAATACATAGGAACCTTTTAATCTGTTACCTTATATGGAAAAAGGCCTTTGGAGATGCGATGAAATTAAGGATCTTGAGATGGTAAGATTTTCCTAGATTGTCTGTGTGGGTCCAATGTAATCAAAAGGGTCCTCATAAAAGACCGGTGGGAGGAGAATCAGAGTTCAAGAGGAGCTGTGACAATGAAAACAGAGGCTATAGGTAAAAACATAGATATAGATCTCTCTATATTTGTGTGCGTGTGTGTGTGTATATATGTGTGTGTATATATATATATATATATATATGATAGAGAGAAAAACGAGGATGAACTTTGATGATGCTATGCGGCCTTTGAAGGTGGAGTAAGGGAAGATAAGCCAAAGAAGATGGCTTATCTTCTTGGCCTCTAGATGCTGGCAAGGCAAGGAAATTTATTCTCCCCTCGAACCTCCAGAAGAAATTCAGCCTGCCAATCGACTTCAGACTGCTAAAATCCAGAACTATAATATGATAATTTTGTTCTGTCTTAAGCCACTAAATTTGTGGAATTTGTTACAGCAACTATAGGAAATTAATACACCCCTTCACCAAATTTTAGAGTTTCAGTAGATGGTAAACAACTGGAGTAGAAATAAAGCCTGGAGCTAAGAGGGACACTGCCTGTTAACAGCCAGCTCTAAGTAGTTATTTCCAAGCCTCCTTAATGTAAGTCTCCTTGGGTCAGTGTCCTGAGAAACAAAAGCTCTAATTTTAGTATAAATTCCAGCACACTTCCATCTATCTTCCAGTGCAAATTTAAGAAATGTATCCTGAATATTCAGAGACTTGGAACGTTGCCAAAACTTGTTTCAAAAGACACGGACGTTCAGCCATAGTCATAGAAGCCTTATTGGTTTTGAGCCCAAACAGTCTCAGAGGTTTTCTTTAGACTGTTCGTTTGGTAATTCAGTTTCTGGGAAATAAGGTGCTTGACATTGCTGCAACATTTTCTCAAACAATCAGAGACATTTTGGCCTGGCTGAGATACAAATTTCCCTTCCTCTTGAGAGGGAATTGCATCTTTAAAAATAACATTTCATCTTTTGCTTGTGGCAGGTCAGCACTTTTATTTCATGCATAACCTCTTTCCTCAGGCCACTGACATGCTAACACCTTAACAAGCATGTCCAAGGTCATAGTTGCATATGTGGCTATATGGACTCTTCTCTCCTGAAATAACTTTTTCTGGTCAGTTAATTGTCTTTTGTTTTGCTTGAGGCTATTCAGAGTCTGATACCTGCACTTAAGATTTATCATTCTTGTCTGCCCTTCTAAGGGTTCTCTTAGTAGTAATAAGGATTATAATATAATCACAAGAACATAACTGGCTGCATTCACAATCTCTTACCTTCTTTTGCTGGACACCCAGTATTTGAAAACATCCTGAAATTACCTTTCAAAAGTGGCCTTTTCACCATCTATTGGAATTCAGTAAATGGGCAGTGCTTTGTAATTCCACTCTTATCTCTGTAAACAATTTCCAACAGTGCCATAACCATCTGTCAAAATAAACTGGCTATAAACTGACTATAATTCTAAGAGTTTTACTTGGCCCATTATGCAAACCATCCCTGGTCTGAAATCTTAGCAAACCCAGATGCAGTCCCTACATTAAATGGGTGCAAATCATAGTTTACAAACTGTGGGATGTGAGAAGTAGTCCTTTTGTTTTTCCTGTTAGTCAATTGAATCTTGGCTCTAAAGCTAACCTGACTCCAAGCTGATTGTGAATTCAAACTCACTCATCGTAGTGACTATCTCTGTTCATCCTGAGTTTGGTTACTAAATCAAAATATTACATGTACACGTTTACTTCTTCAAATTGAGTCCTTCATCTCTCTAAAAGTTGGATTTTCATATTAAAGTTGTTTTACAAAATGTTAATATCTGAAGCCTGTAATAGTTCTAAACATTCTTTATTTAACTTTTCATATTTAGTTTAGCGTTTTGTTGAAAATAAGACAACAGCCCCAAAATGGAGTCACTTATGCTAAGCCTTGCCAACTAAATATTGCCACTCGTTAGCTGGTTCTACAAGAATTAAGTCACTAGCCACCACAGTCACTGTCTTTCAACACACCCTGAAAGGAGTCCAGTGTGGAGAACAGGAATGAGGTACTCTGTGTTCTGGGAAAAACTGGCAGAACAAACCTTTAGATAGCTAAATATTTTCCAAAGATTTTATGAGCCCAATTTCTTGCATGTTCTCAAAGCTAGAAAAGCACTAAAATTATTAACTGAGACATCAGCCCCTTGTGACCAGCAGCAACCTTCTGCCAAAATGTGTGCTTGATTGCACGTACCCCTCCTTCATTAAAATTACATATATACTAACCTACTGCCCCACCTCTTTGGAGCAGTTCTTCAGCGCTATGTGAGAGGCTGTCTCCCTGGATATAGTCCTCATTTGGCCCCAAATAAAACTAAAGTCAGAACTTGTGCTGTACTTTTTTTTTTTCTTTTCTGTGAACAGCCACAAGTCACCAAACTGAGATTTACCTTAATTACAGTTTGAGCTCTCCCAGAAATGGACCAGTCAAACAGGAATCACCACATCAGTACTAGTTAGGTAATCTGCCTGATAGACTGTTGCCGTCCCCTAAAGGAAAGTAGCCTTACAATAACCAATCTACTTTTTTGCCTAGTAGAAGTAAATTTTTTTTCTTCATAGCATTATATTAAAGTGAAACCATTTTCTAGAAAGAAAGAAAGAGAAAGAGCAAGAGAGAGAGAAAGAAAGAAAGAAAGGAAGGAAGGAAGGAAGGAAGGAAGGAAGGAAGGAAGGAAGAAAGGAAGAAAGAAAGAAAAAAAGACACAACTGTTAGTTTTAACAATGAGGTCACACATTCCGGACAGCTAAGCTCTGACCACTGACCCAGTGAGTGCCCTGTTTCTGGGCCCCTGGACCTTGGGGAGTCCTGTGACCTCCAGGACTTCACTGCTCCTTATAAAAGTCTTTTATTTTATACAGCTCCTTGGAGCTCCTTCCTATCTGCTAGATTGGATGCTTCCCAATTCATGAATCTTTGAATAAAGCCAGTAAGATCTTTAAAATGTACTCAGTTGCATTTTGTTTTTTAACAGTTTGTTCGAGATGAGGAAAGGTTTTATGTACAGAGTATTATGTGATTTGTACATTTTGTCACTTAAGATTTTATTTGAAGTTACCTGTTTTAGATGACAAAATTAAATTTATGCACTAATAAAATTAAGCTATAGTATTATTCTTCTGTGTGTATACTGCATCAATAAAATCTCCTTCTTTTGCTCCCTATAGGGATCAAATTGACTGAAATTTAACCACTCTATCAAGCAATGCTACCCTGTGTTCATCTCTATCCCCTACTAGAAAATGTCTCCTGGACTTCTGTATCTCAGTCTCCATTTGTGACATACATGCATATATTTTAGGCTGATGAACAAAATTAAAACTCACATTGAGTTTAAAGTATATTTAAAAGCCAGTAATTCTTGCTCTGTCTTTTCTCTCACTTTTCCTAGTGATTCTAGTCCCCCAAATAAGTTTTTGTCTCAGGCTCAGCTTTTCGGGAACTGAGATTAAGACGCAATGGTCTGGTCTTTATTTCCCAATTCAATGCATATTGCAAAGAGATTTACCATTCTATGCCATTTAGTGTTGATACCAGAATTTCATTAGTTTACTAGCCTTCATTTCAAAAATTACAAGATCTCAAGTGCTTCCACCCATTCTTCCCGACCTAAAAGTATCTCTCCAGTATCACTCAGTGTCACTTGGAGACGGTTGTGTTAGAATGTGTTTGCCCTGCTGCATCCTCAGGGTCATGGGCATGGTGCTTTTCTATGCCTGCTGTGTTGCTGCACCTTTGAAACTTTGTTCACATGGCAAATGCTGTTTCTCTGATCCATGCATATATGGAAAAAATGTCCTATTCCAAAAAAGGCTTTTCTAATTTCTTCCTTTATCCACTATTTTAAAGTGTTATAGGTGAGCAAGGAGTAGGTTCATACAGTAGAAAGTTCAAATAATATGGCTTTAAGAAGATTAAAGTGTAGTTCTGACTTATGTTTATAAAAGACAACTAGTCCAGGGTTGTAAAGAGCTTGGATAAGTCATCCAAAGCCAAGAACTTCCTATCTCAGTGTTCTATCATCTTCATCCTTAGCAATAAGTCTGCTGTCTCACAGTTCAACTTTGCTTGACTTCCAGCCATCAGAGACAATTCTAACCAGCAGGAAAGGGATAAAGAAAGGTACATCAGTTTTAATTCTACAGTAGATATTCACTTGCCTTCAACTCTCTATGTGAATCTGCTTTGGATTTTGTATCTTTTCTGGAAAATCTGTTGTCTAAATTTCATAACCTGTTTGAGAGAAGAGCAAGGTCAAGACGTTAACACCAGAATCTGAGTCTCATCTTTCTCATTCTCTATTTTGCAGGAATTTTATTCCCCATTCCTTCTCTGGTGCAGGAATAAAGAGAGAGAGGGAAAAAAAAAAAGGGTAGTAGAAGGAGGGAGAGGCATGAAAAAATGAAATAAAAAATATATCTCAGCAAATATTCCTTAGGACAATCATTTTATTTTACACTGAAACCACAGATTTTTGGAAAAGCCAAGATATTGATATAATTGTTTTTTGACTCTGGTGCATGTCATTGACAAACTTACTGTCAGTGCGTTTAGGACATTCAGGGAAGGATGTCTCAGACATGTCAAGCGGGGGTAAGTAAGCAGTATAGAGGAAACACATTTACTTAGTTCCGACCATATATATTTCTTCATATTTGTAACCTCACTGCGTGGAACTGAGTTAATATAAGCAAAGTTGGTCCAAGCTTATAAGCTTACTAAAATCTCCAGATAAAAGCTCAACCAGCTCTATAGGTAATAGCCCATATAAATATTTAACAGGGGTTTTATTTATTTATTTATTTATTTATTTTTTGCTGTAAGCGGGCCTCTCACTGTTGTGGTCTCTCCTGTTGCGGAGCACAGGCTCGGGATGCGCAGGCTCAGCGGCCATGGCTCACGGGCCCAGCCACTCCGCGGCATGTGGGATCTTCCCGGATCGGGGCACGAACCCATGTTCCCTGCATCGGCAGGCGGACTCGCAACCACTGTGCCACCAGGGAAGCCTGGTTTTATTTATTTTTATTGTTCCATGTATGCCTGAGCTCCACCTTCCAGAGATTTCTTTTCAGTGGAAGAGTGGAAGAGCTTAGGCATTTTCAATTTTGAGAAGCTCTAACAGAAATTCAAACCATACTTTTTTTAAAAATATATTTAATATCTTAATTAATATTCTGAAACCCAAAGAAGTACGTTGGATTGATCATGTTCCTTTTTTTTTTTTTTTTCTTAGGGTTTTTAAATTTTTGTAACATCTTTATTGGAGTATAATTGCTTTAAAATGGTGTGTTAGTTTCTGCTGTATAACAAAGTGAATCAGCTATACATAAACATATATCCCCATATCTCCTCCCTCTTGTGTCTCCCTCCCACCCTCCCTATCCCACCCCTCTAGGTGGTCACAGAGCACCAAGCTTATCTCCCTATGCTATTTGGCTGCTTTCTACTAGCTATCTTCTTTACATTTGGTAGTATATACATGTGAATGTCACTCACTCACTTCTTCCCAGCTTACCCTTCCCCCTCACCGTGTCCTCAAGTCCATTCTCTACATCTGCATCTCCATTCCTGTCCTGCCCCTAAGCTTTACAGAACCTTTTTCTTTTTTTTTGTTAAATTCCATATATATGTGTTACCATATGGTACTGGATTTTCTCCTTCCAACCCACCTCATTATGCACCACAGACTCCAGGTCCATCTACCTCAACACAAACAACCCAATTGTGCTTCCTCCCATGGCTGAGTAATATTCCATTCTATACACGAGCCACATCTTCTTTATCCATTTATCTATCGATGGAGACTTAGGTTACTTCCATGTCCTGGCTATTGTAAATACAGCTGGACTGAACATTGTGGTACATGGCTCTTTTTGAATTATGGATTCTCAGGGTATATGCCCAGGAGTGGGATTGCTGGGTCATATGGTAGTTCTATTTGTAGTTTTTAAGGAACCTCCATACTGCTCTCCATAGTGGCTGTATCAATTTACATTCCCACCAACAGTGCAAGAGTGTTCCCTTTGCTCCACACCCTCTCCAGCATTTACTGTTTGTAGATTGTTTGATGATGGTCATTCTGACTGGTGTGAGGTGATACCTCATTGTAGTTTTGATTTGCATTTATCTAATGATTAGTGATGTTGAGCATACTTTCATGTGTTTGTTGGCAATCAGTATATCTTCTTTGGAGAAATGTCTGTTTAGGTCTTCTGCCCATTTCGGATTGGGTTGTTTGTTTTTTTTTTGATATTGAGCTCTATGAGTTGCTTGTAAATTCTGGAGATTAATCATTTGTCAGTTGCTTCATTTGCAAATATTTTCTCCCGTTCTGAGGGTTGTCTTTTCGTCTTGTCTCTGGTTTCCTTATAAGCTGTGCAAAAGCTTTGAAGTTTCATTAAGTACCATTTGTTTATTTTTGTTTTTATTTTGATTTCTCTAGGAGGTGGGTCAAAAAGGATCTTGCTGTGATTTATGTCATAAAGTGTTCTGCCTATGTTTTCCTCTAAGAGGGTTATAGTGTCTTGTCTTATATTTAGGTCTTTAATCCATTTTGAGTTTGTTTTTCTGTATGGTGTTAGAGAATGTTCTAATTTAATTCTTTTACATGTAACTGTCCAGTTTTCTCAGCACCATTACTGAAGAGGCTGTCTTTCCTCCATTGTATATTCTTGCCTCCTTTGTCAAAGATAAGGTGACAGTATGTGTATGGGTTTATCTCTGGGTTTTCTATCCTGTTCCATTGATATATATTTCTGTTTTTGTGCCTGTACCATACTGTCTTGATTACTGTAGCTTTGTAGTAGAGTCTGAAGTCTGGGAGACTGATTCATCCAGCTCTATTTTTCTTTCTCAGAATTGCTTTCGCTATTCGGGATCTTTTGTGTTTCCATAAAAATTGTGATTTTTTTGTTCTAGTTCTGTGGAAAATGCCACTGGTAGTTTGATAGGGATTGCACTGAATCTGTAGTTTGCTTTGTATAGTATAGTCATTTTCACAATGTTGATTCTTCCAGTCCAAGAACATGGTATATCTCTCCATCTGTTTGTATCATGTTTAATTTCTTTCATCAGTGTCTTATAGTGTTCTGCATACAGGTCTTTTGTCCCCTTAGGTAGGTTTATTCCTATGTATTTTATTCTTTTGTTGCAATGGTAAATGGGAGTGTTTCCTTAAATTCTCTCTCAGTTTTTTTCATCACTTGTGTATAGGAATGCAAGAGATTTCTGTGCATTAATTTTGTATCCTGCTACTTTATCAAATTCACTGACTAGCCTTAGTAGTTTTCTGGTAGAGTCTTTAGGATTCTCTATGTATAGTATCATGTCATCTGCAAACAATGACAGTTTTACCTCTTCTTTTCCGATTTGGATTCATTTAATTTCTTTTTCTTCTCTGATTGCTGTGGCTAAAGCTTCCAAAACTGTGTTGAATAATAGTTGTGAGAGTGGGCAACCTTGTCTTGTTCCTGATATTATTGGAACTGTTTTCAGTTTTTCACCATTGAGAAGGATGTTGGCTCTGGGTTTGTCATATATGGCCTTTATTATGTTGAGGAAAGATCCCTCTATGCCTACTTTCTGCAGGGTTTTTATTGTAAATGGTTGTTGAACTTTGTCAAAAGCTTTTTCTGCACCTATTGAGATAATCATATGTATTTTCTCCTTCAATTTGTTAATATGGTGTATCACATTGTTTGATTTGTGTATATTGAAGAATCCTTGCATTGCTGGGATAAACCATACTTGCTCATGGTGTATGATCCTTTTAATGTGCTGTTGGATTCTGTTTGCTAGTATTTTATTGAGGATTTTTGCATCTATGTCCATCAGTGATATTGGCCTGTAGTTTTCTTTCTTTGTAACATCTTTTTCTGGTTTTAGTATCAGGGTGATTGTGGCCTCGTAGAATGAGTTTGGGAGTGTTCCTCCTTCTGCTATATTTTGGAAGAGTTTGAGAAGGATAGGTGTTGCCTCTTCTCTAAATGTTTGATAGAGTTCACCTGTGAAGCCATCTGGTCCTGTGCTTTTTTTTGTTGGAAGAGTTTTAATCACAGTCTCAATTTCAATGCTTGTGATTGGTCCGTTTATATTTTCTATTTCTTCCTGGTTCAGTCTCAGAAGGTTGCGGTTTTCTAAGAATTTGTCCTTTTCTTCCATGTTGTCCATTTTATTGGCATAGACTTGCTTGTGGTCATCTCTCATTATCCTTTGTATTTCTGCAGTGTCAGTTGCTACTTCATTTTTAATTCTATTGATTTGAGTCTTCTCCCTTATTTTTTTGATGTTTGGCTAATTTTTTTATTAATTTTGTTTCTTTTCATAGAACCAGCTTTTAGTATTATTAATCTTTGCTATTGTTTTCTTCATTGATTTTTCATTTATTTCTGTTCTGATCTTTATGATTTCTTTCCTTCTGCTAACTTTTGAGATTTTTTTGTTTTTCTTTCTCTAATTGCTTTAGGTGTGAGGTTAGGTTGTTTATTTGAGATGTTTCTTGTTTGAGGTAGGATGGTATTGCTATAAACTTCCCTCTTAGAACTGCTTTTGCTGCATCCCATAGGTTTTGGGTTGTCGTGTTTTCATTGTCATTTGTTTCTAGGTAATTTTTGAATTCCTCTTTGATTTCTTCAGTGATCTCTTGGTTATTTAGTAGTGTATTGTTTAGCCTCCATGTTTGTAGTTTTTACATTTTTTTCCCTGTAATTAATATCTACTCTCATAGCATAATGGTCAGAAAAGATACTTGTTATGATTTCTGTTTTCTTAAATTTACCAAGGATTGATTTGTGACCCAAGGTATGATTTCTCCTGGAAAATTTACATGAGCACTTGAGAAGAAAGTGTATTCTGTTGTTATTTGGATGGAATGTCCTATAAATATCCATATATCCATATATCCAAATATTAAGCCCATCTTGTTTAATATATCATTTACAGCTTGTGTTTCTTTATTTATATTCATTTTGGATGATCTGTCCATTGGTGAAAGTGGGCTGTTAATGTCACCTACTATGATTGTGTTACTGTCAATTGCCCCTTTTATGGCTGTTAGCATTTGCCTTATGTGTTGTGGTGCTCCTATGTTGGGTGCATAAATATTTACAATAGTTATATATTCTTCTTAAATTGATCCCTTGATCACTATGTAGTGTCCTTCTTTGTCTCTTATAATAGTCTTTATTATTTTTTTCATTATTATTATTTTTTTTTTGCTGTATGCGGGCCTCTCACAGTTCTCGTCTCTCCCATTGTGGAGCACAGGCTCCTGATGCGCAGGCTCAGCAGACATGGCTCATGGGCCCAGCTGCTCCACGGCATGTGGGATCCTCCTGGTCTGGGACACGAACCCAAGTCCCCTGCATTGGCAGGTGGACTCTCAACCACTGCGTCATCAGGGAAGCCCAAGTCTTTATTTTAAAGTCTGTTTTGTCTCATATGAGAATTGCTTCTCCAGCTTTCTTTTGATTTCCATTTGCATGGAATATCTTTTTCCATCCCCTCACTTTCACTCTGTATGTGTCCCTAGACCTGAAGTGGGTCTCTTGTAGACAACATATATACGGGTATTATTTTTCTAACCATTCAGCTAGTCTATGTGTTTTGGTGGGAGAATTTAATCCATTTATATTTAAGCTAATTATTGAGATTATATTCTTATTACCATATTCTTAATTGTTTTGCGTTTGTTATTGTAGGTCTTTTCCTTCTCCTGTGTTTCCTGCCTAGAGAAGTTCCTTAACATTTGTTGTAAAGCTGGTTTGGTGGTGCTGAATTCTCTTAGCTTTTGCTTGTCTGTATTTAATTTCTCCTTCAAATCTGAATCAGAATCTTGCTGGGTAGAGTAATCCAGGTTGTAGCTTTATCCCTTTCTTCACTTTAAATATTTCTTGCCACTCCCTTCTGGCTAGCAGAGTTTCTGCTGAAAGATCAGCTGTTAACCTTATGGGGATTCTCTTGTATGTTATTTGTTTTTCCCTTGCTGCTTTTAATATATTTTTTTCTTTTTATTTAACTTTTGATAATTTGGTTAATATGTGTCTTGGCGTGTTTCTCTTTGGATTTTCCTGTATGGGACTCTCTGTGTTTCCTGGACTTGATTCATTATTTCCCTTCCCATGTTAGGGAAGTTTTCAATTATAATCTCTTCAAATATTTTCCCAGTCCCTTTTTTTTCCCTTCTTCTTCTGGGACCCCTATAATTCAAATGTTGGTGTGTTTAATATTGTCTCAGTGCTCTCTGAGACTGCCCTCAATTCTTTTCATTCGTTTTTTCTTTATTCTGCTCTGTAGTACTTATTTCCACATTTTATCTTCCAGGTCACTTATCCATTCTTCTGCCTCAGTTATTCTGCTCTTGATTCCTTCTAGAGAATTTTTAATTTCATTTACTGTACTGTTCATCATTGTTTGTTTTCTCTTTAGTTCTTCTATGTCCTTGTTAAACATTTCTTGTATTTCCTCCATTCTATTTCCAAGATTTTGGATCATTTTTACTATCATTACTCTGAATTATTTTTCAGGTAGACTGCCTATTTCCTCTTCATTTGTTTGGTCTGGTGGGTTTTTACCTTGCTCCTTCATCTGCTGTGTGTTTCTCTGTCTTCTCATTTTGCTTAACTTACTGTGTTTGTGGTCTCCTTTTTGCAAGCTGCAGGTTTGTAGTTCCTGTTCATTTCTGTGTCTGCTCCCAGTGTCTAAGGTTTGTTCAGTTGGTTGTGTAGGCTTCCTGGTAGAGGGGACTAGTATCTGTGTTCTGGTGGATGAGGCTGGATCTTGTCTTTCTGGTGGGTAGGACCGTGTCCAGTGGTGTGTTTTGGGTTGTTTGTGACCTTATTATGATTGTAGGCAACCTCTCTGCTTATGGGTAGTATTGTGTTCCTGTCTTGCTAGTTGTTTGGCATAGGGTGTCCAGCACTGTAGCTTGCTGGTCCTTGAGTTTAGCTGGGTCTTAACATTGAGATGGAGATCTCTGGAAGTGTTTCTCTGTTTGATATTACACGGAGCTGGGAAGTCTCTGGACCAATGTCCTGAACTCGGCTCTCCCACCTCAGAAGCACAAGCATGACACCTGGCTGGAGCACCAATACCCTCTCAGGCACATGGCTCAGAAGAAAAGGGAGAAAAAAAGAAGAAAAGGAAGATGAAATAAAATAAAGTTATTTAAATAAAATATTATTAAAAATAAAAAAATAAAAAGTAATCAAAAATAGAAAAATAAATAAAGAAAAGAAAGAAAGAAAAGAGCAACCAAACCAAAAAGCAAATCCACCAATGATAACTAGGGCTAAAAACTATAATAAAAAAAGAAAAAAGAAAGAAAATGGACAGACAGAACGCTAGGACAAATGGTAAAAGCAAAGCTATACTGAAAAAAGTCACACAAAGAAGCATACACATACACACTCACAAAAAGAGATAAGGGAAAAAAAAGAAATATATATATATATATATATAAATATATATATATATATATATATATATATATATATATATATATATAGTTGCTCCAAAAGCCTACTGCCTCAATTTGGGATGATTGTTGTCTATTAAGGTATTCCAGAGATGCAGGGCACATCAAGTTGATTGTGGAGATTTAATCCGCTGCTCTTGAGGCTGCTGGGAGAGATTTCCCTTTCTCTTCTTTGTTCACACAGCTCCTGGGGTTCAGCTTTGGATTTGCCGCTGCCTCTGCATGTAGGTCGCCTGAGGGAATCTGTTCTTTGCTCAGGCAGGACGGGGTTAAAGTAGCAGCTGATTAGGGCACTCTGGCTCACTCAGGCCAGGGGGAGGGAGAGGTACAGAGTGCCCGGCAAGCCTGCGGTGGCAGAGGCCGGCTTGACGTTGCACCAGCCTGAGGCACACTATGAGTTCTCCTGGGGAAGTTGTCCCTGGATCACGTGACCCTGACAGTGGCAGGCTGCACAGGTTCCCGGGAGGGGAGGTGTGGATAGTGACCCATGCTTGCACACAGGCTTCTTGGTGGCTGCAGTAGCAGCCTTAGTGTTTCATGCCCGTCTCTGGGGTCTGTGCTGTGCCCGTCTCTGGAGCTCGTTTAGGCGGTGTTCTGAATCCCCTCTGCTCGAGCACCTGGAAACAATGGTCTCTTGACTTTTAGGCAGTTCCAGACATTTTCCCAGACTCCCTCCCGGCTAGGTGTGGTGCACTAGCCCCCTTCAGGCTGTGTCACGCATCCAACCCCAGTCCTCTCACTGCGCTCCTCCTCTCCCTGCGCTCCGTCTGAAGCCCGAGACTCAGCTCCCAGCCCCGCCCACCTTGGCGGGTGAGCAGACAAGCCTCTCGGGCTGGTGAGTGCTGGTCGGCACCGATCCTCTGTGCGGGAATCTCTCTGCTTTGTCCTCCGCACCCCTGTTGCTGCGCTCTCCTCCGTGACTCCAAAGCTTCCCCCCTCTGCAACCCACAGTCTCCGCCCGCGAAGGGCCTTCCTAGTTTGTGGAAACCTATCCTCCTTCACAGCTCCCTCCCAGAGGTGCAGGTCCTGTCCCTATTATTTTGTCTCTGTTTTTTCTTTTTTTCTTTTGCCCTACCCAGGTACGTGGGGAGTTTCTTGCCTTTTGGGAGGTCTGAAGTCTTCTGCCAGAGTTCAGTAGGTGTTCTGTAGGAGTTGTTCCCCATGTAGATGTATTTCTGATGTATTTGTGGGGAGGAAGATGATCTCCACGTCTTACTCTTCCACCATCTTGAAGGTTCCCTAAGCCACGTATATTAACAGCAGAATAAAACTTATGTTCATGTGTCCCTGACCAGAGCTAGCAAGTGAACCTGAACTAAAAGGAGATATTTGTGGTTGTGAGCAGCACTCTGATGGGGCTGAGAAAGAAAGGCAGAATCACTAGGAGGTTCAGCTATTGAAAAATGTATTTGATTAGGAAAGCTAATGCTGGGGCTTGACTTTTGTGCACTTTGCAATTACTTCTGCAGTGCTCAATTCACACATAAAGAAAGTCTGCTTTTCTGTAGAGATGTGTGAATTAAAAGATAGTAGCATGTCCTAAATGATCTTCTAGTAAACAGACTTCTTGTAATAACCTGGGTTTTGTATAGTTAGAATAAATCATTCCATAATATCAAGGCTTTTAGAACTTTCCTGTTGCCTTTGCTGGAAAAAACAAAGCTTCTCTCAATATATATACACACATACAGTAATGTGCATGCAAAACATTCGTTGCAGATGATCACCCTTTACATATTCTTCTGACATCTTATGTTAAGATAAAGAAGTTGAGAAGACCCCAAATAATGATCTTTCACACTTCTGCTCTGCAAGAGGAGAATCTGTTTATGCAAATATGCACTCACAGTAGGAAAGCAGAAGATGAATTCTATTCACCTGCAGTTCCTCTAACTTTCCAAAGTACAAAAAAAATTTCAAATGGAGCTATAAAATAACCTTAACACCCCACTTATATCAGGTTTAATGATTGCAACAAGGGTGTCTTCTTCTTTGAAGCTTACTTTACATGCCTCTCCCTTCTTGCTATGGACTATTACAGAAAATCGGTAAATAACAAAGAGGCTTATATATGTAGATAGATATCAGAAACTATAAAGCAAGGTCACATAAAATTTAAGAAGTGTTGTTTTGACAAATTTTAAAAGGCTTCTGGCTGGGAGGGGTAGTCTTATTATATCTCTGTAAGAGGTAATTAAAAATATAACCCTACAGACAGACTACATCATGAAGAACAGAAATAGGGTTTGAATTCAGGCTCTGTCGCTCACTAGGTGAGAGGCCATTGGTAAGATTTTTGATTTTGTTGTATCTCATGTTTCTCATTTGTAAAATGAACATAATGAAATTAAATAATATATTTGAGGGTCTGTCACTGTCTTTTCTACAAAATATTTGTTAAACAAATTATGACCATTATTATTATATTGTTGTATACCTTTAAATATAAGCTTGTCATTAATTTTCAGTTGCTAGAGACTAGGATAGAAAATTACCTATTAGGACAGAAGATAGGAAATAAACTGCTATAAAATTCCTTAAAAATAACCATTAAGAAAACTCTTGAAATTCTAACAAATTCTAAAATAATATCACCATAATGCATATTAATTTTGCCAAATAGATACCTGGTCTTATAACTCAATGGGATCTTAAAGACGAATTATCTTGTTCAGATATTTTATAATAGAAGAGAAGCAAAACATGAGGAACACATTATCAATTCTCTCAACTATTATTGAGCAGATTTGTGCCTAGTATTGTACTACTTTGTAAATACAAAGCTAGATGGAACGTGACATTTTTCCTTAATCCATTCATATAATTACTGAGAGAAAAATTCAGAAGTATAGCTTGTATCCTTATTGAAGCTAATACTCTTTTGATATCATATTGTGTGAGAAAAATAATTATCTTAGTTAGTTGGTTCTTAATGAAGACAACTTGATTTTAATTAGTGGTACACTCTCTTATAGTTGAAAAATATTTTATTTATGAATTCATATGAGTAATCACTCCCATTATTTTTCCCTTGTTGAATAAAATATTTATGGTTATTTAAAAAATAAGACTATTGAAAACACTTATTTATAACATGATGGAAGCTTGTCCTATTTTAATGGGGGAAAAGAGTTTCAAAGTTATATTATTTTTCATTGTTACTTGTTGTTAACAAGTAAATATGATTTCCAAGTCAACTGCTTTCCTTTTAATATCTATATATAAGTTGCCTATCATAATGGAATACAGTGCATATTTTTCATTATTGGTGTAAGAGAAGTAAAATGATAGAAAAATATACTTTTAAAAATCATTTCATTCAAATGTGACTTTTTTTATATATTATTTTATATAGAGTATAGGTAGAAGCTTACACTTGCTACTAAATATAATTTCAAATAATGCAGGGCCTTTAAAAATAATAAAACTTTAATTATATGTAAAAGATAAATTCTAAATAAATGGGAGATATAGAATGTCCCTTGAGGGAAGTAGTAAATATTTAAAATATGTTGGTTCTCTGAATATTGATATATAAATATAGTAAGCTCACAATCAAACTACATAATTATTTTTGGCAAAATTAAGAAAATTATTATGAATATTATTTTAAAAGTTAGTAGCTGACACACAGTAAGAAGAGATTGGCCAGAGGTGAGGGAAAGTTTTGCATTTCCAGACATTGAACTTCTTTATAATACTGAAATAATTTTAAAATGTGAGCATTTGTTCCATGACAGATAAATAGATAAAAATACGAACCAAAATTCCAGAATATATATTCATTTCTAATTCATTATGTTATACTTGGGACATCTATTATTCATGAAATCCCACCAATACAACTCCTATACTTTTCCCCAAATTGATTGGAAATATATTATTTATGTATAGTTCAAAAAGGATTATGTAGAAAAAAATTGTGAATAACATAGTGGCAGACTTTTCCTATTTTAATAAAGATGGTATTAAAACTGTAGTGATACTTGAAATATTTAATAAATAGTGTTGGGATAATTGATGTGTTATACTGTAAAATAAATATCAGATGGAATTTATAATACATGAAAATATATAGTTATAATTGAATAAAATCATATAAAATTAAATAAAAAGTCAAAAAAATAAATATTTATAGAACAAGTGTGGTAGAAGGCAACAAGAGATTTGCTTTGCATTTTCAACAGAAAGTATGTGTATGTGTCTTTCTCAATATTAAGAACTGCTGAACGTGTAATTATTTTATTGACCCTAGTGCATGTCTTGAACATTGAAAATACATGATTGTATTACTCAAGCTCTCTCAGCAGTAGCCACAGGTACAGATTGTATGTGCATAAAGGTAGAACCAAGTAGAAAGGAAAAAAAAAAAAAAAACCTGCCCAGATATAACAAGGAGATATATGGAAATAGGAGAAAAGGTGGTAAAGTGGGTGAGAAAGCCCATAGTTCTGGTTTCCTTCCCACCTCCACTGCTGTTTTGATCCTGTATGCTAATGGAAATTTACATTTATCATCTGGCCAAATTAAGATCTGATTGGAAGATTCCCACAGGATGCATATATTGTGGGGTCCAAAGGAAATCCACAAACTTTACTCCTCATCAAAAACTTGTACTAGGGCTTCCCTGGTGGCAGAGTGGTTAAGAATCCACCTGCCAGTGCAGCGGACACGAGTTCGAGCACTGGTCTGGGAAGATCCCACATGCCGCGGAGCAACTAATCCTGCGTGCCACAACTACTGAAGCCCGCATGCCTAGAGCCCATGCTCCATAACAAGAGAAGCCACCGCAATGAGAAGGCCGCACACTGCAATGAAGAGTAGCCTCCACTTGCCACATCTAGAGATAGCCCGCGTGCGGCAACAAAGACCAAATGTAGTCAAAAAAAAATAAAAAATGTGTACTAGATGGACATGTCCTCATTAATAGATGATGGATTAACTGCCCTTACTCTGAAAAAAATCAGTCAGGAACTTTTGATAATATTTTCAATAAGAAGAAAATGTCGTGAAGATAGAAAAAGAGAATACTTTGGAAAATATTCAGCTTTGGCAGAATTCAGGGGTTTATGAATTCAATAATAATTCAAAAGTCATTATTTCTAGTAAATAAAAAAAGAGAAAAAAGGTAATAAAGGCATATAAATTGAGATGATAAGATTATAAATTAATGAGGAGCAATACATTATGGTGTTAATATTGTGGAAAATTGAATCAGTTAAGTGTGTACAAACTTTCAGAATGCATCAGTAAGAGTTAAAAATTGAAATGAAGATAGGGAAGATGATAGACACAGAGGACAGATAATATACAGATGAGTGTTCTTCCTAAGAAAGAGCGTAGAATGAAATGACAAAAGCAGAAAACAAAGACCAAAAAGATAATAACTCATGAGCTGTGGAGGAGACATCAGAAGGTCTAAATCAGTATATCAAAAGGGTGATTGCAAACCAGGTTAAATTAATAGACATAAACATAAAGCTACTTAATGTGCAAATAAAATTCTGGCATTTCAAAGACAAAAAATCTTTCAAGAAATATATGTTATGGATTTCTTAGAGCTGTTCTTTGTAGTTATTACACCTCCATTGATCACTCCATTTTCTGTCTACTCCTTTCTTCTTTTTATTATTTTTTTCGCTATACAACTTACCTAGAGTCTAAACACTAAATGTCCCTACCACTGCCATGATCTTCTACAAGTGACCAAACTTCTCATCTGGAGAGCTGCAAAACTTCTCAGGTCTTTTCATGCTCCTGTACAGCATTCTACATATTATAAATAGATTATACATTTAAAATACACTGAAATAACCCAGTGTACTAGTCAATGACTCTCCATGGTCCTTAGGATAAAGTTCAACTTCTTTTCAGAGCCTGACCTTTGACAATCCTGCAACTCCTTTGCTGGAACTGCCATAATGTCCTATTTCCATTTTATTGAGTTATAGTCTTCCTCACTCCAGGCTTTGCATATTCTGATTCCTCTACTTACTTACACATTCTTCACATATACCAGGCCAATTTCCTTTGAAATCTTTCCCAAATAATAAATTGTTGGAGATGATTTCCTCTACATGTCCTATCATGCTTATAACTACTTTTCAAATGTTTTCCTTTCTTAAGCTGTTACAAACCCACTGCCTCGTTCTCAATATACACAATGTTAAAAGAACAATTTATATTTGTGTTGTGTCTGTTTCTATGTGGATGTGTGTGTGTGAGAGAGACAGAGACAGAGACACTTTCAGGATACACTTTTACCTCTGATTATCTCTGAGTAGTGGAGTAAGGGATTTTTTTTTTATCCTTTTCTAAACATTTCTGTATGTTCCTTATTTTCCATCATACACATATACCTCATTTTATTGAAAAAAATTATTAAAAGCTTTAGAAAGAAAAACCCAAAAAGGTTTGATGTTCCCTTTTTCTTAAGGTCATGTATTAGTTTTATATTGCTGCTGTAACAAATTACCAAAATTTAGTGACTTAAAATACACAAATTTATTATTGAACTGTTCTGTAGGTCAGAATTCTGAAGTGCATCTCACTATTATAAAACCCAGTGCCATTAGCTTCCTTTGTTTTCTGTACACTATAGGAGATGATCTGTTTTCCTGCTCATTTGGGTTTTGGGGAGAATTCAGTTCCAAAAATTATAGGACTGAGATACTCATTTTCTCACTGACTGTAGACTGAGGACTATTTCCAGCTTCTGGAGATTGCCACATTCTGTAGTTCATGGCTACCTTCCTTCATCTTCACAACCAGCAACAGCAGGGCAAGACTTTTCACAGTGTATCTTTCTTACATTGTCACATCTCTCTATGATTACAGCAAGGAATAGTTTTCAGTTTTTCAGGATTTATGTGATTAGATTAGGCCCACCTGGAAAATCTGGGCTTTCTTTACAATTCAAGATCCTTAACTATATTCATATCTGCAAACTCCCTTTTTACCATGTAAGGTGACCTAGTAATAGAGTATGTGATTAAGTTATAGATATCTTTTTGGGGTGCCATGAGTCTTCTTACCACAGATCACAGATTAGTTATTCAAACCACATTACCTGCATTGACAGCCTTAGTGACTGAGCCTACAACTTTGACAAAGTCTGTCTTTGCATTTTAACTTTTACATTTTTAAGAGGTGAAATATGTAGTAAAATGTGATTGAAAAATAATTATATTGATTCTAAATTTTATTATCATCAAATCTACTGAAGTCAAATTGGATCATCTATTTAACAGACCATGGGAGAGTTAGTAAGAGAGGAAGCAATTCAGTCTAATGTTTTTTGTAAATATATTAAAGAAATATTCACTTAAATATTTTGGTGTTTTACTATCTTTAGCTATCTTGTATCTCACTTCATTTTGCAGTGATGTAATCTCTTCCTTGATTTGTCTTTTGTCATGATAATAATGAAAAATTATTATAAGTTATTAGAGGAATCTTTATCCATAGCAATTTGAAATCTTCCTTTTTTGTTATTGTCCTTCTAGATCCAATCTTTTTTTTCTCTAGATCTAATTAAATGTATTTCTTTCATTTTTCTATAGGGATAATTAATTTCTCTGTCTTACCTTATGGTATTCTATTATTCATTATTTTCTCTTTACTTTTCATAACTTATTTATGAACATTTAGTTTCTACTTGACAAATATCTATAATACCAAAATTGGCATCTAAGATGTATTTTTGCAAAGAATAAGGAGATTTTTCTGAGTCAGTGTTGTTTAAAACAATGCCAAGTAATATTATGAGTTCAAAATACATACACTGTAATTAGCCTTTAATACCATCTAGTCATAAATGTCAAGAGAATAGATTAGATGGTTACTTTTGTTGTAGTGGGCTGGGGAAATGATGAATTATAATATGAATCAATATTTACTTAGAAGATACTCAATTACATTGAACACATAATGATGGAAAATCTGAGAGAGGAGCAAGATGTAAGAGACCTGGGTTTTAGCATTTCCCAGGTCTATCAGTTGCTCTCCCTTTTCTCCATTACATTCTCAGTTTCTTTACTAGGTGAATATTGGTCTTAAGTGATTCTGTCTTTTATATATGTGTATTTTCATTCCTCCTAGATTTTCTGTTTCTATCCTGTTTCACCGAGTTGATCTCGTTTATTTTGCTGTTAAATGTTGGACAACCCACTTTCTCTTTCTCTGTACTCTTTAGAGTCTTGTCATAGGCAATCTCATCCACATCTCTGACTTCAGTTAATATATGCCAATGATTCTCTAATTTGTACTCCTCTTAGACTTGTGCTTATCCTTATCCATACATCCAATCACTACTTTGATATTTTCCCTCTACTTAGAAGTCTCAACAGTACCTTAGACTCAACATTTATGAAATACAGCCTAGCTATTGTTCTTTTCCCCTAACTGTTCCCATTTGGTGATGCCAATATTAGTCAGGGCTATCCATCTTCATGCAAGAAACTAACTCTTCTTGAAAACCCTTCTCCCCTGGTTTCTTTCAATCTAACATATTTTCAATTTCATTTCCTAAATTTGAATTTATCTACTTTTTAAAGATTTGCCCTTAATCTTCACTATTGCCACTTCTTAACAGTACTTCTGGAAGGTTCTTCAAAATAATCTCCTTCCATTTACTCTGATCCTCTTCTGATCCTTTATCTCCATTACTGACAGAGTACTTTTATTAAATAAAAACTAGATTACATGTTACCTCTTCTTCAAAACAGTTCATCCCCATACTTCCCCAACATGGCCTCTGAAGTGCTGGTTAATCTTTCAGACTCATCTTTTTCTATTTTCTTCTTCACTTTTTGAATTCTAGCTCAGTGGCCTTTGAGTTGTCATGTCTTTTAACATTTTACATCTCTCTGTATAGCAATGCTACCTCTGTTTCAACTAGGTAATGTCTTTTCATCCATCAGCTCTTGGCTCAAAAATTACTACCACAAGGAATGAGAGGTCAAGTCAGCAAGGTAAAATGTTTACACCAAAACTTGCAGAGATTTATACCTAGAGCATAATTTTATCAAAATGACAACAATAACAACATTGATTAACATTCACAAACCATGCACAACAATACCATATGGTATACACAAGTGTTATCAGATTTCATTGATATGAAGAATGAGGTTTGGAGAGGTTATGTATTGAATAACTAGCTCAATGTCATGCAACCCATATGGAGTGAAGGCAAGTTAAATCTAGATAATTTAATAGGACAGTCATATGATTAATCATGATACTGTCTCAGAATCAGAGTTCCCTTCCATATTAATCTATTGCAACTTTAAAAAAAAATGAAATATGACCTGCGTGGTGGGTGTCTTTGGATTGTTATGGAAATGGTGATTCTGCCTGATCTGAAAGGCAATCTAAATATTTCCTAAATTGTCTTAATTTCTCAATCATTTTTTCCTGATCTTGATTAGAAATATTTTATTGCACAGATTTATCATCAGTACTATGTGTCATAGTTGAAAATGTCAACCTATATCTGAGAAAAGAAATCATTGTAAAAAATATTTTCAATTTTATTTTAATATTTCTCATTGAGTGACAAAAAAAAATACAGTTTTCTTTTTACTCTCATGTAGCACTAGTGGTTTTGGCATTTTAAAATTCCAAGTACATACAAAATAGTTTATGAAGGGGAAAATTTGGGAACTAAAGATTTGATTGTAGCTAATAATCCAAGAATTATTTACTACTAAATATGGCATATGGTAGACCAGATTTGTATACAATAATTCATCAAGTAGTTATTATAGATCAGATAAGGAGAGCAAGAAGAAAAAAGTGAAATATGACCTTGGAATTGGGCAGCTAAGACCCAGTCTGTAGTGTTTCCTATTGACATAAACAATTCCATATAACATTAACATCAGAAACAAACAAACAAACAAAAAACACTCCATGCTCACTCACTGTGGCAATAAAAGCAAGACTACTCTTGAATCATGTCTGCAGGTAGGAAGAAGGCAAGGAACTGTGCCACTGCAAATATAACCAGAAACTTTTTTTCCAGCTGCTTCTTTACCAATTACACCTCTAGCCCTGCTTCATTCCTCTCATCTTGTAATAAGAATTATTTAGAATACCAGTTCTTGAATCCTCCCTATTTCTTGGCAGCATACAATCTAGAATAAACTGTTGCTTCCATGAGCCATCTCAAAAATCACTTAACACAGCTCAAACCCTATAGAAGACATTCCTAATTACCTCTTAGTGAAGTATTTACAATTCCTTTAATATTGTCTACTTCACTACAGCAAGTAAATAAATCTAATGTTTTTTGTTTGTTTGTTTGTTTTTGCCACTATTTTCTTCCAGGTAGCCTTTTGGAACTGGACTTTAACAACGTTATGAAACAAAATTAGACCAGTTTGGTTGGAACATAATTTTCAACGGAGTGGTATGTAGCAATTTTGATGGAGTTGGTAAAGGTCAGATTGTACAAGGTCAAATAGGTCTCATCAATATTTATTTTATTTTATTCTAATTTATTTTATTTTATATTTTTAAATACACAAATGGATTTAGACAGGTTCAATAATTGATATCTATAATATATATATTTATATTTTTATTGCACATATATACATGTACATATAAGTGTCAATTCTGTTTTATTTTAACTTTATTAGGATTTGATATGTTGTCTTAAGTTAAGCCTTTGTATATATCTAGTTTTATTATTCCAATGACAGTTTAATATGGCTCCATGCTTTTATATCAATGTGAGTTTCTACTTTTTTTTATAAAATGATAACATTGAATGTAATGACACTCCTGCCTCATTGATGCCCATGAGTTTCAAACAGAATAATTCCTGTCACCTTGGTCCCCAAGTTAAACACTATACACTTTTGTTACCAGTGGAGCACCATGACATATGATATGGAGCTTTCAAGTTACCAGTCTGTAAGGGAAAAAACAAAACAAAACAAAACAAAACACTATCATCCCTAATGTCTCATGAAACTCTTCAGAGAGTTTGAGAGAGAATGCACAAAAATACCCATTTCTTACTTCAATTTATCTTGAAAATGAGAGTAAAGGGAGTCTAAATTTTTATCCTCATCAGTATTATTCAGGGATATATTCTGAAATATTCTTTTGAGGAAGAAATAATGTTGGATGTCCCTATGCATAAGAACACAGTTACATAGATCCTTTCTGAATGGCTACAAAGCTTTAACATACAGATGTCAGATAATTTTCAGTGATCTAGCCAAAGAAATGCTATTATTTCATACCATGTGCTGTGACAAGAGCATTACATAATCCATATCATAATTGAGTTCTTTCTACTATTGGCTCAATACTGGGATTGAAATATGGAAGTACTAGACAAATAATTCCAAGACTGACTTATAGAGGGAAAGAAACCACCAAGCATATTAGTTGATTCTTTCTTTCAAGACATTTAGGTTACTATAGATATTGTTCCATTACAAAAATAAAAATAAAATAAGGAGCCCCTCATCCTGCTGTTAAGACAAAAGTCTCTAAGAAACACAAATCTCTGGGTAGTCAACTATAATTCGCAGTAGCTGAGTTAGTAACCAAAATGATATAATCATTCCTCCACTAGTCAGACTAATTTTCAAAGAAAGAAAGGCCTACTAATCAAATTCCATGTGAGCCCCTTATTCTTCAGGAAGAGGGACAAAAATCCCTGTCCCTACAAATTACCTAGTTTTTCCAAGTACAGCTATCTGAGATACATCTCTGGCCCATGCTTTCAAAGTCTCTAAAACCAGTGTGAACAGCATACAGTACCCTTTTCCCCTAGGAAGAGATACTTTCCCATGCAAAGTCTTCAGAGAGGTAGACCAAACTGTTCACCTGGACTAGAACTTTCTCAGATGGACAATTACCTATGGCATGGATGTTTCTCTCTAGAAGTGTTTAATTTATTTTTTTTAAATTTTTATAAATTTTAATTACACAAGAAATATAATTAATACATAGTCAGAGTAAAATAAAGCAATGATTACAGATAAATCTACAGTCCCCTGACTGCCACCTTCTATCTAGAAGTTAAAAGTCTCCTGAAACTATTAAAGTGTTGACCTAAGATATAATATACCTCATATCCTTTTCTTGACCATCATCATGATGTAATTCTTTTTGGTTTTCTCTCTTCTCTTCTACTCTATTTAATCATCATCGTTCTGCTTTTTAATTTCATTGACTTAACCCAACTTCTAATTCTTCCTTTATAAATTCAAACTTAATGTTTCAAACTTAAGGTTTGAAACTTAAGGTTTGAAACTTAATGTTTCAAACTTAATGTTTCAAACTTAAGGTTTCAACTGAAACCCACTTTATGTAGGAGGAATATATGATTCAGTGGTCCAGTGGGACAAAGGAATAGCACCATGACAGGGGGAGAATGGGTAAAACATTCTAAAGATATGTTCAGAGGATGATGAAGAGCAGCTAGACAAAAAGAGATTCAACAAAGGAATTAAAAATATCTGATTTAGATAAAATTACTGAGTTTACTTCCATCATATTATTAGATCAAAAATCATTGGTTCAATTCATCTGAATTAGCTTCCAGTTCTACATTCTGTAATAATTTTTCTATTATCTGGGATAATTCATATATTAGTATGTTTTAGGATATCTAATAGTCCTAAAAAAATCAAGAGAAGGTAAGATATTAATACCTTATGTATTGAAGCAGGAGTCAATAAACTGCAGTTTATGGGCAAAATCCAACCTGGTGCCCTTTTTGTTTTGTTCTGTCCTTGTTTTCAAATAAGTTCTGATTGGAACAGAACTATGCCTATTAATTTATATATTGTTATGGCTGCTCTCACACTATCAGAGCAGAGTTGAGTGGTCCTGCCAAAACCAGCTGGCCTGCAAAGCCTACAATATTTTCTAAATGGACCTTTATAAAAAATCTTGACCCCAGTATAAAATAATATTTTAATAGAATTCCAAATCCAAAGTATTTTAAACAACATACTAAAATTTTAGTTATAGAGAAGGCTTTTTAAGTTTGTAGATTTTAATGTATTGTAATAATTGTATTATGACTCAAGTAGTTGTATTTCAAGAATGAACAATGTATTGATAAAATGTGGGGAATTATGTTCCCATTTCAAAGGATATTTATACAAGTTTTATGATGAATAAATATTTATGTCATATCAATATAGAATATATTTATTTCATATAGCACATCTACCAGGCAAAACTAGCCTAGGGTTAAAACAGAAAGATAAGTTCCATCTGGTCTCTTAGGGTTATAGTCTACTAATAATTTGTTTCTATTTTCAGATAACTCTGTGAATAGTACCAATACTTGTTAAAAGTCTTTATAAATGTGCCTTCTCACTTTTCTCTCATTCTAATCAAAATAGCTGGCCTTTCCTGCTTGTCGTAACTGGCTTTGCTTCACCCTCATGCTGAAACTTTTGTCACTGGATATAATGTTCTTAGTGCTGTGTCTGATAATTGTTGCACCTTTGTAAATACATACACGGTATTTATTTATTTATTTATTTATTATTATTATAACTTTTTAATTTTTGTGGTACTGTATTTAGTCATCTTGGCTGGTTTAATCACATTGTTTTTGTTTATTTTTTGGCTGTGCACTGTGGCTTGTGGGATTTTATTTCCCCAAAGAGAGTTTGAACCCACACCCCCTGCATTGGAAGTGTGGAGTTGTAACCACTGAACCGCCAGGGAACTCCCTACATACACTGTATTCTGCAGACTTGGATACTGTAACCTCAGATATCACTGCTACCCATAAATATATTTTAACCAACTGGAATAATTTCACTGGGCCTCTGTTGTAGGCTGATATTTGTGTCCTCCCCAAAAAATTCATATGTTGAAACCTTATCCCCAATGTAATGGTATTTGGAGGCGGGGTGTTTGGGAGGTGATTTGTTCATGAGAGTGGAACCCTCATGAATGGGATTAGTTATCTTATGAAAAAGACCCCAAAGAACTCTCTAGCCCCTTTAACTATGTGAGGACACTGCAAAAGACGGCAATGAACAAAGCAGTGAAATCTCACCAGAAATAGAATATTCTGGTGACTTGACCTTGAAATTCTCAGTTTCCATAATTGTGAGAAATAAATTTCTGTTTATAATCTACCCAGTCTTTGATATTTTTGTTATAGAAGCCCAAACTGGCTCAGAAAGGCACCCACGTGTAGATTTTGATTTGCCCTGATTTCGATGTTACATAAGAAGAATCCTAATTTTCTTTATGTGCATTAGAATATTCCATTGTTCTTAAAGCAATTTTGTGTTTCATGCTGAATATTTCATAGGTATTTCAGGTTTTATTTTACTGACTCCTACTTCTCACCCTAGCAGTCAGGTACAAGTCCACCAGAGCTGATCTTGAAGATAAGTCCAATTACAGGTACACTGGCAAGTTCAAATATGCATCTCTCCTTTGTTTTATGAGTCAGTATTATTGTACCCAGTTGGTTACCTAATTCACTTTTCTTTTAAGATTTGTTAATTCTCAGAAGATTTTTCTTTCTTGGATTAGGGTTTCAGCAAACTACATTCCACTAATTGTCCAGTAATTATCAGAGTTTCGATTAACAGTGACAAACAATTTAGGCTCAAGTAAAACAGGCTCAGTTTAGGCCTGTGATATGATCACTCTAGAAAGAGAAGGTTACTGACATTTAAATAGTGGGATTTTACAACTGTAAAACATATAAATGTGTTAAACCCTGGGGGAAAATGTAATATAAGGAGATTTACTAAACAGCAGGGAAAAATTACAACAGTCACAGCATATTCCCTGAATACTGTGTAATACTGACACACGGAATGAGTTCAATAGTTGTTAACATTAATAGTTTCTCTTGTTCGCAGTTGGATGCAATTCAATTTAATCAAGACATATTTATTGAATATCTATTTTTTAATGTTTTCAAATTTTTTTTAACGTCTTTAAAGGAGTATAATTGCTTTACAATGTTGTGTTAGTTTCTGCTGTATAACAAAGTGAATCAGCTATACGTGTACATATATCTCCATATCCTCTCCCTCTTGTGTCTCCCTCCCACCCTCCCTATCTCACCTCTCTAGGCTGCAAATTGTTTTTTTAAAGTAGAAAATATCTAGCTTTGCTTTCAAGGCATCTAGTTTCTTCTATAATTTTTATAGTATACAACGTAAGAGAGAAGCAAAGTATTACATGGGATCCTAAAGAGGTTGTATCTGTTTGAGGATGCTGAGGATAACCTCTTGTAGAAACTTGTATTTGAATTGTAATATGAAGAATACATAGCATTCTGAAAACCAGATCAGGATAACTCTAAAGACACCCATCCATGTAGACAAGAATATGGTGTTTAAGATAAAGGATGAATTAAGAATGAATAATTCAGTCTAAATAAAATATCCGGGAATAAAGAGCTAAAATTAGAACGAAGTTGCATAACATACAATGCCTTATATAGCAAGAGACTGTTTTATTCTTAATGTATTATTTTCTTAAAATATAGAGTTACTGAAGCATTTTTTAGACAAAAGAGTGCAATGATCATAACTTTTAAAAACAGAGGTAGTTGAATATATTATTTAAGTAAAGATTAATATTTTATTTATTCCCTTATTATATATGTCTTTAGGTTGTGTTGAGAATAGGATCATGGGGAGAGGGTGATAGTTTGAAATTATTGTAAAGGAACTCTAGACCAGTAAATTGATGAATAAAGTATTTCTGGGCTATCACCACTTCTAAATTTTATGCACTATGATATATTTATACAATAGAATAAATAATAGCACTTTTTCATGCTCCATAAATGGGTCTATGCCTCTGCACTTCATAAATTGGCTCATATCCTCATGCCATAACCAATGAAATAGCATACTTTCTAGAATTGTTCACTCAAGGAGAAAATAAAAGTAATAACAAAAGCAATTGGGTAGAGAACAGGATTTAAGACTTCAAACATGTTTAAAGCTCAAATAAATTTATTCATTTTTTTGTCTATTCATAGCTTTAAAAAACTATTATAGCCATTAAATTCAGTAGTCAGACAAATGTCTTATGACACTAACAGTTATGGAAGATATTTGATTTTAATATAAAATGTAATCAGTGTAAACATATGGTACTCTGAAACCCTTATTTACACACAACACTAAAGTTTATTGTTTCTCAGCATCTTTTTCTTCCTGTATGTTAGATCATAGACAGATGCACATTTTACAGCTTTTATGTCTATGCAGAAAGCAGGATTTCTTATATGTTGCATTATGAACCCATGATTTACTGATTTCCTAATGGAAAATATAACTTTCATGTCTCCCTTCATTCAAATACTAAAATTTCAATTAGTGTTGAAATTTTCTAAGCACATAGCCAAAAGAATAAAATTCCACATTTTAAATGTGATTGAGTGTTTGTGAAGAAAACATGCTTCATACTGAGTATCAGAGAAAACTGTATTATTTTGGATAATATAATATAGCAACTCTGTAGTCAGATCTTACATCCCTTTTTGTAAATTTTTAATGTTGTTATGCTTTGCTGCTGAAGTCTCTGCACATGCTCTCTCTCTGTCTCTCTGTTTCTCTTTCTTTCTTTTAAACCTGGATTCTTAAGGTTACGCTTGGGTCAGCCTACTTTAATGGTCAGTCAATGATTGTTCAATGGCTCAGATAATTTTCTTAAGTGGCTTCAGCCAGTAAATATTCAATAATTTATCAAAGGGATTATATATATAAAATCCCTTAATAGAGTAGGCTTTAAAAACTCAAGCAGTTTAAACATATAGCAGAGTCTTACTTCCTGCTTATATAGGGCTTCAACGTTAGTAAAAGTTGACTACCTGATGCCTTCTCAAGGATTTTTGTTTGCCTTTTCCCCACCTGGGCATACACACAGCCTTCTACATCACCAGGAATATGTCAGAGCTTTTCAAAGTCCTCTAACAATATCTCCTTTCTCAAATATTCCTTTTAATTTTTTGTTTGTGTCTTGTTTGTCCATATTCATATTGCATCCTTAAACAGCATCTGGTGTTGAACAATTGCTTCTAAGTATTTTCAACAAACACCCTGTGGATCAAGCTTTTCTGAAGGAGTAAGTTCTGAGTCAGATGAAAATGAGACAATGCCCTGCAAAATGTGACTTTTCTGGGGAGCTCCCAACAAAGTAAAATATTGACAATAATATTGGAATGGGGCATTTTTAAAAGCTCCACACCAGGTCTGTTTTCCTCTAGTGGTGTAAGTCTTCTGACGTTTACAGTTACTGTTTTAAGGCAGCTGTTTTCAAGGCTATCACAGAGCCTGGGAATGGGAGTAGTCTAAGTTGCAATGCTAGAAAACCTATTCTTATCAAAGTCCAGCTATTTTTTGGAATAAAGAATCTTCTTAGTAGATATTATTAAAAAAATTACAAAGCAATACTCATCAGAAAATTGCCATTGAATATATTAATTAATTCAAATCAGAAATTCAAGGATTCAGGAAAGTTATAGCAGGCCATTAGAGAAACTAAGTAAGGGATTCTAGAACTTAATAGAAAAATAGAAGCTTTAAACTACTGAAAATTTCAGATTTATATCTGTATTATAGTCTAGCTTATTATGACAGACACAGGATTAAAAACAAAATATTAATAATAGAAGACATAAAAATAGATCCAGAATACACATTCCAGAAGGAAAAACAAAAACAAAAAACAAGAAGTGGTAGAGAATAAATAATTAAGAAATATATTTTAAGTGTTCTGAAATGAGAAATAAGAAAAAGTGAGAAAAAGAAAACAAATATAATAAATATGGTTATTAAGGGGAAAGGGAGAGGGATAGGATGAGATTAACATATACACACTATAATGTATAAAACTGATAACCAACAAGGACCTACTGTATAGTACAGGAACTATATTTGATATTTTATAATAACCTATAAGGGAAAAGAACCTGAAAAAGAATGTATATATGTATGTAAAACTGAATCTCTGTGTTGTACACCTAAAAGTAACATAACATTGTAAATCAATTACATTTCTACTTTTTAAAAAATGAAGATTGGTACAAAGATCAAAATGGCTAAGGAGGGGACCTTCAAGATGGCAGAGGAGAAGACGTGGAGATCACCTTCCTCCCCACAAATAAATCAAAAATACATCTACATGTGGAACAACTCCTACAAAACATCTACTGAATTCTGGCAGAAGACCTCAGACTTCTGAAAATATGTGTGGCTGACAGGGTCTTGGTGCTCCAGCTGGGTGTTGTGCCTGAGCCTCTTAGGTGGGAGAGCCGAGTTCAGGACATTGGACCACCAGAAACCTCCAGGTCCCACATAATATCAAACGGCAAAAGCTCTCCAAGAGATCTCCATCCCAATGTTAAGACCCAGCTCCACTCAATGACCAGCAAGCTACATTGCTGGACACCCCCTACCAAACAACTAGTAAGACAAGAACAAAACCCCACCCATTAACAGAGACGCTGCCAAGAATCATAATGTCACAGACACCCCAAAACACACTAGCAGGCACTGTCCTGCCCACCAGAAAGACAAGATCTAGCTTCATCCACCAGAACACAGGCACCAGTCCCCTCTACCAGGAAGCCTACACAACCCACTGCACCAAACTTACCCACTGGGGCCAGATGCCAAATACAATGGGAACTATGAACCTGCAGCCTGCAAAAAGGAGACCCCAAATGCAGTACGTTAAGCAAAATGAGAAGACAGATAAATACACAGCAGATGAAGGAGAAAGGTAAAAATCCAACAGACCAAACAAATGAAGAAGAAATAGTCTACCTAAAAAGGAATTCAGAGTAATGATAGTAAAGATGATTAAAAATCTTGAAAATTGAATGGAGAAAATTCAAGAAATGTTTAACAAGGACCTATAAGAACTAAAGAGCAAACAAACAACGATGAACAACACACTAAATGAAATAAAAAAATTATCTAGAAGGAATCAAGAGCAGAGGCAGAAGAATGGATAACTGACCTGGAAGATAAGATAGTGGAAATAACTACCACAGAGAAGAATAAAGAAAAAAAGAATGAAAAGAAAAGAATTGAGGACAGACTCAGAGACCTCTGGGACAACATTAAACACACCAAAATTCGAATTATAGGGGTCCCAGATGAAGAAGAGAAAAAGAAAGGGACTGAGAAAATATTTGAAGAGATTATAGTTGAACACTTCTCTAACATGGGAAAGGAAATAATCAATCAAGTCCAGGAAGTGCAGAGAGTCTCATACAGGATATATCTAAGGAGAAACATGACAAGACACATATTAATCAAAGTATCAAAAATGAAATACAAAGAAAAAATATTAAGAGCAACAAGGGAAAAGCAACAAATAACATACAAGTAAATCCCCATAAGGTTAACAGCTGATTTCTCAGCAGAAACTCTGCAAGGCAGAAGGGTTGGGTAGGGCATATTTAAGGGGATGAAAGGGAAAAACCTACAACCAAGATTACTCTATCCAGCAAGGATCTCTTCAGATTCAATGGAGAAATTAAAACCTTTAAAGACAAGCAAAAGGTAAGAGAATTCAGCACCACCAAACCAACTTTACAACAAATGCTAAAGGAAATTCTCTAGGCAAGAAACACAAGAGAAGGAAAACACCTACAATAACAAACCCAAAACAATTATGAAAATGGTAATAGGAACATACATATTGATAATTACCTTAAATGTAAATGGATTAAATGCTCCAACCAAAAGAGAGAGACTTGTTAAATGGATACAAAAACAAGACTCATCTATATGCTGTCTACAGGAGACCCACTTCAGACCTAGGGACACATACAGGCTGAAAGTGAGGGGATGGAAAAATATATTCCATGCAAATGGAAATCAAAAGAAAGCTGAAGCAGCAATTCTCCAAAGGGAGAAGACTCAAATCAATAGAATTAGGAATGAAAAAGGAGAAGTAACAACTGACACTGCAGAAATACAAAGGATCATGAGAGATTACTAAAAGGAACTATATGCCAATAAAATGGACAAACCAGCAGAAATGGAAAAAAAAATTCTTTAAAAAGCACAACCTTCCAAAACTGAACCAGGAGGATATAGAAAATATGAACAGACAAATCACAAGCACTGAAATTAAAACTGTGATTAAAAAACTTCCAACAAAAAAAAACCCAGGACCAGATGGCTTCACAGGGTAATTCTAACAAAAAATTAGAGTTAACACCTATCCTCTCAAGATATTCCAAAATATAGCAGAGGGAGGAACACTCCAAAACTGATTCTATGAGGCCACATCACCCTGATACCAAAACCGGACAAAGATGTCACAAAACAAGAAAACTACGGGCAAATATCACTGATGAACATAGATGCAAAAATCCTTAACAAAATACTACCAAACACAATCCAGCAGCACTTTAAAAGGATCATACACCAAGATCAAGTAGAATTTATCCCAAGAATGCAATGATTCTTCAATATACACAAATCAATCAATGTGATACACCATATTAACAAACTGAAGGAGAAAAATCATATGGTGATCTCATTAGATGCAGAAAAAGATTTTTGACAAAATTCAACACCCATTTATGATAAAAACCCTCCTGAAAGTAGGCACAGAAGGGACTTACCTCAACATGATAAAGGCCATATATGACAAATCCACAGCCAACATCATTCTCAATGGTGAAAAACTGAAACCATTTCCTCTAAGATCAGGAACAAGACAAGGTTGCCCACTCTCACCACTATTATTCAACATAGTTTTGGAAGTTTTAGCCACAACAATCAAAGAAGAAAAAGAAATAAAAGGAATCCAAATTGGAAAAGAAGAAGTAAAAATGTCACTGTTTGTAGATGACATGATACTATCCATAGAGAATCCTAAAGATGCTAACAGAAAACTACTAGAGCAATCAATGAATTTGGTAGAGTAGCAAGATACAAAATTAATGCACAGAAATCTTTTGCATTCCTATGTACTAATGATGAAAAATCTGAAGGAAAAATTAAGGAAACATTCTCATTTACCCTTGCAATAAAAAGAATAAAATACCTGGGAATAAACCTACCTGAGGAGACAAAAGACCTGTATGCCAAAAAATATAAGTCACTGATGAAAGAAATTAAAGATGATACAAACAGATGGAGAGATATACCATGTTCATGTATTGGAAGAATCAACATTGTGAGAATGAATATACTACCCAAAGCAATCTACATATTCAGGGCACTCGCTATCAAATGACCAAGGGCATTTTTCACAGAACTAGAACAAAAAATATCACAATTTGTATGGAAATACAAAAGACCCGAATAGCCAAAGCAATCTTGAGAAAGAAAAACAGAACTGGAGGAATCAGGCTCCCTGACTTCAGACTATACTACAAAGCTACAATAATGAAGACAGTATGATACTGGCACAAAAACAGAAATATGGATCAAAGGAACAGGATAGAAATCCCAGAGATAAACCCACTCACATATGGTCACCTTATCTTTGATAAAGGAGACAAGAATATACAATGGAGAAAGGAAAGCCTGTTCAATAAGTGGTGCTGGGAAAACTGGACAGCTACACATAAAAGAATGAAATTAGAACACTCCTTAACACCATACACAAAAAGAAACCCCAAATTGGTTAAAGACCTAAATGTAAGTTCAGACAGTATAAAACTCTTAGAGGAAAACTTAGGGAGAACACTCTATGACATAAAACACAGGAATATCCTTTTTGACCCACCTCCTAGAGAAATGAAATAAAAATAAACAAATGGAACCTAATGAAACTTAAAAGCTTTTGCACAGCAAAGGAAACCATAAACAAGATGAAAAGACAACCCTCATTATGGGAGAAAGTATTTGCAAATGAAGCAACTGACAAAGGATTAATCTCCAAAATTTACAAGCAGCTCATACAGCTCAATATCAAAAAAACAAAAAAAAAAACCCCAAAAGTGGGTAGAATACCTAAATAGACATTTCTCCAAAGAAAATATACAGATTGCCAACAAACACATGAAAGGATGCTCAACGTCACTAATCATTAGAGAAACACAAATCAAAACTACAATGAGGTAACACCTCACACCAGTCAGAGTTACTATCATCAAAATATCTACAAACAATAAATGGTGGAGAGGGTGTGGGGAAAAGGGAACCTTCTTCCACTGTTGGTGGGAATATAAATTGATACAGCCACTATGGAGAACAGTATGGAGGTTCCTTAAAAAACTACAAATAGAACTACCATACGACCCAGCAATCACACTACTGGGCATATACAATGAGAAAACTATAATTCAAAAAGAGTCATGTACCACAATGTTCATTGCAGCACTATTTACAATAACCAAGACATGGAAGCAAACTAAAGGTCCATCAACAGATGAATGGATAAAGAAGATGTGGCACATATATACAATGGAATATTACTCAGCCATAAAAAGAAATGAATTTGAGTTTTTTGTAGTGAGGTGGATGGACCTAGAATCTCTCATACAGGATGAAGTCAGAAAGAGAAAAACTAATACCGTATGCTAACACATATATATGGAATCTAAAAAAAAAAAAAAAAAAGAAATTGGTTATGAAGAACCTAGGGGCAGGACAGGAATAAAGACACAGACATAGAAAATGTACTTGAGGACACAGGTAGGAGGAAGCATAAGCTGGAATGAAGAGAGAGTGGCCTGAACATATATACACTACCAAATGTAAAATAGATATCTAGTTCAAAGCAGTCGCATAGTGCAGGGAAATCAGCTGCGCTATTCATATTAGGTAATTTCTTAAATCTCTTTCTGCTTTAAAGAACTATCATCATATATACATAGGGCTGTAGCCATTAAAAATTATGTCTTCTGTTACTGATATGTACTCTGTCTATCAACCTCGAAATGGTTTTTGACTACCTGCATATCACTGAGAAGGAAAACTTAAAGCCAAATTTCCATTCCCTTCAGAAGACACCCTCAGGTCCTATTCAGAGACCTCACAAAGTCAGTCTCAGCTTATTAGAAACATCTGATTTTATATCCTCCTGGGGTGGGAAATGAAGCAGGCAGATATTGATGCCATCACTTTAGGATAGTCGAATTGGGAAGCTGCTTGAATCACTAATGGAGGGAGGATGAAAAGAAGATTAAAGCCACAAAGACAGGACTTTAGGACACATCTAAGCTTTGGAGTGGGAAAGTGGAGGAACAGTCAATAGCAGTGGCAGAAGAAAGCATTAGAATGTAAGCAAAGATGACAAAAGAAAACATAATCAAGAATGAGGAATAGTCAATACAGTTATTTACTATAATGATAATTAATATCACAAAACACATATGTCTAGAGATTGAATGTTGCCAAAGAGCACAGTCAAGAGAACTGAGGGTGGGAAAACAGGGAAAATTGAAGGCAGTGGTCAGAAAAGGAAAATTCCAGGGATTCTAATGTTGTTATTCCCATTTATATTACAAAATGCTCCTGGGCTAATATTATTTCTAAACTATGTTACTACTAATTAACATGATTTTTCATGTAAAAATAATGGAATGAGTTTTTTTAATCTGATTTTAAGAATGCATTGTGCTCTCCCAATTTGCTAAGTAATTGGAAGAATTCATTTTCTGCTCTCCAAAAAATTTTCCAAAAATAATACATGAACAAAATTAGGTTGTGATATGCATTGAGATCACTGTAAAACACTTTTCTCACTGAAGTTACTTCATACATGACAGATGTTTTGACAACCACACTTATTATCTCTCTGTATATTCCTCTCTGTCCTTCCCCTTGCTAACATCTGCTGACAGGCAGAGATCAGTCTTAGCAAACAGCTCTTCTGATGCTGAGAATCTAGCCAGCAAGCCTCCTGCAGGCTAGAAGCAAAACAAATTCTCTGTTGCAAAGCTGAATAATTAATTAAACATTGGTAAGTCTGTTCTGCTGTTCTTACTTAAATTGAAAGGATGGTATCTTAACCGGTAATGATATTATGACATGACAAACCAGAGCCACATATAAGTGAGCATTCATGATAAAGTGCAGTATGTTCTGGTCTCCTGCTAGCACAGTGAAATTACTGAGGGGGAAAATTGCCCTTTGAATTTTTATCATTGTCATGTAGGATTTATTAAACACTGATAGAGTTTTATTGAGCTAGGTCTTCTCCAAGCAAGTTTTACAAGCCCTGACATTTAAGAGCTAGGATTTTAAACCAGCCAGTGTTGATGAAGTTGATTGTAAAATGCTGGTACTTGAAAAAGGGATATTAAAAAAATTGGATGAAGGAAAGGAAGTAACGTTGAGGACAGAACAGGAAAAAAAAAAAAAAGAGAGAGAGAGAGAGAGAAAACAACTCTGCAGTTTATGTCTAGGAGAGATAAAGCAAGTTAAAAGAAGAACTTTGAGTCCAAAAAAGAAAAAAAATCTAATGCTGGAAATGTACTCATTTCTAGGGAATAAAACAAAAAGTAGTTTGTACGAAAAGATCTCGATTAGGATGAAGTAATGTCTGCAAGTTACAGCCACTATCTATCATAATGTTATTCTGTGAAGAAGTAAAATTGTATAACTATTTTTATGTGAAATAAGTTTGAGGAAACTCCTAAGACTTACCTGATATTGTTCTCCTTTGATTGTCAATGATCAGTGATAAGTATTTTAATTAAGGTTTCAGTACATTTTTCTTTCGTAAGCATCTGAGCTCTACGATCTCTCAGCAGATAATCTCCATGAATGGCAGGATGGAGTAGAAAGCAAGTGAAAATATGAAATTAACCCAGGCTGTACTACAAATCCACTTAAAATTACCTACAACTTAGGAATCATATATTTTTTCACATAATGAGTTGTTTACACAAATTAGGAGAAAAGCAACTAGCCACTAGCAACTAAGACTGTATGAGCCAAAACAGAATATATAGAATGTTCCTTTATTTTTGCTCTCACTCAGTGAGTCCTGTTCCCCCCTCTACCCCACTGAAACTAAAGTGCATTCAGTGAGCCTTGAAAACTTTCTTTAAAAAACTGTATGTACCTTCAAATAATAATTATATTATTGATTTATGTCATTCTTCTCTTCTAATATATGCATTCAATGCTATAAACTTCCCTCTAAGTACTGCTTTCAATGCATATCACACATTTTGACAAATTGTGTTTTTATATTCCCTCAGTTACAATTTTTTTTTTTTAATTTTCTCTTGAAATGTATTCTTTGACTCATGTTATTTAGACGTATGTTGTTTAATCTCCACGTGTTTTGAGCTTTTTAAATTATCTTTCTGTTATTGATTTCTAGTTTAATTCCATTGTGGTCTGAGAGCAGACATTGTATAATTCATATTCCTTTAAATTTGTTAAGATATGTTTTATGGTCCAGAATGTGATCTATTTTGGTGAATGTTCCATGTGAGTTTGAGAAGAAAAAGTATTCTGCTGTAGTTGGTTGAAGTAGTCTATAGATATCAGTTATATCCCATTGATTGATAGTGTTGCTTAGTTCAACTGTGTCCTTCCTGATTTTCTGCCTGCTAGGTCTGATCATTTCTGACAGAGGGGTGTTGAAGTCTCCACTATGATAGTATATTGGCCCATTTCTCCTTTCAGTTTTGTCAGTTTTTGCCTCACATAGTTTGAGGTTCTCTTGCTAGGCACATACATATTAAGAATGGTTAGATCTTCTTGAAGAATCGTCTTTTATAATTTTGTAATGCCCTTCTTTATCTCTGATAAATTTTCTGACTTTAAAGTCAGCTCTGTTTGAAATTGATATAGCACTCTTGCTTTCTTTAGATTAGTGTTAGGGCAGTATATTTTTCTCCATCCATTTACTTTTAACTTCTCTGTGTCTTTATATGTAAAATGAATATTTATTGTAGACAACATATATTTGGATCCTGTTTTTGATCTACTTTGACAATCTGTCTTTTAATTGGTGTATTTAGACCATTGACATTCAAAGTGATTATTGATACTTGGATTAATATCTACCATATTCAATACTTTTTTTGTATCTATTGCTTTTGTTCTTTGTTCCTATTTTTGTTTTCCACTTTCTCCTGCATTTCATGGTCTTAATTAAGCTTTTTATAAGGTTTTGTTTTTCTCTTTTTTTCTTTTTTTTTCTTTTTTTGCGGTATGCGGGCCTCTCACTGTTGTGGCCTCTCCGGTTGAGGAACACAGGCTCCGGACGCGCAGGTTCAGTGGCCATGGCTCACGGGCCTAGCTGCTCCGCGGCATGTGGGATCTTCCCGGACCGGGGCATGAACCCGCCTCCCTTGCATCGGCAGGCAGACTCTCAACCACTGTGCCACCAGGGAAGCCCTATTTTCTCTTTATTCTTTGCATACTAGTTATACTTATTTTTCTGCTTTCTCTAGTGATTGTTTAGAGTTTGCAATATACATTTACAACTAATCCAATTATACTTTACAATAACATTTTATCACTTCATGAGTAGTATGAGTACCTTATAATAACAAAATATTTCTAATTTTATGTATATGTGTGTGTGTGTTTAAAGTCATATTGTAATTGGTGGAGAAAAGGAAAAAGAGGAAATGACTAAGAATGAAGACAGTTTGGGACAGTCCTCAGAGATAAATTGTTCCTGGACCAAATGACTTATTTAAATTTTATTTTATTATTTGCAATGAAATGTAGAATTTTATCTTGGATTTTGTTGTGAAAGGGCTATCTTCCTTAGGAATGATCGTCTGTTGAGGATTATAGCCTAGTGTAATCTTTCATGCCAAATGTATATAGCTCAGTGGGAATCCCTAAAAATAGTGCTTTATCTCAGTCACAGTTGCAGTCCTCACTTATTATAATGTATCTCTATTATATAACCTCACTTCAGCCCTAATAATTCAGAAATACAGAATATTTTTCTTTTGTTTTTCTAGCCCTGTAGGGCTATTTTATTTATTGATTTGTTTGTTTGTTTGTATATTTATTTTTGTTTTATTCTAGTTGTTCTTTCTCAAGCAGAGCATTCTATTTGAGTGGACTCCTCCTTTACTCAAATTCAATCTGATCTACAGTAGTAACAAATTTCATGTTTAACTTCCTAAATTTCAATCTTCCCTGGTATTTAAACAGGTATAGGGATTTTCCCTTTTGTTAAAATGCTTTATTGATTTCAAAGGGAATCTGTTAAGGGAGAAGGTGGGATTTCAAATACATATTCTTCAATAATTATAGAAGGAAAACATAAGCTTCTAAGGAATGATGTCGTATTTCAATTCTAAAGCTGTAAGTCAGTGAAAAGAATGCTTAATGCAGCTGAGCTTTTCTCCAAAATAATTTTCTACACATGACTTAGAATGATGTATAACTTCATATCTCATGCACTTAATCTTTTTTTAAAAATAAATTTATTTATTTATTTATTTTTGGCTGTGTTGGGCCTTTGTTGCTGTGTGTAGGCTTTCTCTAGTTGCAGCAAGGGGGGGCTACTCTTTGTTGTGGTGAATTGGCTTCTTATAGAGGTGCCTTCTCTTGTTGTGGAAAATGGGTTCTAGGTGCACGAGCTTCAGTAGTTGTGGCACTAGGGCTCAGTAGTTGTGGCTCACAAGCTCTAGAGTGGAGGTTCAGTAGTTGTGGTGCACGGGCTTAGTTGCTCCATGGCATGTGAGATCTTCCCAGACCAGGGATCGAATCCATGTACCCCATGTGCCCTGCATTGACAGGCAGATTCTTAACCACTGCACCACCAGGGTAATCCCATACACTTAATTTTTAAAGTGACATTCTGACACAGAATTTCCAAAATGTTGTAAATATGAGAGCACCTGAGAACAGAGAGAATAATTTGACATATTATCAACTATGTTAACTGTATAGGTAAATTTCTACTATTACATAGTTAGATTCTATTCAAAGTCTTCTTTACACAAATTGAAAACAATTTTTGAGCTTTCTCTCACTCTGAAACATAAAAATATAAAGATTTCTGTCAGTATTCCCAGAAATTTAATAATTTGTAGGAAAAACAGAAAATCAATACAGAAAAATCAATGAAATCACATGGTCATATAAATACATCTAGAAAAGGCATTTGAGAAAATCCCACCCCCTTTTATGATAAAAACTCCATTAAATTAGGAATAGAGGGAAACTTCTTCAACTTGATAAAAAACATCTACAAAAAACCTACAGCTAACATCACACTTAATGGTGAGAAACTCAAATCATTCCCACTAAGATCAGGTGAAAGATAAGAATGTCCCCTCTCACTACTACTTTTCAAAATCATACTAGAAGTCCTTGCTAATATCAAAAGTCAAGGAAAGGAAACAAAAGATGTATAGAAAGGAAGACACAAAACTGTCTTTCTTTGAAGATGACATGATAGTCTATGTAGAAAATCTGAAAGAATAGACAAATATATTTTTGGAACTAGTAAACAATTATAAGAAGGATGAAAGATTCAAGGTTAATACATAAATGTCAACTGTTGTCTTACATACCAACAATGATGAAGTAGAATTTGAAATTAAAAACACAATACCATTTACATTAGCACCCACAAAACCCAAGATACTTAATATAAATCTAACAAACTATGTACAATATCTATACGTGGAAAAGTACAAAACTTTAATAAATGAAATCAAAGCAGAACTAAGTAAATGGAGACACACTACATTATTCATGGATAGGAAAACTCAATATAGTCAAGATATCAGTTCTTCCCAACTCAAACTATATATACAATGCAATTCCAATCAAAATCCCAGAAAGTTATTTATGGATATCAACAAGTTGATTTTAGAGTTCACATGAAGAGGCAAAAGACTCAAAATAATCAACACAATATTGAAGGAGAAGAACAAATTTGGAGAACTAATGTTACCTGACTTCAAGATGTATTGTAATGCTACAGCCGCCAAGACAGGATGATAATGGCAAAATAATAAACAAATAGATCAAGGGAGCAGAATAAAGAGCCAAATAGCTTTAATCTATGAATTTCCATTTTGTGCATGTTCATTTTCTTAAATTCCCTACAACTTCTAGTATAATACTGAATATATTTTTCCCCAGCTATCAGAAGAATAAACTTAGTGTTTATAAAATTATGAGTTTTCACTGCTGAAGGATATTTTATTTCTTTAGAATTTCAATAATTCCCATCATTTCTACATTATATGACTAAAAGTTGTGAATGAAAGTTACAAATGCTAGAATGTTTTCTAAAGATTCTAGTCTCAGAATCTGGCTACTTTTCTGATCCTTACTGACCACTCATCCTATCCTAACATCTAGAGGTATTCCAGTAAACCTGGAAAGCAGCAATAACTAGTTTACTCCATTCAGGTATGCTCAAAGAAGGGGTTATGTATTGATGTAAGCAACAGCTACTCTTCACAGAAAGAGAAAAAAAGACCACCAGAAACAAAAACATACTTCTAAAATGAACGCATACCTCTAGGAAATGTTGTTAATTAAGCGTATACTTGGGAGAATTTTTTTTTTCAGTTTCCTTGTCATTTTATTTTGATATTTACATTGTTTACTTCTGAGAAATTACGTGAGTAAATTGGATTTTTCCATTTTAATTAAAGCCAAATTACCTTTTTTGAGTAATATCAAATATACATAAATATGATGAATTTTTAGGTATTTTATTTTTGCAAATGTAGACATTTATACTTATTACTGTAGGAAGATTTTCCCTTATTCAGCTCAACTACCTCTTTTCTAAGGACAAAATCCCTCTTGCTAGTTGTTCCACTTCTCTGAACTCATAATACCATGGTCACTTTTCACTCATTTTATCTACTACATACTTATTAATAAATTATCTTATTTATGTCTGAGTGTCAGACTATGGGATATTTGTTTCTTATTAATTTTTGAAAGTTTGTCATCTATCTATAGATCTAGTGACTGTTAAATATATGTTGATTTAATGAATAGATGTTATCTTTGGAATGATAACATCTTTGGAATGAAGATAAAGGGAAGTATTTAGTTAAAAATGACTTGCTTGTTCAATAATCTTAATTCTAGCTACAATACTTATAAATTGTTAAAACTTGGGGAAAATATTTGTTGTTTTAAATTTGTGTTTCCTTTTTTGTAGACTGTGATAATTAAACTCTCTGTAGCATACACTGTTGGATGTTTACTCTCTTCCATGATTCCAAATACTCAGGGAAGTAAGATCTTTATTCAGACTCAGAAGGGGTTAATCTTATTTGGGCTATTCCAATGATATGAATTACATTTCCTTTGCCAGAGGCTGATTTAGAAAGAAATATTTTCCTCCCTTCTGTCAATTAAGATTCCAGTGGAAATCTGCTTGTGAATGAGGAACAATGATTTCTAGGAAAAACTTTAAAGCCTCTGTATGTTAAGTGTAAGAATGGATTGCCCAGAACTACTATAGTTAAGCTTTGATGAGGCAGTGAGGTAGCTGAAGAAACTAGAGTAAGAGATAAAAGCAACCTAAGAATTTTTATAGCATCTTGAGTCTCTAAATACATCACAGTACATGGGAATACTTATTATGACATGTAATACATTTCTTATGTTTTAAGCTCTTCAAGTTGTGTTCTTGTTACAGCCAAAAGATCCTTAGCAAACATAATTGCCTAACAATGTTTAATAAAAAGCAAATGTTGCCTAACAGGTGTCTTGCATCTAGTAAGTACTCAAAAATCTATTGATATGTATTTCAGAATTAGAAGGTGACTAAAAGGATGCAAATAGTCCTTGTTAACAAGGAATTCAATGTGAAAATCTTTTCTGGTGATGTAATATGCATGCTGTTCAACGTAGTTTTAAATGTGTGTGAAAAGCAGAAACTTGTAGTGGATTCCTAAAATCTCTGTATCTGGCCATTTGGAAATGTCAGAAGAAACACATGAAGTCAGCATTATTATATAAAGAGGAAAAGGTTATTAACAATTATTCCACACTCTGAAAACAAGATCATTACTGAAATTTTTCAAAAATAATTTAATATCTTTAACCCAAACTAATAGAAGCTTGAGTAACTAAGAGGATTTCCACTTAATGTGTTAGAGTTGAATGAATAAACAAACCATTCAATATGACTTCATTTGAATAGCAAGCTGAAAGACTGTTCTTACACTTAGAATGAATTCTAAAGTTATATCATATTATCTCATGATTTGAGTGTTCATGATTTTTTATTTTTCAACCTCTATACTCATATAATGAGTCTCAGCACATACTTCTAAAATATATTATGTTTTAAACTTTCTTTATGTAATCAATTCATAACAAATACCTTGTATTGTTTTCCCTTTTCTTCTTTTTTAGGAGTTAGTACAAAGCTCTTTGTTTTAAAGGATACACTCTTTTGCATCAAATTACTACCTTGAAAAATACCATGTCATTCTAGATGCTTAATTTCTTCCTAGTTACATTCTTCTGTATCTATCCTCACCCACTGGAAAAAAAATATGAAGCCAAAGTGACCAGCCAAATGCTGGAGAGATGGGTTGGGATTACCAGTCAATGATCAGATTCAAAACAGAAAATGCATGAATATCATAGGCCAGCCTGTAGCCCGTAGTAATCTTACAAGAAAGGAAGAAAGTCATCTTTGATCACTCTAAAGTTAGAGTAATGTGTGTAACATCTTTATGGGACATAATTTCCACGAGCAGAGTAGGCTGACTTAAAGAGCCAGGAGCCATTCATATGAAGACTGTGGAATGTGCATTTTCCACTATGACCATGAATTACTTTTAATGACATTTGTTTCCCTTTACAGTACACAAAATTTATCAATACCTAGTATTAAAAAAATAATTTCTTCTTGTCAAAACTTAATTTAACAAAATTCTTATTCTCAAATATCTAATAGATCAGTAAAAATTAAAAACAAGTCAGATAGTAAAGGATAGTAAAAAAGATAGTAATATGTTGAAAGATGAATGAAGAAGTTAATTTTTAATAAAAATTTTACATTCAGAGACTGGAGGAATGAAAAGAAGTTTTTGAATAACAAAAGTAATTTTGCACTCCTGAGCACCAGCCAAAGCCAAAACGTGCTTCTTGTTTTACTATTATAAAGCAATTGGGATTGCAAAAATTACATAAACAACATACCCACTTCTAGTGAGATAAGTTTGCTGTAGTAGGTAAGTTCAAGAAAATAAAGTTCCATTTTTGTAATTTTCAGGAAGTTTGATCCATAAAACTAGTAGTGAGGAGCAAGTAAATAACATGACCTGGTATTTAGTAAATATATGTGGCACAGCACTGCAGGTTCTTGTAAAATACTGAAAATAGCTTTTACCTCCTTGGAATTTTTTTTAGCACAAGTGAGGAATCACTATCTTTGCATCTATCAACCAGCCATAACCATTGTAATATAAAATTCTTGACATCTTGAACGTAATGCAGTGAGATAAAATCAGAAAAAGGTAAACATTTAAAAATATTTTCCAGTACTTGACATGAGGGCCATTACTATTATTATTGTTAGTTTGGTAATTTCTATTTAATATGGGCAAAAATTATGATTCATGAAAATTATATTCTATACAGGATATTTTCTACTCTAAGATACTTCACAAGCTCTGCTCTTCTTTATTACACAAGAAGGCAGATTTTTAATCTTTGCATGTCTGTCTCTATTCATTATGAAAACAAATAATCACAACATACTTATCCTCTGAAAATTCTTTGATATCTATTCCTTCCTGTCTAATCTTATTGATACTGTATTAGAGAATCTTATTGATACACTTATTCAGAGGTAAATTGATACACTGGCTTTTCAATGAACACCTGTATAATTAGGTTTTTACTGTCACACTAAATGATTAATCCGTCCTCAGATTTAGGATTTCCTATCATGCCAACACTATAATTTAAAACATTCATTGACTTTAATGAGACATTGCTGAGGTCTGCATTTTCTACTGGCATTTCAAGGTTTGTGATGGTTTTTATTAACATATTTACCAAACGCTATAACTCTTTAATTTTTTGACATGTGGTCCTAAGTTACAAACAACTACTTTTAGAGAAGTTACCTCCTGGAACCATAGCATACAATGACTTTCCATGTTTTCGCAATTTCATTTCATTTCCTGCTGCTTGACGCCATCCCCTTCTAATCATCTTATCAGTTACCGCTGAACTCAAACTCAAGCTTCCTTACAGTGGCTCCTGTCAGTATCACTCATTTGAGCGCACAAGATTTATTCAAATGTATGATTTATTGTGTGTGTATCTTGCTTCACAAGTTAGATTGAGGGTACAAAGGCCAATACTGTGGAGTCAGTAAGAGGGAGGACTGAGGCACATATATTTCCCCAAGTTCCATGAGGGCAGTGTAACTATGTACACATACCTTATTCCCTTCATAGAATCCATCTTAGTGCAAAAAACATATTTTGGGCTCTGTTTTAGTTTCTTTGAAATAGTGGTATATTTTGGACAAATGCAATTTAAAGAAGATTATGGAGGGAATAAACCATGTATACTCTATCACATTTAAGCTGTAACCACTCATTGCCTGTCTGTTCTGTATCTGATGGCATGACTCACATCTCCTCCTCAAGGTCTATGAGCAGGGAACAGTTCAGTTTGTAGCCTAATGCAACTGCCCTGAATGTGGTCTCATTAGAGCTAATGTCAGTGGACTTGCCAGATTCAACATCAAGTCCTGTCATTGTCTCAGGATCAATGAGGTATTACTTTGATTGATCTGCATGGTTGCCAACTGTTTGACATCACTCAGCTTTTCTCTTGGCTTTGAATGAATTCATGGTTATCAATCAAAAAAATATATATATATGAATTTGAAATTCTTTATCTGGTAGGTCTTGTAGCATTAATATTACTAAATCCCTTGTGATGTGAGCCAAATGTATTGGTTTAAAAATGTATCATCTGTGTTGGGGCTTCTGTGGTGGCGCAGTGGTTGAGAGTCTGCCTGCCGATGCAGGGGACACGGGTCCGTGCCCCAGTCTGGGAGGATCCCACGTGCTGCGGAGCGGCTGGGCCCCTGAACCATGGCCGCTGGGTCTGCGCGTCCGGAGCCTGTGTTCCGCAACGGGAGAGGCCACAACAGTGAGAGGCCCGTGTACCGCAAAAAAAAAAAAAAAAGTATCATCTGTGATATTGCAAGGGATATTTGCAGTTTAAGTTATATTTCAAAATTTAGTAGAGCCACAGTGTACTAGCTCATGCTTTAAGTAACAAAACTTTAAATAACTGCACTTTCACTGCAGTTTGAAATTTGCTTTTAAATTGTTTAAAAGCGTGGGGGATTATAAAACATGGCAGCATAAAAAGTTTTACTGATAACATACATTGTATAATATTAGTGATTTTATATCCAAGTGACTTTAGAATGTCTTGGTCATTTCTAACTCAACTTCGTGAATGCTTTTCTTGTGGAAAACTACATTTAAAGTGCTGTCTTAAAGGAAGCTGTTTAATCAATTTCATAGTATTTTTTAACCTCTATGCATGAATACTAATCATTCAAAATCATTTAATTATTTTATATCATATTTATTCAAATCTATTATTTCAGCCATTCTAAGACTCACCATTATTTTATGCATCAGGAATGAAGGAAAAATAAAAGCTTCTGAATGATCCAAGATAGATATATTTATAACATTTTAAAAATTGTATACTTGTTGACATATCTATCTCAGTCTTAATTAGTGAAATTTTTAGCATATATATTTTAGCATAGACTACAAATAAGAAAATGATGAGTGAAGTTAATTAGTTAAGGTATTCCTGAAATTCTACATGTTGAGTAAAACTCTTTTGAAGCACTTTTTTGACTCAGATTTATTAGTATTTGCATTTTTCACATATTATCATCCTCTGTGCCTTCAAAAGTGCTGTTGCAAAATTCTTAAAGGAGTGCTTACTTATTGTCTCCGAGGTTTCTTATCAAGATTCACACCAATTTTACAAGTTTTTATACATATACAAGCAGTTCATAACATCTACATTATGTCTATCAAAACCCAACTGTGATTATAAAATGAATTATGATTTCAGAGATGTTGAAATGTGGCAAAATGTATGTCTTTCAATTAATGAAAAAATATATAATAGTGTTTTCCTTCCCCTCACAAAAAATGCTAATCATATCATTCAAAGCCATACTACTTTGGAAAAGTACATGTGCTAAGAACTTGCTTTGGGATTTTCCCTAGATATGACTTGCCATTGTTATTTTTCTTAGTCTTCACTGCAGACACAGTTCATTTTCACTAATCATTCCATAAATTTTGTTTGGAAGTTTTTGCAATTAGCTTGGGGCCAGGAGACCAGTTCTGTCCAGTGGATTTTGAGCAAACTGAAAGTATATCGCTCTGGGTAAAGCTTGGTAAGATGTAGTGTGTTTCGTATTTCTTTGTCTTTCTCATGGAGACCTTGAAATTCACATATGAGAAAAAAATAATGCAAGATTGAGGGAGGCTGATTCCCTTAGTTGCATGATAGATGAAAAACCCTTTAGTGAAAAAGTTGTTTTGCTAAGCTATTGAAGCTGGGTCTTTTCCTCTGTTTATTCTCATTTTGTAAAGACCTCAGTCCTAAATTTTTATGTAAATTGAGTCCCACAGGTTATAATCTCTGAATGTCATCCTTTAAAGATGGGATTATTATGAATTTGAAAAAAAGTTCTCATTTAGCAGATGTGTTCAAATAGTTTATGACCTAAAAAATTTTTCATTTGTGGAGGAAGATAAAGTATCACCAGTCACTTAGCTGATATTTGGATCCACTAAATGTTAATTTTCCCGCAGCTGCTATACATACAATACATCTTGATTCTATTTCAAAGTCAACAACTAAAGCCATAAAATAATAAATGATATTTTTTTTTTAATTTCAAATAAAAGACATTATATTTTGGATAACGTGATAAAGCATTCATAGACATGACAAGGAATTTTTTGTTTTCTTTTTTTGTTTATCCTAAACCTCAAAGGCTAACAAATAAGGATATGATGAAATATTAGAACATTCCATGTGGATTCTTAAGAGGTAAAAATTATATTTTTCTTTTTTTATTGAAGTATAGTTGATTTACAATATTGTATTGGTTTCTGGTGTACAGCATAGTATTACAATATTTTTAGAGATCTACTCCATTTAAAGTTATTATAAAATAAAGGTAATATTTCCCTGTGCTGTACAATATATCCTTGTAGCTTATTTATTTTATACATAGTATTTTGTACCTCTTAATTCTCTTGCCCTATCTTGCCCCTCCCCACTTCTCTTTCCCAACTGGTAACCACTAATTTGTTCTATATAACAATTAGTCTGTTTCTGTTTTGTTATATACACTCATTTGTTTTATTTTTAGGTTTCACATATAAGTGATAATGTATAGTGTTTGTCTTTCTCTGTATGACTTACTTCACTAAGCATAATACCCTCTAGGTCCATCCATGTTGTTGCAAAGGACAGAATTTCACTCTTTTTATGGTTGAGTAATATTCCATTGTATATATACCACATCTTTATCCATTAATCTGTCTATTGGCACATAGATTGTTTCTATATCTTGGCTCCTGTAAATAATGCTGCTATGACCATTTGGATGCATGTATTGTTTTGAATTATTGTTTTCATTTTCTTTACATACATACCCAGGAGTGGATTTGCTGGATTATATGGTAGTTCTATTTTTAGTTTTTTGAGGAACCTCCATATTGTTTTCCATAGTGGCTAAACCAATTTACATTCCCACCAACAGAGTATTAGGGTTCCTTTTTCTCCACATCCTTGGAAACATTTGTTATTTGTAGACTTTTTGACAAAACCATTCTGACAGGTGTGAGGTGATATCTCATTGTGGTTTTGCCTTGCTTTTTTTCTGATGATTAGAGATGTTGAGCATCTTTTCATATGCCTGTTGGCTCTCTGTATGTCTTCATCTGAAAAATGTCTATTTGGGTCTTCTGCCCAGTTTTTAAATCAGTTTGTTTTTCTTGATATTGAATTGTATGAGCTGTTTATATATTTTGAGTATTAACCCCTTATAGGTCATACTATTTACAAATATTTTCTCCCAGTAAGAAGGTCTTTTTGTTTTGTCTGTTTCCTTTGCTATGCAAAAGCTTGTAAGTTTAATTATTTCCCTTTTGTTTATATTTGCTTCTGTTTTCTTTGCCTTAGGAGACAGAGCCAAGGAAAATATTTCTATGATTTATGTCACAGAGTGTTCTACCTATATTTTCGTTTAGGAATTTTATGGTTTCAGGTCTTATATTTTAGTTTTAATCTGTTTTGACTTTGTTTTTATATATAGTGTGAGGAAATGTTCTAATATCATTCTTTTACATGTAGATCTCCACTTTTTCCAGCACCACTTATTGAAGAGATTGTCTTTTCTTCAGTGTATATTCTTGTCTCCTTTGTCATAGATTAATCAACCATATAAGTCTGGATTTATTTCTCAGCTTGCTATTCTGTTCCTTTCATCTATGTGTCTGTTTTTATGCCAGTACCATGCTGTGCTGGTAACTGTAGATTGTAGTATAAAGTCATGGAGCATGATATCTTCAGCTTTGTTCTTTATTCTCAAGAGTGCTTTGGCAATTCAGTGTCTTTTGTGGTTCCATATAAATTTTAGGATTATTTGTTCTACTTCTGTGAAAAATGTGATGGCTATTATGACAGAGATTGCATTGAATCTGTAGATTGCTTTGGATAGTGTAGGCATTTTAACTGTATTAATTTCTTCTAATCCATCAACAGGGATATATTTCCATTTATTTGTATCATTTTCAAATGCCTTCATCTTACAGTTTTTGGAGTATAGGTCTTTCACTGCCTTGGTTACCTTTATTTCTAGGTATTTTATTCTTATTGATGTGATTGTAAATGGGGTTGATTCCTTAATTTCTTTGCTGATAGTTCTTAATTAGTGTACAGAAATACTACAGGTTTCTGTATATTAATCTTGTATCCTGAAACATTACTGAATTCATATATTGATTCTAATAAAAGTTTTGGTGGAGATTTTAGGATTTCCTATATATAGAATCATTTCATCTGCAAGTAGTGACAGTTTTACTTTTTCCCTTACAATTTGGTTTCTTTTTATTTCTTTTTCTTGTCTGATTGCTGTGGCTAGGTCTTCCAATACTATGTTAAATAGAAGTGGTGGGTGTGGACATCCTTATCTTGTTCCTGATTTTAGAAGAAAAACCTTCAGGTTTTCACTGTTGAGAATGATGTTAGCTGTGAGTTTGTCATAAATGGCCCTTATTATGTTGAGATACATACCTTCTATAACAACTTTGATGAGAATTTTTCTCATGAATGAATGTTGAATTTTCTCAAATGCTTTTTCTGCATCAGTTGAGATGATCATGTGATTCTTATCATTCATTTTGTTAATGTGGAGTATCTCATTGACTGATTTGTGATTACTGAACTATCCTTGCATCCCTCAGAAAAATCCCACTTGATCCTAGTGTATAATCTTTTTCATATATTGTCAAATTTGATTTGCTAATATTTTGTTGAAGAGTTTTGCATCTATATTTATGAAAGATACTGGCATGTAATTTTCTCTTTTTGTAGTGTCTTTTTCTGGTTTTGTTACCAGGGTAATGGGGTCTGTAGAGATTGTTTATTTTTCCTAATTTAGTTTTGGAAGTTTGTATGTTTCTAGAAATTTGTCCATTTCTTCTAAGCTGTCCAATTTATTGACATATATCTGTTTGTAGTATTCTCTTATGATTTTCTGTATCTCTGTGGTATTGTTTGTTATCTCCTCTTTAATTTCTCAGTTTGCTTATTTGGATACTCTCTCTCACTCTTTTTTTTTTTTTTTTTCTTGATGAGCCTTAGGAAAGGTTTATCAATTTTGTTTGTCATTTCAAAAAAACAGCTCTTGGTTTCATTGATCTTTTCTATTTTATTAATTTCATCTCAGATATTTATGATATACTTCATTTTTCTGACTTTAGGCTTCGTTTTTTCTTCTTTTTCTAATTCTTGTAGATGGAAGTTTAAGTTGTTTGAGAGTTTTCTTGTTGCTTAAGGATGGTCTGTATCAGTATAAACTTCCCTCTTATAATTGCTTTTGCTCTATTCCATTGATTTTGGAAAGATGTGTTTCCCTTTTCATTTGTCTCAAGGTATTTTCTGATTTCTTCTTTGATTTCTTCATTGATCCATTCATTTTATTATAGCATCTTGTTTAGTCTCCATTTGTTTTTGTTTTTTCCACTTTTCTTCCTATAATTGGTATTTAGTTTCAAACCTTTGTGGTTTGAAAAAAATGCTAAATATGATTTATATCCTGTTAAATTTATTGAGACTGGTTTTGTGATCTATCCTGGAGAACATTCCATATGCACTTCAAAGGAATATGCAATCTGCTGTTTTTGGATGAGATGTTCTGTAGAAATCTATTAAATCCAACAGGTCTATCATGTCACTTAAGACCACTGTTGCCTTATTGATTTTCTGCCTGGATGATCTCTCCATTGATGTAAATAGGGGGCTACTTGCCTTTCCAATCTCCTGATTCACACCTGAATTCCTTGCTATCAAATAAAACTCAATCCTTGTATAATCTACTCTTGTGTGTGCTTACATCTTCCTAGTTTTTCTAATTCTTTGCTCCTCTTTTAACCATTTTTCCAGTAGCCTGAAGCTCAGTCTCATGCCACATTTAGATTGCCAGCTCTAATTTATATACTAAGTCCTCTATTACTTATTTTCTTGATATACTAAAGACTGAGCGCTTCATGTACCAGTAAAATTTTAATTAGCATTTTCTTATTAAAAAATCAATATGTGTTAGTTATAAAGAGCTTAGCATATATAGATAAGCCCAAAACAAAATTTTCCATTGTCTTTGTAACATGGATTCAAGCATTGCTATACATGTTGGTATCTGTTTCTGTGCCTCTTGTTCTCTTCATACATAAACCTACCTCACCCCTAAATGATCAATACAATATTGTAACTTGCATATATAAAATTCATGTAACTTAATTTAAATATAAAATGTTATATTGTATTTCGTTTTATAATTATTTATACAGTATTTTTAAAACCCTACTTGCGAGCACCTAGTTTATTTCTGAATGTTAATTATATAAAAAAAATGATGCAATGAAGTTTTTCATCTTCATGATTTCATTGTTATTAATATTAGGATTCTGTATTAAAATATATGAATATTTAAAAATATTTTAAAATAACTTAGCATATACTCAACGCTGAAAACAAAAGTAAAATGGCACAGAAAAGCTCAATGAAAGGGAAACTTACCCAGTCTCACTTTCCAAGCATACTTTTTAGCTCTATGTCTTTTAGTCTTCTTTCCCATGCTACTTGCATGCTTATTAGACAAATTTTGCCATACCATATGTGTGTTTATGTGCCATGTTGTAACCTAACTTTTCACATTGCAACAATTTATTATACATTCACATTCCAATAGAGATTTATTTCAATTATATTTTTAACTGCTTGATATCACACATATCAAGATAGGAAATTTTAAATGCATATAATCCTTAAAGTTGAAATAATTCACAATAAATTACTCTAATTTGTTATATTTAACTATTTTATTACTAATTAGATTGAACTTTTATTTTTTTGTGTTCTTCTTCATTTGTCAATTAATTCTTGCTGGTGTTCTAAACAAAAATGTAGAATGTGCCCTAAAGAGAAATTTGAAGAGAATTTAATAAAGGAGAAATTTACAAAAGTATGGGTACTTTGTAGGAAAACCACAAGGGATAGTGCAGAGCCTGGGGACTAGGAACAGCCTTGCCAACCCAGGCAAGAAATGGCAAGGAGATAGTTGTCATCAGAACCCAGAGACATAGAGCTGTGTGGAGAGGACCACACCAATGGAATCTGTGGTCCTATTCCAAGATGTCCCTGGATCATCCTGAAGGAAGGAGACAGAAGAATAATGACTGTCAATCATTCTTTCTGAGATCTCCTTTCACTGTTCATATTGCCTACTCTCAGTCAGAAGACAGGGACAAGAACCCAAAAAATGGAGTAAAGTTGGCTGAGTCGGGATCCTCAGAGTTAAACAGAAGTCTCCTAGCATAATGATATTCATTCTGTTTTATAATGATGCTCTTATCTTTTTCTAAGTGCTTATTGTAATTATTTATACACAAGTATAATGACCTTTTTTAATATATGATGTAAATACATTTTCCAAATGTATTGTTTATTTTTTAGTTCTGTTGCTTTCTAATTGGCAGAGGTTATTCATATTTATGTCATAAAGTGGAGTCTGATTTGTGATGCCTTTCTTTGGTAGCAATCCAAAAATAAATAAATAAAAATATACACATACACACAACCACATGCACCCACCACACACACACACACACACACACACTACTCCACTGCCAATTTGTTCTTTACATAAAAATAATGTAGAAATATTTAATTCTGCTGAAATACAAGGTATGTGCTATGATATAGATTTTCACCCCAAATGTGCTAGTTATATATGCATATCTGGATAATATGTATATCTCTATCTGTTTCTATAATGACATCTTTATATCTACTCTATCTATCTATCTATCTATCATCTATCATCAGTATATAGATTATACTGTTTCTCCTTTCTCTTTTTCTTTCTTCCCATCGACCATGATCTCTTTGTTAACATAAGATCATGTGTTATTGCCATTACTCTGCTTTTAGTGACAGCTCTTAACATTTTTCTATCAAGTTAGATTTTTCAACAATATGGTATTTTTTTTTTCTGATTTCAAAGTGGAATTTAAGATATTATTACTTTGATTTTTCACTCCTCTTTTAATAATTATGGCTTTGTATACCCTCACTTCGAATTTTATTTATTTTCATTGTTTATGTTATTTTTTAATCTTGTCTGTCCACTCACATTATTTAATTTGGCTGTCCACTCATACTCATAGTTTTCTTTTTTTTTTTTTTAACATCTTTACTGGGGTATATTTTCTTTACAATGTTGTGTTAGTTTCTGCTTTATAACAAAGTGAATCAGCTATACATATACATAAATCTCCATATCTCCTCCCTCTTATCTCCCTCTCATCCTCCCTATCCCACCCTTCTAAGTGATACAAAGCACTGAGAAGATGTCACTGTGCTATGCAGCTGCTCCCCACTACCTATCTATTTTACATTTGGTAGTATATATAAGTCCATGCCACTCTCTCACTTTGTCCCAGCTTTCCCTTCCCCCTCCCTCTGTCTTCAAGATCATTCTCGACATCTGTGTCTTTATTGCTCTCCTGCCCAAGGTTCTTAAGAACCTTTTTTTTTTTTAATCCCATATATATACACGTTAGCATACGTTATTTATTTTTCTCTTTCTGACTTACTTCACTCTGTATGACAGTCTCTAGGTCCATCCACCTTCCTAAAAATAACTCAATTTCATTTCATTTTATGGCTGAGTAATATTCCATTGTGTATATGTGCCACATCTTCTTTATCCATTCATCTGCTGATGGACACTTAGGTTTCTTCCATGTCCTTAGAGCTGCAGTGAACATTGTGGTACATGACTGTTGTTGAATTATGGTTTTCTCAGGGTATATGCTCAGTTATGGGATTGCTGGGTTGTTTGGTAGTTCTATTTTTCATTTTTTTTAAAGAACCTCCATACGTTCTCCATAGTGGCTGCATTAATTTACTTTCCCACCAACAGTGCAAGAGGGTTCCGTTTTCTCCACACCCTCTCCAGCATTTATTGTTTGTAGATTTTTGATGATGGCCATTCTGACTGGTGTGAGGTGATACCTTATTGCAGTTTTCATGTGCATTTCTCTAATGATTAGTGATGTTGAGCATCCTTTCATGTGTTTCTTGGCAATCTGTATATCTTCTTTGGAGAAATGTCTATTTATGTCTTCCACCCATTTTTTGGATTGAGTTGTTTGTTTTGTTGATATTGAGCTGCTTGTAAATTTTGGAGGTTAATCCTTTGTCAGTTGCTTCATTTGCAAATATTTTCTCCAATTCTGAGGGTTGCCTTTTCGCCTTTTTTTTTTTTTTTTTTTTTAACATCTTTATTGGAGTATAATTGCTTTATAATGGTGTGTTAGTTTCTGCTTTATAAGAAAGTAAATCAGTTATACATATACATATGTTCCCATATCTCTTCCCTCTTGCGTCTCCCTCCCTCCCACCGTCCTTATCCCACCCCTCCAGGCAGTCACAAAACACCGAGCTGATCTCCCTGTGCTATGCGGCTCCTTCACATTAGTTATCTACCTTACGTTTGGTAGTGTATATATGTCCATACCTCTCTCTTGCTTTGTCACAGCTTACCCTTCCCACTCCCCATATCCTCAAGTCCATTCTGCCCATTTTTGGATTGGGTTGTTTGTTTTTTTGATATTGACTGCATGAAGTGCTTCTATGTTTTGGAGATAAATCCTTTGTCAGTTGCTTCATTTGCAAATATTTTCTCCCATTCTGAGGGTTGTCTTTTCATCTTGTTTATGGTTCCCTTTGCTGTGCAAAAGCTTTTAAGTTTCATTAGTTTCCATTTGTTTATTTTTGTTTTTATTTCCATTTCTCTAGGAGGTGGATCAAAAAGGATCTTGCTGTGATTTATGTCATATAGTGTTCTGCCTATGTTTTCCTCTAAGAGTTTGATAGTGCCTGGCCTTACATTTAGGTCTTTAACCCATTTTGAGTTTATTTTTGTGTATGGTGTTAGGGAGTGTTCTAATCTCATTATTTTACATGTAGTTGTCCAGTTTTCCCAGCACCACTTATTGAAGCGGCTGTCTTCTCTCCACTGTATACTCTTGCCTCCTTTATTAAAGATAAGGTGACCATATGTGCGTGGGTTTATATCTGGACTTTCTATCCTATTCCTTTGATCTATATTTCTCTTTTTGTTCAAGTACCATACTGTCTTGATTACTGTAGTTTTGTAGTATAATCTCAAGTCTGGGAGCCTGATTCCTCCAGCTCTGTTTTTCTTTCTCAAGATTGCTTTGGCTATTCAGGGTCTTTTGTGTTTCCATACAAATTGTGAATTTTTTTGTTCCAGTTCTGTGAAAAATGCTGGTGGTTGTTTGATAGGGATTGCATTGAATCTGTAGATTGCTTTGGGTAGTATAGTAATTCTCACAATGTTGATTCTTCCAATCCAAGAACATAGTATATCTCTCCATCTGTTTGTATCATCCTTAATTTTTTTCATCAGTGTCTTATAGTTTTCTGCATACAGGTCTTTTGTCTCCTGGTAGTTTTATTGCTAGGTATTTTATTATTTTTGTTGCAGTGGTAAACGGGAGTGTTTCCTTAATTTCTCTTTCAGATTTTTCTTCATTAGTGTATAGGAATGCAAGAGATTTCTGTGCATTAATTTTATATCCTGCTACCTTACCAAATTCATTGATTAGCTTTAGTAGTTTTCTGGTAGCATCTTTAGGATTCTCTATATATAGTATCATGTCATCCACAAATACTTCTTTTTCTATTTGGATTCATTTAATTTATTTTTCTTCTCTGATTGCTGTGGCTAAAACTTCCAAAACTATGTTGAATAATAGTGGTGAGAGTGGGCAACCTTGTCTTGTTCCTGATCTTAGAGGAAATGGTCTCAGTTTTTCACCATTGAGAATGATATTGGCTGTGGGTTTGTCATATATGGCCTTTATTAGATTGAGGTAAGTTCCCTCTATGCCTACTTTCTGGAGGGTTTTTATCATAGATCGGTGCTGAATTTTTTTGAAAGCTTTTCTCTGCATCTGTTGAGAGGATCATATGTTTTTTCTCCTTCAATGTGTTAATATGGTTTTTCACATTGATTGATTTACGTATATTGAAGAATGCTTGCATTTCTAGGATAAACCCCACTTGATCATGGTGTATGATCCTTTTAATGTTTTGTTGGATTCTATTTGCTAGTATTTTATTGAGGATGTTTGCTTCTGTGTTCATCAGTGATATTGGCCTGTAGTTTTCTTTCTTTGTGACATGTTTTTCTGGTTTTGGTATCAGGGTGATGGTGGCTTGTAGAATGGATTTTGGAGTGTTCTGCCCACTGCTATATTTTGGAAGAGTTTTAGAAGGATGGGTGTTAGCCCTTCTCTAAATGTTTGATAGAGTTTGTCTGTGAATCCATCTGGTCCTGTGCTTTTTCTTTGTTGGAAGAAATTGTTTATTTGAAAGGCAGTATCTGGACAACACATTCTGTTAAACCTAGAAAGTTTTGTAACTCCTTCTGTCTTTGGAGGAAAGTGGAAAAATGATACTAGAAGGCATTATTATATTGTATCTAAATGATCTTAAATTTTGTTCTGAACACTTAAAAGAAATTTCAAATAGAATAATTCCTAAAGTTATGTAAAAGTGATAAAATATACCATAGTGATACTTTTGAGATGTCGTCCAATTCCATGATCACGTGTGGGGAAGAACATGTTTATATTCTCCATAATGTCTGAGGAGTATCATCTCTAAAGCTGAATTGCTAACTCTCTATAGTCCATTTCTCTCATTACTGCAAAAATGTGGCAATAGCCTTCAGATTCAATATTTGTTAATGGGAAATAGTTGGGCCAATTTTTCTTCCTATATTCTACCAAACATGATAAAGTTAAAATATTCCAGTGCTATTTTTTCTTCAATCACTTATTTAATGTCTACTACTGTTATAGCTCTTTAGTCAATATATGAACTTCAGCATTTTATCAGTGATAATTTAATCTTTAAATTGTTCTCAAAAATTTCACTATACAAATTTTTGCCATTTTAAACTTAAAATCGTCAGACTAGGTTTATATTAACAATTGTTCACATTTATATTAAACTTTCTGCCTGATAATCAATATCATAAAAACTTTTTACATAAAGTAAGTAATTTAATACCCTTGGGAACTGATTGAGTTTGGCACTATCATGGTCTTAATTTGCTTATAAAGAAACTGAAGCACTAAGTCATGTGACCTAATTAAACCCAAAGGGTTACCAAGTGTCAGAACTCTGATTATAAGCCTGATTTCAGGTCCTTTTCTCCTACAAATACTATGTTCTCATCCCAACAAAAATCCTCTAAGTGTAGTCATTTGTGTGTCGTATTTTCCTATTTCTATTCTATTGATTATGCTCTTCTATTCAGATGGAGTATTTTCCCTTTGCTTCTCTATCAGTATATGTTATCCATGACCCCATATTAATAATGTTTAATAATTTCATATTATTACATCCATTCCTTAAATATTCATTACTGCATGTCTAACATATGTTTTATGATATATTATTTTATACTTATATAAAATTAATTTACTCACTCATTCAGTGGGTAGTTACTGAAAATCTACTGTTTCCTAGGCAAAGCACTAGGTAGTGAGGAAATACTAGGATTCAAGACAGAAATATCTGCCTTTGTGAGGTTATATTCTGGAATATAGCTCATAAAAATTATAATTGGTTTATTTATGGCTTCAAAATAGAATTATTATCCATTATAGCATATTAAATATCTCCATGAATAATTTCATTTTTATGGAGGTTGTTGAGGTTCATTTAATTATTTTGATCTAACAGTAAAGTTTAATATACACATATACACATATACTAAAGTTTAATATACACATATAATAATTTGAGTCAACAATGAATTCTAGCCATTTACCAAAGAGAAATGAAAACTTATGTTCACACAAAACTTGTACATAAATGTGTATAAGTGTTTATTTGTAATGACTGTAACTTAAATTGTCTTTGGTGAATGTAAAAGCAAACTGTGGTACATTCATGCAATGAAATACTACTTGGCAAGAAAAAGGAACAAACAAAGGCAAGACAATGGACAAAGACAAGAATGTGGGTAAAGCTCTAAGGCATAATGCTAAATGAGAAAAGCCAGACTCAAGAGGATACACACAGTATGGTTCCATTCTAACAACAATCTGTGAAAGCAAAGCTATAGGGAAAGAAAGTAGATTGGTGGTTTCTAAGGACTGGGACAGAAGGAGGTATGTGCTACTAAAGAACATAAAAGGACTTTTAGGGGTGATAGAAACGTTGTAAATCCTGATGTGTTAGAGATTACATGACTTTATTTTTCCCAATTCATGCAATTATACACAAAAAGGGCGAGTTTATACTGCAATAAAAACAAAAAGTCATTAAATGAGTTAATAGTAGACTGAACATGAGAGAAAATAGAATTACTATGGAGAAAACATCAATAGAAAATAAGTAATCTGAAATAAGAAGTTATGTTTATCTATATCTATGGCTATATCTATATCCATATCAAATAAATTAGAGTGTAAGATCCAAATGGCACATACTGGTAAAAGTTCACAATAAATGACAATTTTAGCCTCTCATGAATAGTATAAAGAGTGGGGCAGAAACAATATTTGAAAGGGTAATGTCTAAGAATTTTCCAAAACTGATTAAAACAATCAACCTAAACACTTAAAAAGCTCATCAAATACCATGCGGGAGAAAATCACCTCCAGGTGCATTACAGACAAACATAAGAAAGCAAAGGAAACAAATTACAAAGAAACAAAAACCAAAACCTTAAAGATAGCCAGGTAGAAAGACACATGCCTTAAAAAGAATAAGGGCAATACCAAAGATTCTCAAAGAGAAATTTTAGAAACCAGAGACAATAGAATGGTATTTAAAGTGCTAAAACAAAAGAAAAAAAGCCAATCCAGAATTTTAAAACCAGTTAAAGTACTCTTCCAAAATGTAAGCAAAAAATATTTTTTTGAAGTAAAGAGTATGAAATCATTGATTTCTAACATTTTGCATTATAAAAAGTACCAAGTAGTGTTCTTCAATCGGAAGGAAATGATCTCATGTGAAATCTGGAATTTATAAAAATGAGTGAAAATAGTAAACGTGTGCCTAATGCAAAACAATATAGACTATTTTAAGTAGCGAACAATAATATTGTCTTAATACTTATTGCACAAAGGATGAAAGCATTTTAATCTGTTGAATCGTTATAAGGTTCTCACATTGTTTCTTAAGTGGCAAACGATTTATTGTTGATTGCTATGAGTCAAGACTGTATATTTTTCAGACTAGCATGGAAATATTAAAATGAATAGTATAAACAAAAAGCTAATATAAAAAAATAAGGAATAAAAAATTCTCAAGTGATCTAAAAGGAAGAAAGGAAAAAGGCATTTTTTCTCTTTTCTTTATCTCCTTCACATCTCATTTAATCCCTAAATTTTTTCTGAAGTAATGCTGTAATAAAGATTAATCACTTTATAAATAAATATGTGTTTTAATAACCAAGAATAAATAATGAGAAAAATCAAAGGGGATACACTAATAATATGATAAACATAAGCAAACAATGACAAAAGCCATCATGATTGAAATACTTTATGCAGAATGGTCCTTGTTGACCAGTCTGTAGTTTCAAATGATTATCTATTTAAAACAGAGAAATCAACATGATATATTTTGTACATCTTTATGTGACAGAGGCATTGCTAAGTCTGTGTATATCATAAAGATACACCTGCTCATATTTTACAAAACTATGAATTCTCTATTTCATTTGTTTATTTTTAAAAGTGGTACTATTGGTAAACTACTGGATTAAACAATTTATTGTAGATGAATAAACATTTAAAATAGGTATCATATTGCCAGAAATGATCCACTGATGTGTATGACAAGTCCATTTTTGTTCAGTTTCAAAAGTATATAAGGTATAAAACACTGAATATTTGTGGTAAATATTGAGCTATTTAATATACTCTGTTTCTGATTATATGTGGATTAAAAATTTATGCCTTTAATCATCTGAATTTGCAATTGATGGGGCAGACAAATTACAAAGTAATAACTGAAATCAATGTGGTTGGAAATGAAAGCAAAGCTCTGCATCTTTTGCTATTTAAGTCATTAAATTCTCTATTTTTTACTACAGTGGCTCTTGATGTATTGTGTTTCTTGGACACTTACTCATAGCAAAAACATATGAGAAAAATTAAATATTGATGTTCACAGTAGGATAGTTGCAATATTTCATAAAGTTTTACCAAATAAGCAATATTTCTACTTGCTAGGACATTGTTTTGTATGAAAGATTATTTTTCTTCCCCCTCCAGAGGAAATCAGAAAAGTCATTTAAAACTATATTTAGCTGGTGTGGAACTATTTACTTCTTTTTTTTCAGAAGCAAATAGACATGAAATGCAATAGAATTGATCACAATGGCTTTTACTGTGACAAATCTGATGATCTCTATGTTTGAAAACAAGCCATGTTGCATCTTAGAAGTATGGCTGTATTCTACTTGAAATGTTTGGAATATTTTATGATTAAAAAAATGTTGACTTCTTTTTTAGTAGTTCCTCTTCTACTGTAATGCACAATTTTGAAATGAATGTACAGAAACACTCAGGTCTTACCAAAGTATTGAAATTGACAATAAATAAAAAGAAAAAAATATTACATGACTCCTTAATTCATAAATATAATTTCTCATTACCTCTGATCTGGCCAGGAAAATATGTACCAATTCTTTATGTATCTTTAAAATATAATTTGAAAATCTCTATGACTATCTAAGTAGATATGTTCTGAGATACAGCATTAATGACTTAGAAACAGTTCAACTAAACACTCCAACTCTCTTGCAGATTCTTTACTATATTAAAGTTAATTATGACTGAGGTAAGCAGACACAGATGCAGGCATTAGCATTCATTTATTTTTCTCAGTGATTGACAGTAAATCTCAAGAGATTTGCTATAGGCAAAAATAATAATAATAATAAATTTAGAATTCAAGATTGAAATCAAATAAAAAATAAACTAAAATTTTTAAAATAAGAAAATATATGTCTTGAGACAACAATAAATGGAAATTCTTCAAGGCACTGGAGATTGACAAATTTATGAAAACATCTAGTTTTACATGTAGAACGCTTATTAGAAGAAACTGAGCTCTATGCTGTGAATGATAGGACTCACTTTCTGTCCTTGACCTCTGGGAACTTCCTGACTACTTAACCAAGATGAGAACCATACTCATTTTAAAGAGACAAAAGATAAATTTTTATAATATGTATAAATAATTTTAGAATAAGCAAGAAGAATAGGTTTTAGAAAATCAAAGAAAACTTTAAAATATATAAAGAAAATACATCATGAAACTGTTTACTCTGAAACAGGCTTTGAATAAGAATTCAAATTACAATGAAAAGGAAAGGTACAGACAGGCAACTAAAAATTAGGTAAATAAATATATTAGGTGTGTACAATATGGCGGGTGCTATTGTAAGCAGTTTGTATTTCTTATCATCCTCAATATTTCCAACATTTTGAAAGGTATGCGTTATTATTGTTTCATTTTAAAAATGAGGATTGGAGGCTTGGGATTAAATGGCTGCCTTAAGTCATAGAGCTATTAAGTGTAGATCCAGAATTCAAACTCAGGCTAACATCTGAGCCTGCTTTCTAAACCACACTGCTATATTTCTTAGACACAGTAATGGGGGGTAAAAAGATATCATAATGGTAATATATAAGTTAAAAGCATATTTTTAGTTATTAACATTCATGAGGTGAGAAAGAGCTAGAACAACATGTTGAGGTCAGATTTAAAGAGCCATGTATTGTAAGATAAGAAATTCGAATTAGAATCTTAATCAATAGTAGAGATATTTTCATAAATAAATAAGTGTTAAGTATATAAGTAAATGGATATATAGTGACTGTGCTAAAGATCACTAATATATCACTAACATTCATGTATACATTTGTTTACTCAGTTGTGTACTAAGTTTAAAAAACTGTGTACAGAATGCTTATTATATGCCAGACACTATGCTACACATAAACATCCTGGTATAAATTGGAGTGGCTGCTGTAAAGAGTTTGCAGAAAGATTTTTAAAGTCAGGCTAAAGTTAAAGTTTAATATGATAGTAACACTTTTGGGTATGCTACTCTATGATTCATACAGATTTGTGCAATACATAGAATTATTTATATTTCAATATATAAAGAAAATATAATGTGTGTATGAATGCATACATATATAAATAACTATACATGTGTACATATATTTGATTTGTCAGAAATACACATAATTTACACATCATTTTATGTAAATATGATTACTGACATGCACATTTTATTGCAGAGTTAATATATTTTAAATATGTCTACTCTTCTCCCTTTGCCTTATCTGTATGAGACCCATCCCTAAAATACTGTGAGTCACCTCAGATTAATAAAGTAGTACTTATACATTTATATTTTTATTAATATATACTTTTCCATATAGGTATGCATACATTTATCTATTAGTCTGCTAGAGCTGCCATAACAAAATACCGCAGACTGCATGGCTTAAACAACAGGAATTTGTTCCTTATGGTTCTGGAGGCTGGAAGTCTAAGATCAAGGTGTCTGCAGGTTTGATTTTTCCTGAGGCCTCTCTCATTTTACAGATGGCTGCCTTCTCATTGTATTCTCACATGGCCTTTTCTCTGTGCATGTGCATTCCTGGTGTCTCTTCCTCTTATAAGGACACCACTCATACTGGAGCCCTTCAGCCTACCTTTCAATCTCATTATTTTATTTTTTTTACTTCCATATTCTTGCTTTTATTTTGATATTCATTCAATAATATTAATGTAACCCAGGCTAGCTGTAAATATCTTGAAATACAGAGGTGAATTAGAGTCACAGCCCTAGCTTACATTCCAGTGAAGGACTTAATGTTAATTGCCATTTAATGTAGGTTTGCTTGACTACATAGGTCACATGAAGCTTTTGCATATAATGTTGGATTTTTCCATGACATCATGGATAGAATTTCAAATAGTAGCAGGTAGTCATCCTTCTGTATCATTATTATTTTTTCTCTATTGTTTATCTGTTCCTAGGCCAATCAGCTCATGAGTGATGGAAACTACCAGCTATATTTCCAAGAACGTTGACACCTGAGATTTCAGCCTTGCCTACACTCCGGTCATCATGTAGTTAACTTCTTCCACCTGGTGGCGGTTTCAATATCTACAAGAGAGCTCAAGGGATATGGCTCAGAATATTATCTATAGTCCTTGAAGGGGAACTAAAGGTCCTTCAGTTTGTTTTAATGACTAAACTATTCTTTAGTCATAGTTTCATAGCTTAAATTTTTCTGATGAATTAAACCTGAATTTCCCATTTTACAAAAGGCAACAAGAATACCAATCACACAAATAGGATGCACACTCACACATTAGATGACAGAACTCTCACAAATCTTCTCAGACGATTACCGATATGGAACCAAGCAAACACTTCCCCAACACAAACAGTCCTCAATGGCAGCCGCACATCAGAACCAGTTGGCAAAAATGCCCAGATAGCACTTCGTACTCACAAAAGGTCCTCAATGGCAGACAGACCTCAGGACCAATTAGCGAAATGACCCCAAATCACTTTATGCTCAAAAGAGAAGTTTGCCCGGCTGCACACTGGTGGATTTAGGTGTACTTAGTCTTGGAGCTTGTTGACCAAGGGAAAACATAAGTTGGCAGCCAGTACCAAGGAGGTGGGAAACAGGAAGGATATCTGAAACAAATGGTTTTGACAGATGCTAGGAAAGTTCCCCAGAATCTCCTTCTCAGGGCAAGCTAGCTATGAGCAGCTGGCTCATCGCAGCCATCCCGGTGCCTTGCTGTGGCCGCGGCTCTACTGTGGAAAACCCAGGAGAGCCAGATGCCACAAGAGTGCAGTCCCATGTTGGGTGCCAAAAAACTGTTATCGAAAGTGGGGGTCAGGCTGCTCACTGCTCAAAAGCCAGTAAAGAGGCAAGGCTGGTGGGAAAGAGAGTTGTCTTTATTTCCAAGGCCATCAAAGGGAAGGGGTGAGGGTGTTGAACTCCTGTCCAAAGGCTGACTGCCTCCTACCCCTTCTGCCAATCTGTAGGCAAGAGCTTTTATAGGCAGAGGGAGAGGGCTACATTCAGAAACAGCACAGGCAGCTCTGACAGTCATCTTGAAATTGGTCATGCGGTGTTCTGATCAGCAACATCTTGATTGTTTTAAGTACAGTTAATCTTCAGTTCCAGAGTTGGTTTGTTCTCATTTCTTTGAGGTAAATGCTCAGAATTGTGGCAGCTTATGTCAATATCTACAATCTGGTCATCAGGGAGTTAACTTCCACCTGCTGGAGGTTTCAGTATCTAAGGACAGCTCAAAGGATATGCCTCAGAATATTATCTATAGCCCTTGAAAGAAACAAAAGGTCCTTGACTTTGTTTAATGACTAAAGTATTGTTATTTGTCTTGTTTGACTGTTTTCCCTTGTTTCTACATTTTCTCACTTCTTTGATTAAACTTATTCTTTGGTTAAAGCTTTTCTACAGACAAAAGGCTGGTTGAATACATGGGGGAGAAGAACCATAGGATCCTGCTCCCTTTCAAAATGACTACATGATATCCCACTGTGTGGTTAGAGCATAATTTATTCATTCATTCCCCCTAGTGATTAGTATACAATATGTTGACCACTTTTATGACATTGCAAGCTTTTCTGCAGTAAATATCTTTGGACACACACTTTATGTATTGGATTTTTATTTTTTAATAATAAATTCTTAAAAGTGTGAATGCTAGATCAAAGGCTTTGTGTATCTTGAGTTTTAGAAGAAATTGCTAAATTGATTTTCCAAAGGCAATAAACTTGGCATTTCCACCAAATGCCAGGTAGTAAACCTTTGTCATATACTCTACAGTAATTGGACTTTCATCCCTTCATTTTTTAAAACATCACTTATATGGGTGTATTACTTCATTATCAATTGAATTATCTTTCTCAATACTACCTAGGACTACAACCTAATCAGGACAACTGAGAATTTTGAGAGAATATCAAATGACCCCACATAGTTGAAGTTGGCATTCAAGTGGGAGAGGAGAAAAAGAAAACAGCATGAGAAAAATTTGAAGAGATAATGGCTGAGAATTTTCCAAAAGGAATAAAAGACTTTCAACCAAATAGGCAATAATCTCAGAAAATCCCAAACAGGAGGAAAAGGAATTTAAAAAACACTAAAGCATAAATAATAATTCCTCTCATTCACTGTTAAAAAAATGTTGAAAGTACCCAGAGAAAATTGTAACATGTTTTACAGATAAAGATAAGAATTACTTCATATTTCCTCATCACATAAAAACATACACTCATACAAATATATATATATATATATATATATATATATATATACATTTGGTAGAAAGTATGTGTTCACATTGATACCCTCAATTTTATTTTATCTCAATTGGATTCTCTTTTCCTTCCCCCATTCTGTATTTTTATGCTTTTTCTTCCATAGTGAGACCATGGTGCCCAATAACATAAACACATTTACTTATTTCTTTAACAACTCTAATATACATATAAAACAATTCCAGAATTGTTTTACTCATGCCATTACAATAATAAAATTTATAAAAAAAAGGAAACAAAACAAAACAGCTTTGACCATTATTTTCACCCACCTCCTAAAAACCTGTTCAAGACCAAAGTTATTGTTGAAATAACTTTTAGACCCAAGATGGAGCCACTCTTGTCTGGGGTGCCATATCAGCAAACTAAGATAAATTTTGTGTCCCTGTGGATGCTCCGCTTGGTCAGAAACACAGTCAGTCAATCTCCAAACACCAAGTCAATTCTGGGCTTTCTCATTCCTAAACAAGGTTGATTGTGTGGCCCCAGTCACTCAGATACTTTCAGTTTTTCTATTCCTTGTTCTTTATTCTTCACTCTGTAAAATCCTTCTGCCTTCCACCCCATTTTGCAGTTCTCCAAAAGGAGACTGGATTCTTCATGAAGTGTTAAATAAAGTTTGTTTGTATCACCTAAACTGTCTTCTTTAATCATTTTTTAACAGTAGATGGTCAAATCCCTTCCTCTAGATTTTAGTGCAGTTATAATATTCATTTGAAATAAAATTATGTTTTTTTCTTAGTTGGCTTTTGACTTTTTTATTGTTTTTTTCTTCTGACTTTTATTGATTTAATTTTATATTTCTGGTGATGTGTGTAACATTATCACATTTTCAGTAGTTAAAAAAGGTTTGCTCAGAGAAGTGTCGATCTTCCTGTATACTTTCCATTCCATTTTTTTACCCTGTTGGTAAACAACCTCACTCTTTTCTGATTACATTTTCTGGTGCTTCTTTTGGTAACATAAATGTGTTATGTGTACTTTTTTTTTTTTTACAGGCAATGTCTCTTGCAAATTAAATAGCTAAACAATATTAAACTATATCAAGTGATGCCAGAAATAATAATACATCATTACCAAATTAGATTTATTTCAGTAACATGAAATCACTGCAGTGATATTTATTTGTTGTTCTTTAAATTGCACATAAACATTATATATACTTTTTTTGGTATACTTTATAGTAAAACATGTTTCACATATTGGGCCAAATAAAAGGATATATGCACTTAATGTCACTTAAAGCCATCCTTTCCTGGTATTACATGACTCATTAATAAACATGTAATTCCAGTCATTTTGTAACTCACTATAGCATACCATTCAAAGAAAAAGAGTTTGTTTCTGAGCTCATTACATATAAACAGATATCTTCACTGATTCTTACTGTGCACCTGAATACTTAGTTTCAATATTAGATTTGAACTAATTGTTATTTATTATTTATTTATTTATTTAGTTAGTTAGTTAGTTAACTTTAAGAAGTATTTGAATCACCATGAAGAAGGGCTTTAGTTACCTCCATATGAAACGATGACACCTTTCAAGAAAGGATGATATTATTTTCATAAATAAAATAGCTTCCTATCTTCTATCATCTGAAAGTATTAAGTATAATTATGAAACTATAAGTTACTTCTAAATGCTGGTATATAGAGTTCAAATTAAGGAATTCTTAAATTGTTCCAGTTCTCACATGTTCACTTAAAGAAATTATGTTACAAGCACCCTCTAATATGAAAAAAAAATTCCTTAATTATATTTTACTATTTACTAGATTTTACTTTGAAAATCCATCTGATTAGCTTAGTAATTAGTCTTTGAGCATTGTGTCAAACGAGTTCTCTAAGTTGCATATTTAAAAACCTTACTTGATGTTAACACATTAAGTAAAAATAATGTCCAGTGTAAACAAATACTTGAATCAAGCAGCATAATTTTATTGCTTTTATCAATACTATATTTACATCCTTTGAAGTTCACAACTTCAAAATGTATGTGGACTTGTTTTTACTCTTTCCCGTACAAGCATAAAGTCACACTGCCCTCTTTTGGTCAAATACAGTTTATTTTTCTGGTAGGGGGGATCGACTTCTACAGAGTAAAATCAGAACACAGAAAGAATTAAATATAAGTTGGATGATAAACAAAACTTCTTGCAAATAGTAAACAAATGTTTGTGGAATTTGAGTTTTTCCCTTAATGTCAATCATTTTTGACTGTTTGTTTGTTTGCTTGTTTAATTAATCTTAGTTTTCACTATGGATTTCTCTGACTTCTTTGAACAGGAAATTTACTCATTTAAAATAATTTTGTCTATACATAAGTAAACAAATGTTTAAATATATCTAATAGTTATGCTTATTTTAAAAAATGGTTTTCTGTGCAAAAACTCCATATCTTTTTATAAAGCCTTTTTATCTCTACATTTTTAAAATTGTTTTGTCATTCTAACTCATGGAAGATTTGTCTTTAAAAATATGCCACCATAACTTTCAGAGCAAGGCCAGTAATAAACCTGATGGTATGAAGGACAATGTGTGTACAAGTCCATGAGATGATCTCGGTGGGAGCCATTTACAATTCCTTTCTTAAACATGACAAGCATTCTAACTATTGTCATTATTTTGTAAGTATTAGCTTTTCAAACGTACTAAATCAAAGCCAAATAAACATGGAATTGTCTTTATACTTATTTCCAGATCCATTATTTTCATAGAAAAAATAAATTCAGCATTCACACTGATAATAGTCTAAATATTTGTGTCTCCCCAAAATTCATATGCTGAAATACAAATCCCAAAGACTTATTAGGAGATGGAGCCTTTGAGAGGTGCTTAGGTCATGGACGTGGAGCCCTCAGGAATGGGATTAGTGCCTTATAAAAGAAACCCCACAGGGAGCACTCAACCCCTTCTACCAAGTGAGGACACAGTAAGAAGGTACTGTCTGAAATCAGAAAGTGGCCCTTTTCCAAACATTGAATCTGCTGGTGACATAATCCTGGACTGCCCAGCTTTCAGAACTATAAGGAAGAAATGTCTGTTGTTTATAACCTACTCTGTCTGTGATATTTTCTTACAACAGCCCAAATGGACTAAGAGACAGCCGAAAGTCTAAATAAAATTTAGTCACTAATACTTTGTATGTAAGCAGATGAATGGAAAATGGCATAGCATACTAATTCGTTGGTTTGTAATTGCCATCTTAAATGGATGTAATACTTATTGGACTTCATTTAAAATTTTTCATGGTCATTAACTTATATTTTCCTTCTATCCAAGAGAATTGTACTGTTCTGGAAAAAGAAGAAAGAGGAGTTTTCATCTGCTCCGTTCTATTTTGTTATTTTCTATGAGAAAGTACCAGTGATGAATTGATACAATCCTTATCATGGCCCAAAGATAATTATTCAAAAAATAACCAAATAGATTAATTTGGAATTATAATACAAAGTGTAATGCATAATACTGTGTAGAAAATGTAAGTGTCTATTGCTTTCAATATATATGAAAGAGAGGATGGTAAGGAGAGTCACAAATGGATTGGAGTTATACAAAATTCTGAATGAATATCTGAGTCGGTTTCTGCTGATTGTTTTTGCTCTTGGCAATATTTTTTTCTTGCCTTTTTGTGTGTTGTAATCTGTTTCTGTTGAAAGTCAGACATGCTGTGTAAAAGAGTAAAACTATCAGTGCAGATGGATAGTGGATGTAAATGCTAAAATTTTACCGTGGGAGTTTGGGTTAAACTATTTGAAGCTGCACTGGGTTTAAAGTTTGTTGTTGCTATGGTTCCCCTCACTGCACCAGACTTAAAATTATTCTATTTCAAAGTTTCTCAACTTTGGCACCACTTACATTTTTTATTAGATATATTGTTTTATGGGGAGATTTCCTGAACATTGTAGGATGTTTAGAAGCAGTTCTGGCTTCTAGATGTTAGATGAAAGTCATTAAAAAATTGTCTGCAGATATTGCTAAACATGCCCTGGAGTAGGGTAAAATGACCTTCTGTTGAGAAAATTTCTCTTGCTGTAATCTTGTGTTTAGGTGGAAGCTGGTTTTTCCAGGTATTTTTCAATGTCTGCACCAACCTAAGTTTTAGATTGTTTCTCTTATGCTGTGTCTATGCGTGGACCTCTTTCTCATACATATCCATTTCCCAGAAATATTTTGCTATTAAAAATTGTTATTTGATGCCAATTACTCTGCCAGTAAGGGGAGTAGTATAAAAGTGATTTTTTTGTTGTTGCTGTGATTAAACTTCCATGTTGGGCAGGCACCATGCTCTTGGGTCTTGTAGGTATGGCTTTCTCAGTGTTTCTGCACCTCCACTGACTATAGTGTTGAGCCCAGAATATAGTCCTGCCCCTTCTCTGGGGTATGGTGTGTTTGTGTGTGTGTGTGTGTGTGTGTGTGTGTGCGCGTGTGTGTGTGTGTGTATGTATGAGTTTCCCTGATTCCCTTTCCTCAATTTAAATGGCTTTTCACCAGCATCATAATTTCAACAGTATTTGCTGTTCTTTCTCTACAGATTAAGCCTTTTAATCCACAGAGTAGTGAAAGAAAGAATCTAATTGTAGCTAACATACCTCTCACACAGTTGCTGTTCCTCCCCTCCCCTATGTTTGAACCACAAGTGATGATTTCTTAGGGCACTTGTCAATCTTTTTTGTTAGGACATGGTAGAATTCATTAAGAAAAAAATGCTATAAGTTATATAGACTTCTCCAATATCAGTATTCCATAGGACTTATATGCTTTTTTGTGAGTATACATTTATTTCCTATTAATTCATCCTCCCCACAAAACTCCTCACTAAATTATATTAACTATGTACTATTGTGTGTTCCCCACATAAGCCAACAGCATCTTTGTAAGTACTTATCTTCCCCTATATATTAAGTCTCTTTTTTCCCCAGTAACTTCCTTTTGTCAAGAAATGTCATGGTCAAGAAAACAGTCAAGAAAAGTCATGAATTTGCAGTCTGTCCATTCAGATCTCTCTTTGTGTGGATAGGAGCAACATTCTTTCCAGCTCTTTTTTTTTTTTTTTTTTCAATACGCGGGCCTCTCACCACTGTGGCCTCCCCTATTGTGGAGCACAGCTTCCGGACGTACAGGCCCAGCGGCCATGGCTCATGGGTCCAGCCGTTCCACGGGATCTTCCTGGACTGGGACACGAACCCGTGTTCCCTGCATCGGCAGGCAGACTCGCAACAGCTGAGCCACTAGTGAAGCCCTCTTTCCAGCTCTTTACACTCTGAGAAGAATTTGAAGTCTGTCTGATGACTAATAAAGAACGATGATTTGCAATTTGATGAAAGTCAGCTGAATAATGAATGGTTGTACCAGGAACATATAGAGATCAAGGTTCCTGCATTTCTTAACTGTGTGATGCTGGGTAATTGACTTTATCCATCTGTTACTAAATTTATCCATCTGTAAAATGAGAAAATATATTGTATGTACCTGTAAAGAATTTAAGAGCTTTAGAGAAGTTCCTAACCCATAGTAGGTTCCCTATGAATACTCATAGTCATTATTACCTAAGCTGGGCATCTAACATTGAATATCTTACCCTACATAAGTTTTTCTAGTTACACATATTATTATCAATATTTTAAGAAATTAATGTATGTACATAAATAACATTGTCAAATAATGGATCCTTTAATTCATATTTTTTAATTTTTATTTAAGCAACATAAATAATTATATAAAGCAGAAAAGAGAAAATATTCAAAATATAATTTAAAGGTGAGTGTTTATGTATTTTACTACATATATATATATGAAAGTTCTTGTAAAACCAAAAAAATATTTTTTACATAGAACTTGAAACAAATAGAAATGTTAATAAAACTATGAAAATCTTGTTCAAAAATAAAATTCTTCATTTTTAAATTTAGTTTGAATTTTAAAATGCCAAATATATACCCTCCTTTCTCTTCTTAATTAGTCTAGAAAGGAAAATAAAGTAGATTCTAATAAAGTATATCTTACTTTTGATCTGTGTCTTTTTACCCTAATTCTATGCAAACTCTAAGAAGTTACTTTAAATCTTTGAAGCTACCTATATCAAAATATTTTTGGAAAACTGCTTTTGTTTTCACACAGAAAATATTGGCCACCACTACACTAAGTATCTTTCCTTGTCCAAAAATTATCTCTTAAAGCAAAACAAAAACAATTTTTGTCTATATTTAGAACTCTTTATACTATTAAATATTTTTATAAGTAATTTGACTTTATCATGCCCATATAAAACAGTCCTTTGGACTCCCTCTTGCGAGAACACCAGAATCACAACTAGTGGCTGGACAATCATTGACAGGAAGACACTGGAACTCACTAAAAACTGTACCCCACAGCCAAAGACAAAGGAGAAGCCAAAATGAGATGGTAGGAGGGGCACAATGACAGTAAAATAAAATCTCATAACTGCTGGGTGCATGACTCACAGACTGGAGAACACTTATACCGCTGAAGTCCACCCGCTGGAGTGAAGGTTCTGAGTCCCACGTCAAGTTTCCAACCTGAGGGTCTGGCAATGGGAGGAGGAACTCCTAGAGAATCAGACTCTGAGGGCTAGTGAGATTTGACTACAGGACTTCAACAGGACTTCAGGGAAACAAAGACTCCACTCTTGGAGGGCACAAACAAAGTGATATGTGCATTGGGACCCAGGGGAAGGAGCAGTGACCCAGGGGAGACTGAACCAGACCTACCTGCTAGTGTTGGAGGGTCTCCTGCGAGGTGGAGGGTGGCTATGGCTCACTGTGGGTACAAGGACACTGGCAGCAGAAGTTCTGGGAAGTATTTCTTGGCATGACCCCTCCCAGAGTCCTCCATTAGCCTCACCAAAGAGCCCAGATAGGCTCCAGTGTTGGGTTGCCTCAGGCCAAACTACAAACAGGGAGGGAACCCAGCTCCACCCATCAGCAGTCAAGCAGATTAAAGTTTTACTGATCTCTGCCCACCAGAGCACCAGTCAGCTTTGCCCACCACCAATCCCTCTCATCAGGACACTTGCACAAGCATTTTTGATAGCCTCATCCACCAGAGGGCACACAGAAGAAGCAAGAAGAGCTACAATCCTGCAGCCTGTGGAAAAGAAACTACATTCACAGAAATGTGGACAAGATGAAAAGGCAGAGGGCTATGTACCAGATGAAGGAACAAGGTAAAACGCCAGAAAAACAACTAAATGAAGTGGAGATACACAACCTTCCACAAAAAGAATTCAGAATAATGATAGTGAGGATGATCCACGTCCTCAGAAAATAAATGGAGGCAAAGATCCAGAAGATGCAAGAAATGTTTAACAAAGACCTAGAAGAATTAAAGAACAAACAAACAGAGATGAATAATAAAATAACTGAAATGAAAACAACACTAGAAAGAATCAATAACAGAATAACTGAGGCAGAAGAACGGATAAGTGACCTGGAAGACAGAATGGTGGAATTCACTGCTGCAGAACAGAATAAAGAAAATAAAGAATGAAAAGAAATGAAGACAGCCTAAGAGACCTCTGGGACAGCATTAAATGCAACAACATTCACATTATAAGGGTCCGAGAAGGAGAAGAGAGAGAGAAAGGACCAGAGAAAATATTTGAAGAGATTATAGTTGAAAATTTCTGTAACATGGGAAAGGAAATAGGCACCCAAGTCCAGGAAGTGCAGAGAGTCCCATACAGGATAAACCCAAGGAGAAAGATGCTGAGACACATAATAATCAAACTGGCAAAAATTAAAGACAAAGAAAAATTATTGAAAGCAGCAAGGGAAAAACAACAAATAACATACAAGGGAACTCCCATAAAGTTAACAGCTGATTTCTCAGCAGAAACTCTACAAACCAGAATGGAGTGGCATGATATACTTAAAGTGATGAAAGGGAAGAACCTACAACCAAGATTACTCTACCCAGCATGGATCTAACCTACAACCAAGATTACTCTGCCTGGCATGAAATCTTTGATTTCTCCATTTGATCTAATTCAGATTTGATGGAGAAATCAAAAGCTTTACAGACAAGCAAAAGTTAAGAGAATTCAGTACCACCAAACCAGCTCTACAAGAAATGCTAAAGGAAATTCTCTAAGTGAGAAACGCAAGAGAAGGAAAGGATCTACAAAAACAAACCCAAAACAATTAAGAAAATGGTCACAGGAACATACATGTTGATAATTATCTTAAATGTGAATGGATTAAGCGCTCCAACCAAAACACACAGGCTTGCAGAATGGATACAAAAACAAGACCCATATATATGCTGTCTACAGGAGACCCACTTCAGACCTAGGGACACATACAGAATACAGACTGAAAGTGAGGGAATGGAAAAAGATATTCCATGCAAACGGAAATCAAAATAAAGCTGGAGTAGCAATACTCATATCAGATAAAATAGACTTTAAAATAAAGACTGTTACAAGAGATAAGGAAGAACACTACATAATGATCAAGGGATCAATCCAAGAAGAAGATATAACAATTATAAATATATATGCACCCAACATAGGAACACCTCAATACGTAAGGCAACTGCTAACAGCTATAAAAGAGGAAATCGACAGTAACACAATAATAATGGAGCACTTTAACACCTCACTTTCACAAATGGACAGATCATCCAAAATGAAAATAAACAAGGAAACAGAAGCTTTAAATGACACAATAGACCAGATAGATTTAATTGATATTTATAGGACATTCCATCCAAAAACAACAGATTACACTTTGTTCTCAAGTACGCATGGAACATTCTCCAGCATAAATCACATCTTGGGTCACAAATCCACCCTCAGTAAATTTAAAAAAATGAAATCATATCAAGCACCTTTTCTGACCATAATGCTATGAGATTAGAAATGAATCACAGGAAAAAAAAATACAAACACATAGAGGCTAAACAATATGTTACTAAATAACCAAGAGATCACTGAAGAAATCAGAAAGGAAATCAAAAATACCTAGAGAAAAATGGCAATGAAAACACGACAATGCAAATCGTATGGGATGCAGCAAAAGCAGTTCTAAGAGGGAAGTTTATAGCTATACAAGCCTACCTCAAGAAACAAGAAAAATCTCAAATAAACAATCTAACCTTACATCTAAAGCAACTAGAGAAAGAAGAACAAACAAAACCCAAAGTCAGTAGAAGGAAAGATATCATAAAGATCAGAGCAGAAATAAATGAAATAGAAACAAAGAAAACAATAGCAAAGATCAATAAAACCAAAAGCTGGTTCTTTGAGAAGATAAAGAAAATTGATAAACCATTAGCAAGACTCATCATGAAAAAGAGGGAGGGTTTCCCTGGTGGTGCAGTGGTTGAGAGTCTGACTGCCGATACAGGGGACATGGATTTGTGTCCCTGTCCGGGAAGATCCCACATGCCGTGGAGCCGCTAGGCCCGTGAGCCATGGCCACTGAGCCTGTGCATACGGAGCCTGTGCTCTGCAACAGTTGAGACCACAACAGTGAGAGGCCCGCATACTGCAAAATAAAATAAATAAATAAATATATAAAGAAAGAAAGAAAGAAAAAGAGGGAGAGGACTCAAAACAATAAAATTAGAAATGCAAAAGGGGAAGTTACATCAGATACCACAGAAATACAAAGCATCTTAAGAGACTACTACAAGCAACTCTATGCCATTAAAATGGACAAGCTGGAAGAAATAGACAAATTCTGAGAAAGGTATAACCTACCAAGACTGAACCAGGAAGAAATAGAAAGTATGAACAGGCCAATCACAAGTAATGAAACTGTGATTACAAATCTTCCAACAAACAAAAGTCCAGAACCAGAGGGCTTCACAGTTGAATTCTATCAAACATTTAGAGAAGAGCTAACACCCATTCTTCTCAAACTCTTCCAAAAAATTGCAGAGGAAGGAACACTCCCAAACTCATTCTATGAGGCCACCATCACCCTGATACCAAAACCAGACAAAGATACAATAATAAAAGAAAATTACAGACCAGTATCACTGATGAATATAGATGCAAAATTCCTCAACAATATACTGGCAAACAAAATCCAACAACACACTGAATGGATCATACACCGTGATAACGTGGGATTTATCTCAGGGATGCAAGGATTCTTCAATATACTTAAATCAATCAATGTGATATACCATATTAACAAACTGAAGAAAAAAACCACATGGTCATCTCAATAGATGCAGAAAAAGCTTTTGACAACATTCAACACCCAGTTATGATAAAAAGTCTCCAGAAAGTGGGCATAGAGGTAACCTACCTCAACATAATAAAAGCCATATATGACAAACCCATGGCAAACATCTTTCTCAATGGTGGAAAACTGAAACCAGTTCCACTAATATCAGGAACAAGAAAAGGATATCCACTCTCACCACTATTATTCAGAATAGTTTTGTAAGTTGTAGCCATGGCAATCAGAGAAGAAAAAGAAATAAAAGGAATACTAATTGGAAAGGAAGAAGTAAAACTGTCATTGTTTGCAGATGACATGATACTATACATAGAGAATCCTAAAGATGACACCAGAAAACTACTAGAGCTAATCAATGAATTTGGTAAACTTGCAGGATACAAAATTAATGCACAGAAATCTTGCATTCCTATACACTAATGATGAAAAATCTGAAAGAGAAATTAAGGAAACACTCACATTTATCACTGAAACAAAAAGAATGAAATACCTAGGAGCAAACCTACCTAGGGAGACAAAAGACATGTATGCAGAAAACTATAAGACACTGATGAAGGAAATTAAAAATGATACCAACAGATGGAGAGATATACCATGTTATTGGATTGGAAGAATCAACATTGTGAAAATGACTATACTACCCAAAGCAATCTACAGATTCAATGCAATCCCTATCAAATTACCAATGTCGTATTTTACAGAACTAGAACAAAAAATCTTAAAATTTGTATGGAGACAAAAAAGACCTCGATTAGCCAAAGCAGTCTTGAGGGAAAATAATGGAGATGGAGGAATCAGACTCCCTGACTTCAGACTATACTACAAAGCTACAGTAATCAAGACAATATGGTACTGGCACAAAAACAGAAACATAGATTAATGGAATAAGATAGAGAGCCCAGAGATAAACACACACACTTATAGTTAACTAATCTATGACAAAGGAGACAAGAATATGCAATGGAGAAAAGACAGTCTCTTCAGTAAGTGGTGCTGGGAAAACTGGACAGCTACATGTCAAAAAATGAAATTAGAACACTCCTTAAACATTATACACAAAAATAAACTCAAAATGTATTAGAGACCTAAATGTAAGATTGGACACTATAAAACTCTTAGAGGAAAACATAGGAAGAACACTTTTTGACATAAATCACATCAAGATCTTTTTTGATCCACCTCCTAGAGTAACAGAAAGAAAAACAAAAATAAACAAATGGGACCTAATGAAACTTAAAAGCTTTTGCACAGCAAAGGAAACCATAACAAGGTGAAAAGACAACCCTCAGAATGGTAGAAAATATTTGCAAATGAAGCAACTGACAAGGATTAATCTCCAAAATATATAAACAGCTCATGCAGCTCAATATTCAGAAAAGAAACAACCCAATCCAAAAATGGGCAGAAGACCTAAATATACATTTTTCCAAAGAAGACATACACATGGCCGAGAAGCACATGAAAAGCTGCTCAACCTCACTAATTGTTAGAAAAATGCAAATCAAAACTACAATGAGGTATCACCTCACACCAGTTAGAATGGTCATCATCAGAAAATCTCCAAACAACAAATGCTGGAGAGGGTGTGGAGAAAAGGGAACCCTCTTGCACTGTTGGTGGGAATGCAAATTGATACAGCCACTATGGAGAACAGTATGGAGGTTCCTTACAAAATGAAAAACAGAAATACCATATGATCCAGCAATCCCCCTACTGGGCATATACCCAGAGCAAACCATAATTCAAAATGACACATGCACTCCAATGTTCATTTACAATAGCCAGGTCATGGAGCAACCTAAATGCCCATTGACAGATGAGTGGATAAAGAAGATGTGGTACATATATACAATGGAATATTACTCAGCCAAAAAAAGGAACAATATTGGGTCATTTTTTGAGACGTGGATGGATCTAGAGACTGTCATACAGAGTGTAGTAAGTCAGAAAGAGAAAAACAAATATCATATATTAATGCATATATGTGAAACCTAGAAAAATGGTACAGATGAACTGGTTTGCAGGGCAGACATTGAGACACAGAGTAGAGAAGAAACATATGGAAACCAAGAGGGGGAAGCGGTGGGAGTGTGGGGGTGGTGGGATGATTTTGATTGACATGTATACACTGATATGTATAAAATTGATGACTAATAAGGACCTGCTCTACAAAAAAATAAATAAAATTAAATTTAAAAAAATTTTAAATAAAAAACAGTCTTGGTATTTAACAAATAGAAATCAGGAGTTAAAAGTATATTCATATTTTCATTCATTAATTTGGTCACTAGCAGCTGCTGTGTACACACTGCCAAATATGTCTAAGTTGACTGTGAAAAGAATTAGTAAAAATTCTTGGTTGCTAAGCTCATCTTTAATGTGCTGCGTTAAATGCAGAAAGTTATTACATTAATTTTTCCTAGTTCCTATTTCCTTTTTATTTGTTAGCCTTATTATTTGCTTTACTTCACATTAATCAAGATTGTGAATTAAGGAAAGAACAAAACACATTAAAATCTTAAGAGATTGTATAAATTTTTGGCAGTATTTGCTTACAAGTAAAACCCAAAGTAAGTCAATCTCTAAAATAAAAATTGGCATTGGAATTATATTATTATCCCCAACATTTCTGATAGTTTTAAATAACCCCTTTGCTAAAGGTAATACCTTTAGTCTATGTCCTTTAATAAATTATAATTTACAACTAATATTATGTAGTTCCACAGAGCTGAATTCTATGGAGTTTTCAAAATAAACATAATTTATTTTGCAAGTAAATACAAAGTTGTAAACTCTGCAGAGTACTTACATTTGTAAGGTATTTTACAAAAGAGAATTCAGGCAATTCCAGGTGCAGCATTTTTTTTTTAATCTAAAAAGAGCAACAGATGATAATTATTTTTGATAGGTCCTTTAAATTCTCGTGTACATATATATTTCAATAAAAAGAGTAAAACATTATGTAACAACATTATGTATTATCTCTGTTTCATTTAATAAAAACAGTTCTGTACTACAATTTTAACTACTGAAAATCATAATAACAACATTTTCAAAAGTCAAGGTGTAATTTTCTCTGGCTCAAACATAATTTATTAGCCAAATTTATAGGCACAATTAAGAGTTTGACATGGATATGTGAACTAAAAAAATTTGAAGTTGCAGAAAGCAATATATTGTGCCCACCATATACTTTATTATAGCTACTAGATAACAGGTTTCTTGTAATAATAACACATTAAAAAGAATGTTACAGCTTTCATTGGGAAAAATAATGTACTGTGGATTTAAGTAAGAAAGTAACAGTATTTTTCTATTTCTATTTTCCCATAATTTTTCCAAATCTTATTGCACGGACATGTGCATGTTATTTCACATAGAAGAATACACTATTCTCACATACATTTGTGGTGCTTGGCTCCTAGAAATAGAGGAAAATCATCCACAATATAAGCATAAAGAAGAGTGTTTCCATTTTACTTGAGGAGAGGTGGTATAGCCCTCTGCTGCTCTTTTATCATCCATAAAAATATTTATAAGTAAAATATTTCCTCACCAAGCTTAGGGTCACTGAAGTCATTATTCTCATGAATAAAACAAGTAAGAACTAATGTGTAATTACTCAAGGTAGAAGACAATAAATGACTTTCTGTTCAAATGGTAATTAGTAAATTTTTGTTTAAATTCCAGTAAAATAAATTATAAACCAACTATATTTTATACATCTATGGAATAGATCCATTACTGCCTTTATTCTGAGTAATTCAAAGCAGGAATGCTTTAGTACTTGAATTGCTTTGCTTATTCTTCCTGGCTTTATATATACTGATTTGAAATTTCCAAAATTTGCTCTTTTAATTTGAATAGAGCCCAACTATTCTCAGATATGACTATCTTGGAAGTTCTATATTGAAATTATAATGATATAAAATGTTATTTGTGAAAAATAATTGAGTTCTTTATTCATGAGTTTCCTGGACTGAACTTGAAAGGATGAACATTATCATTCACTAATATCATCTTTTATATGTGATTGTGAATTGTAATTCATAAATTATAAATAAGAGAAACAATTTGTGTAATCACCAACAATGTTTGAGACATTATGATTTCTAGAAAGTTACTTCCTATTTTAATTATTATTTTATTATAGAAATCATAAATATGCAATAAAATAATATAATTAAAGCCAACAAATTATTATTGCAGTTTTCGAGAAAGAATATTAGTGTAATGAATAGATTCTCAAAGTAAGTCTTTTTATTACTTGAAGGTCTTACTATTTTGGCATTCATTAGTCACCTTAAGAAATCTTAATTTTTGCCCAGTCTAGATGTATTATTTTTTAATGAAATGACTGATGATTAGAAGTGCTTATTTCTCACTGAAGTGAGCAACTCAGTGTTTTCTGTTCTAGAGAATTCTGGGAAAAGTGATTTCCTCCTGTTGTATTTTCTAATGGAGCAATTTTATCAGGGTATTTTCACTATGGCTTAGTCTTTTTTCAGGTTTTGTAGTGGTATGACTCAGGTCAGTAGGGGAAGGAAGATCACATGAGAGGTCTCTGATCTTTTTGTCAGCTATACATGATCATGAGCCTTTCAATGTGATTGAATCATCACATGACCTCTCAGAAACTGGACTAAATCTAGAGGAACAAGGTTTTCAGAGAAATGATGTATTTTTTTCTTAATGTCTTTACAGTTTCTTGTCTTCACAGATTCATGGGAGAATGCAGAAAAGGTAGGCTGGTTAATCTTTGAGATTTTAAGTGCAAATCTTTTAATCTAATTTTACTACATTATTTTGCTCTTTGTCTTTGAAATTTTTTTGCTAATATCAGAACTGAAATATTTTCATCTCTATTAGAATAACCACTTAATATGGTAGGATATGAATGTGAAAATAAAATATAGGCAGAGCACATGACATAACTCCCTCTCACATGAATTTAGTACCATGAAAATTCTTCTTGCATAATTATTTTTCATCTAGAATTTATTTTATTAATTCTCCAAATTATGACTTCATACCTGACCTCAATACTGAGCCCTTAATTTTCAGTTTATATACCTATTGGATTAACCCACGTAAATATTTGATCAATGATTTAAAATCAACATTTTGACTCTATCACATGTGTTCTACTCATCTTAAAATTTTCCCTACATAGATGACAAACTTAGGTACAAAGATTAAGAGCTTGGATTGGGACTGAGACTATATTGATCTGAATCTCAGTTTTTCATTACATAATACTCTAGTTACATTTTAAAGCCCCACATTTTTATTATACTTGAAAAAAAAAGTGTTGTCATAAAGATAAAATAATACAATTTTCTTAATATAGGCTGCAGTAGGAGTAATTTATTATTATATATTAAGTATCTTATTGTAGAAAATTCAGAGACTTTAAATGCCATGGCCGTTATTCATAAACATTAGAGTTGTGTAGTGTTTATCAGTTGTTCTTTTTTTTTTTTTTCTTTTTGCGGTACACGGGCCTCTCACTGTTGTGGCCTCTCCCATTGCGGAGCACAGGCTCCGGACGCGCAGGCTCAGCGGCCATGGCTCACGGGCCCAGCCGCTGTGCGGCATGTGGGATCTTGCCAGACGGGAGCACGAACCCGTGTCCCCTGCATCGGCAGCGGACTCTCAACCACTGCGCCACCAGGGAAGCCCTCAGTTGTTCTTTTTATGTTTTTTGTAACAACGACAGCAGTATTCTTTTTTTTTTTAAACGTCTTTACCGGAGTATAATTGCTTTACAATGGTGCGTGAGTTTCTGCTGTAATACAAAGTGAATCCGCTATACATATACATATATCCCCATATCCCCTCCCTCTTGTGTCTCCCTCCCACCCTCCCCATCCCACCCCTCTAGGTGGTCACAAAGCACCGAGCTGATCTCCCTGTACTATGCAACAACAGTATTCTTGTAACAACAAAAACATAATGACAAAAATAAACCTCTTGAGTGGTCATCTCAAACCTAAACTCTAAAGTTTGAGGACATTATGGGGACAACTCTCAATAGCAGATTAGAAATCCACTTGTTAGAAATCTTTTTTTGTTTGTTTGTTTGTTTTTGACAAACGATGTTGTTTTAGTTGTTACAATTAACACTGGAGTGGGCAAAGCCAGGGGAAAGGGGCGGACCGCCTGGATTTGAGACTGTGGCTGCTGAGGGCCACTTGGGCTGCCTCTTGGGAGACCACATGGACCGTCTCGTGGAGCCGAGTGGCGCACTAGAGGCAGGCCCTGTGTCCACGGATGCATTCTAGGCCCAATTATGTGTGTTTTTTTGTTTGTTTTTTTATTTTTTTTTTTGTAAAATTTATTACATATAATTTTGTTTATTTCTTCTGAAAGAGTATTTCAATCTAGGACAGGAATCATGGAGTCTTTATCATTTATAGGCATTTGTTAAACCATTCCTATTTTGGATTAGTTATTTTATCCTAATTGGTTGCTCATCTCTTGCTCTCAGTGAGGATTAAATGAAATCACAAATGTAAATCCATTATATGTAAATAAATATATTACATATATCATGAATAGTATAAATATATATTTCTATATATTTATTAAAAATATTGAATTATAGCTGATTTACAATGGTGTATCAGTTTCTGCTGTACAGCAATGTGAATCAGTTATGCATATGCATATATCCCATATATCCACTCTTTTTTAGATTGTTTTCCGATATAGGTCATTACAGAGTACCGAGTAGAGTTCCCTGTGCTATACAGTAGGTCCTTAGTAGTTATTATATATTTCTACGTAATGGATTCACATGTATATATATATATGTATATACACAAATATGTCTATATATAAATGCATTTAATGCATATGAACTATCATTAAAATTATAGTGCTCACTTTGGATTTTGAAAAGTAGTGCTGTCCATAACATAATCAATATTGCAATCATTTCCCTCAACCACTTGATACATATATTAAATTTATGGCAGATTTTCTAGATGCCATTAATTTGTCATTGTTTTAAGCTCAACTATATCCATCATTTCACTTATAAACTGTCAGATGAGATTTGCAGATGAATGTTAAGGTAGCAATGATAGCAAGGCTTTTGAGCCACAGAGCCAAGTTGAAAAGCAAATGCTGTCTTAATCAAAGATATGTCTTAGTAAAAGCAAAGGATAATGCAAAGTATGCACTAGCTGAGTGCCTGAGATGAAAATGTCATACTTTTGCTATTATATTCTTAACTGTATATATTCTTAGGCAAATTGAATACATGTATATTAATGCAGTTTTTCACTATTAGTCCTTTTATTCATGTATCTGTTCTCTTTTTTGGAATATGACCATCTATATTTATATGTATATCTACAACTATATCTATATGGAAGTTTTACCCTTTTTTCCTTTTTCCTTTCTGATCACCAGAATAAACATGTTTGTTATAGATAATTTGGAAAGGACATAAAAATGCAAAAGAACAGTGCAAATACTAGATTTTGTAAGCTACAAATTATATATTCATGTCAACTAAAACACATGCCATATCAAAATATGTCCTTGGTCTATTTAAGAATTAATTAAGAAAATTAAGTATTAAAAGAGGGAATTTGAGTGATTCTGAGATTTAATTTATACCTGGGAAGTGTGCATTCCCAGGTATAAATATAAATTTGAATCTGTAGCATAGAGCATACTAATAAAAATAATAAAGCTTTCCACTTAAATCCTTTAAAAGTAGTCACTGTATTTTCTAGATGTCTGGTTCTCAGGGCAGGTATTGGATAAGCCATAGTGTTTTCACCATGCAATGACTATAAATTCTTTAGTTTCAGTAAAGAAGTAAGATGTTCAATTATCAGCAAAATTACAGCAATCAAATGAACTTTTCACCGATAATCACCAAAGAAGCTTACTCTGGGTACAACCTTCTTTATCATCCTCAAGCATCAACAGTGTTAAAAAAAGATTTCCCTCAAATTAAGAATTAAACAATTAAAATCTATAGTTTCACTTTTAAGGTTATAGAATTTGATTAGATACTTTTAAGACCCTCTTTGTTTAAATACAAAATAGTGTTTCATTATATTGAGATAACTCCCAAGTTTCAAACATTGAATCATAATAATAGCAAATTATATATGAAAAAGCAAGGAATTTCCATGACATTTTGGAAGGTTACTATAACTTGGTATAAAGTAATAAAACTACTTTGGTTTAGGAATTATGTGGTCATAATTCTATTTTATTTTATTAAATTCTTTTACATTGTCAAAATTTTAAATTTAAAAATTGATGAAATGTGAATCAGAAATATTCAGTAAATTTTCTAAGTTAACACAGCTCATTAGAGGATGAACTTGAATCAGAATTCATATCACCTGTGTTTTTTTAAATGTTCATTTTTACTTTCCAACTTTTTCTCTGCAAAGCATTCATCTTTATGTACTGGAACATTGATGGTGAATAAAGATAATTCTTAGTTACTTAGTCCAGAGAATATCTACCAAGATAAAAGACATTTATTCCACGTATGTTTGCTATCATAGACACTTTGGCTTTGTATGTCATCATTAGTAATGTCATTTTTTCCAGAAGCACATTACATTTTTGGCTTTCTGTTAATGACCAACCTGTGTTATTTAGCAGAAAATTGCTCCGATTTCTTTTTCCCAGATAGTAAATAAAACATATGAAAATGTACAATACCAGTGGGATTGGCTTATAAAGTCTCAAAATGAATCCATACTGGGTGTTGTAATTATTTCCAGAAAGAAAAATTGAAAATAGCATCAGCATTTTTGTGAGCCAAAACAATTAAGATCTGTTCAATTTTGTCCTTGCATCAATATGTGATTAAAGCTAGATTTACTTTCTTTCAGCTGGTCACATTTCTGAGTCAATGCAACCTCTAGAATGAATAATGCATCAACTTAAATTAGTTATGTTTAAAAAAATCATTTCAAGGATGTGAACTAAACATCACCTTAAACAGATTCACAATCTTGGAATACTTTGGAATGCATATCAAAATGTAAATTCACAACAGTTTTTGCAGATTAATTTACCCAAATACCCCCAGGAAACTTTACTTCTTGTTAAAAAGAGAGTTAGAGTTTGAACTCATTAACACATATGTTTCAGACGCTTTGTGGCATTCCAGTATAATATTTGGCTACTTTAAAAATTTTGTAGAGTACAGCATCTGATAATATTTTAGCTTATTTTTATTTTTAACTTTAAGAAAGTAATAGCATGTCTTAATTTTTCATTTCTTCCTCAGTAAAATATTGCTCAAAATCAGTGATTTATAGTCTAAAACAATGAGCTTTAATATTAGTATTGTACAGTGGAAAAAGCAGTGGCTAGAAGGCTACGTGTTTCTATGCTTTTATTGTCTGTGATGTAAATTAGCTTTGTCATATGGAGTCAGTCTCATGTTTTATCAGGGAGGCAGTTAAAGCCTTAAATGAGCAGAATGGACTAGAATACGAAAGATGTAAACCTACGAAACAGCAACTCCCCCCTCCCCCCGCTTTGTTTTTCTGTATAGGCTAATAACTGGTTAAAGAAATAAGTTGAAGCTATTAAAAGTCTCTAAACCATTCTATCAGTATAAAACTAGGCAAATATATTTAGTTTGAAAGTGCCAAATCCTGAATCAGTATCTCATTTGTTTGCATACAGTTTCTACACTTAAACATTTTAGATGGGATATATTGCTATTTGCTATGTTACGTGGAATTTGTAAGAACATATTGATATTACTCAGAAATCAGCAATGACTAAATTAGACATACATTATCTTACCAAAGGAGCACTTGAGTATGCATATCTGATTGAAGAGGGTGATATAATGGATTGAGTGACATTTCCAAAGGACTATGTGAAAATGTATCATTTTATAAGATTCCAAATGCCTCAGAAGGGATTATATGCCCCTCCAGAAATTCTCTTCAGGGTAGAATGACCATATAGCCCTGTATTCTGACTAATCAAACACATAAAAAAGAGATGAAAAAAATATGTTTTGTTCCATTTGATTCCAGTAGCCATAATTTTCTGATTCTCTTGGAAGAATCATCTAAATTTAGTATGGACTATTTGAATGATATTCTTTGCAGTAATAGCTAAAATACTAAGCTGTGATGGATGGGAGCATTGGAAAGATATTATATTTTAGGATTTTAAAGACTCTGGTTCAATTAGTGAAATAGCAGCAAAGTTCAGCTGCTAGTCACAGAGATGGCACAAAACTGGCTAAGGGAAACTTGAAAGTGGCATTAATATTCTCTGAGATTTAATCAGAAATGGGAGTGGGGAGCTTATTGGACTGTCTTTGCCAAATTAAGTATTGCTTGAGACTTGATATTGGGATTTCTGTGAAAATAAACACACAAAATAAAGCCAGAAATAGAGACAGAAAGGCCAGAGGAATATTTTGTTTCCCCCCCTCCCTTCAAACTGTTTAGTCTCCTGAAACTTACATTTCCTGGTATTACAAGGTGAACTATACAGTGCAGAAGAAAAAAGGTTCTTCTCTGAAGCATGTGGCAAACCTTCAACAATTTTAGGTCTGACATTTCCTGCAGTTGAATCTGATGAGAAACAGATCAAAGTCAAGGTGAATGTTTTTCCTCACTTTCACTTGAGAGTCGGAGTTAGATTGTGTAGCAATTGGTATAAAAACTTGCTACTAGCAACATAACAAAGAGACCTTTCAAGACAATCTAAGTTTATCATGAAAAGCATAAACATTGTTGCCTTTTTTTTTTTAATTTTAGTTTTAACACTGTGAAGTTTTGCTCTCTTCTATTGAAGAAATTAGATATATCCCAAACTAGAAAAACCCATTATATGTATATTCAATTTTAGGTAATTTCCATTTTTATGACTTTTTTCTCTGCCATGGGACAATTGTATCAATATTTTAGTGGGCAAGATATAGAATTCCCTTGAGAAAATTTTCTTCAAGATAACTAAATATATAGGAGGCTGTAAGGTCTCACTCACGTAGCATTCCTTGATGTGATATCCCTCATCCAACATTAGTTTCCTATTAGCTGTCAAGTTAGAAATAACATACTTAACTCACAAATTTAAAATGTCCACAGTGTACTTATGTACCTTAGGTCACCCCTCCAGTGCATGTTTGCATTTATTAAAAGACAAAAATTGAGTTGAGAATATGTCTCTACATCAATTCCAGTATGGATACAGGGTTTACAAATTCAGAGATTTGGCCATTTATGTCTCTCCATGAACTTGAATTAATATCATGGATTATCTAATTATATAGTTAGATATAACCTTGACTTTGTCTACTATATTGATATCTATTGCAGTAAAGGATTATCAATTAAACTATAATATTCATACTGTTTCGGGTGATAGAATCCCAGGAATAAATCACTATGAGATTGCCAAGGTATGCACATAATTTAAATAGAAAATGTGGTTAATTAAAAGTGTTTTTTTCACTATTTTAGGTTCTGTCCAAGAGACTGCATATAGGCAAATTAAATATTTATACACACACACAAACAATGTAAATATGTGTGTTTTCTTCTGATAAGAAGGTGGATCTTTATTTTATAATAAGTTATAAAATATGGAATTGAATGCCTTATTAAAACTAATACATAGCATATTTTGAAGCAGGACAAAATATTTCTTCTGTTTCAATTAAGTTTAGAAAGTGAAGCCAACACAGAGCTTTTAGAAGCTGGTACAATAAAACTATTTCAATTATACCCTAAAAGTCTGAAGAAAATTGAAAGACTGATATTAAGAGACTTTGACAGAGGTTCCCATAGTTCCCTAGTGGTATAAGTGCCAAAAGCTGACCATTTATTTCTATTTTTGCATGTTTTGAAATAAACAGTACTATTGGAACATGACATACCTTTACACTTGATATTAGATTGGAAAAATCTGTATACAATGAGACATATAACTGGAAAGAATCTCATTCATCTAGGACAACACAACAGAAACAATGAAAGGAAAATGGTGTCTATGAGAAGAGTTCCTAATTTGAAACAATGAACAGTGTAACAATATACATTTAATAAACTTGAGTAAACCCATAATGTAAAAAACAAACAAGAAAACCACTTCTAATATAATGAAACTATTTCACTTAATTGGCCTAAGTAATTGCTTGTTTTATGTATTGTAGTCTTAAAATTAGGTCAGTATATTCAGATCAAGTAAATATTTCCAAGTTTCTACCTAGGCATGTAATCTAACTCAAATGAAAAAGTGGAGCAGTTAATCATATTTTTATTGATTTAATTTTTAATCAGTGATTTGCAATAGTTTTTAGTTATATCCACAGGAAAGTAAAGTATAAGTCATCTTCATTACGAAGACCTTGCTATGTGCCTTTTTGGCTAGAATAAACTACATCCCCCAGAATTCCCTTTCCTTTTATATTTCAGTTAGTGTGGGCTACAAGGGAGATTGTCTCTGGGAGTTGGAGGGCAAAGGGGAGGTAGTAACCATTTTACAAAACTCACTTGTTTCTGATCTCCTGGGTCAACCTGTTGTCATGAAGCTGCAGTTGTGTCTGTGTTTGTTCTCTTTCTCCTGGATTTCCCTCAGTTTCTCTGACTCATGGGTTGTATATTTATGTTCAGTTTCATCTGAAAGAGTCCAGGATCCTGCAGTATATCCTTGTTACCAGGGTCAGAGGGAAAACTTATAGAAAGCAAAAGATCAGTGTTTACAGGGACTGAGAATGGGTGAAGATCATAAACAAACTTCAGAATGATGAAAATATTCTGTATACTGTCGTGGTGATGGTTATATGACTATATATTTTTCAAAATTGTCAATCTCTTTACTTAAAAGAAGTGAGTTTTATGGTATGTAAATTATAACTTAATAATTCTTACAAAAAAATAAGGAAATACACAACAATAAGTTTTTCGACCCTTCTGGAAACTACAAAATCAAATTAAGATAACTGTGATGGTATAACATAAAATTGTATAGCAGGCCATGTTAGCATCACATTTATTTCGTATACTTCCTAATTTTTTAATCTTGTAACTGGGTATATTAAAAAAATGGGTGGTTTTGTTTTCAAAGTTATGTTTTGAATTTGGATATCTCAAATTAATAATAAACTATCATATATATGTATATATATATGTATGCATATGTGTGTGGTATAATTTCTAAATGTGTATATTTAATTTCAAATTTATTAGAATTATATGAATCTATATTTATCAGTATTTAAATTTGTTCTATTAGTTCTTCCTTGAAAAGACAATATACTGCATAATTGCATGAAACAAACTTGTTATGAGAATGAGCAGTAATTATGTATTCTGACAAGCACAATAATTTCTTATAAAGCATTTAATACTTGTCAGTCCACTAGGCATTTTACTTAATTTATTATATTCAATACTAAGATTAATCTGAATTAAGAGAGTCATGTGCTCTCTGAATTTGGAAATAAAAGCCAAATTTCAATGTCATCATGTGTGTAATGAACGATTTGCTAAAAGATATGTAAAATTGCCTATAAACTTAAAATCCTGAGACTTAATAAAATGTAACATAAGTTACTTGTTTTGTCTCACCTTTTAATAGTTTAATAATAGACATTCAATATGTTTCTTAGGCTGACATTAATTTGGTTTCCTTTATTTAACAGTGCTAAATTAAACATTCCTATAAAGCATTCTGATATTTTGATCCTAGATTTTTCTGTTTTCCTTTTGAATATATTTCCAGCAGCTAGATTTATCACTTTGTTTTTTGCTTTATATATATATTTCACTAATTTCCATTCTATATTTAATATAATGCCTCTAATTTTCTTTTCTCTTTACTAGTATACATTTTTTACCTTCTAGGATACATTTCATGGTTTTACCATTTCAATTATAGTGTAAGAAATTTACAATAATATACTTTCATTTTTCCCCTACTGAAAATTGTATTTTGTTGCCTCCATGTCCTGGCTATTGTAAATAGGGCTGCAGTGAACATTGTGGTACATGTCTCTTTTTGAGTTATGGTTTTCTCAGGGTATATGCCCATTGACAGATGAATGGATAAAGAAGATGTGACGTATATGTACAATGGAATATTACTCAGCCATAAAAATAAATAAAATTGAGTTATTTGTAGTGAGGTGGATGGACCTAGAGTCTGTCATACAGAGTGAAGTAAGTCAGAAAGATAAAAACAAATACCGTATGCTAACACATATATATGGAATTTTTAGGAAAGATACTGATGAACCTCATGGCAGGGCTGGAATAAAGACATAGACATAAAGAATGGACTTGAGGACATGGTGGTAGGGGTGGAAGCTGGGGCGAAGTGAGAGTAGCAGCGACATATGTACACGACCAAATGTAAAATAGATAGCTAGTGGGAAGCAGTAGCATAGCACAGGGAGATCAGCTCCGTGGTTTGTGACCACCTAGAGGGGTGGGATAGGGAGTGTGGGAGGGAGGGAGATGCAAGAGGGAAGAGATATGGAAACGTGTATATGTATAGCTGATTCTCTTTGTTATAAAGCAGAAACTAACACACCACTGTAAAGCAATTATACTCCAATAAAGATGTTAAAAAATAAAAATAATAAAAAATAAAAGAGGGAGGGGATATAAGGATATATGTATGCATATGGCTGATTCACTTTATTGTACAACAAAAACTAACACAGTATTGTGAAGCAATTATACTCCAATAAAGATCTATAAAAAAAATAAAAGAAAATTGTATTTTGTCATAAATTTTACTTTTAATATATTACAAACTCCATTCTACATTGTTCCTACTTTTGTTTAAAGAGTTTGAAATAATCATTAAAAATCTTATATGGGGCTTCCCTGGTGGCACAGCTGTTGAGAGTCCGCCTGCTGATGCAGGGGACACAGGTTTGTGCCCCAGTCCAGGAAGATCTCACATGCCGCAGAGCGGCTGGGCCCGTGAGCCATGGCGGCTGAGCCTGTGCGTCAGGAGCCTGTGCTCCGCAACGGGAGAGGCCACAACAGTGAGAGGCCCGCATAACACACACACACACACACACAAAAATTATATGTTTAACCATGCAGTTACCATTTTCAGGGCCAAAATTTATTTATTATATTGATCCATATGCCCATCTGGTATCATTTTTCTTTTGTCTGAAGCATTTCTGACATTTATTTTACTGCCACAAGTCTATTGATGTTGAATTATTTTATGTTTTATGTATTTGATAATGCCTTTGTTTCATGTTTTTTTGTTTGTTTGTTTGTTTGTTTGTTTTTTAAGATGTTTTCTGTGGCTAAAATTGACAGGCATTTTTTTCTTCCATTCAGTACTTTAGAAATGTCACTTCACTGTCTTCTGTCTTGTATTCTTTCTCATTAGAAATCTGCTGCAATCTTCATCTTTGTTCCTCTGCACATAATGAGCCCTTTATTTTCCTTTTCTGGATTTTAAAAATTCCTCTTTTTCATTACTTTGCAGTTTCTTTGTGATGTTCCCTACTGTAGTTTTCTTCACATTTTGGGGGAATTGGAGTCCTTTGAGCTTTTGAAACTTAAGGTTTGTAGTTTTCATCAAATTTAGAATATTATCTGCCATTATTTCTTCAACTATTTTTCCTGCTCCATCACTCTGTCTCCTTTTTTTTTAAGGAACTCTAATTTCATTTATTTGGGGCCACTTGAAGTTATCTTACAGCTTACTGATATTTTGTTAATTTTTAAATAATTTTTTTCTCCATATTTCATTTTGGATAATTTATGCTTCTGTTTCATGTTCCTTTTTAAAATTGAGGTATAGTTGATTCATAATACTATATAAGTTTCAGGTGTACAACATAGTGATTCACAATTTTTAAAGATTATAGTTATTATAAAATGTTGGCTATATTCCCTGTGCTGTATAGTATATCCTTGTAGCTTATTTATTCTTTCATTCATTATTCATTTTAATTATTTTTTATCTGCAATTCTTAAACTGTCATTAATTCCATTTGGTGCTTTGTGGTTATCATCTTTAGAAGTTTAATTATATGTTTTTTAAAAAAAATATTTTCTATGTTGCTAACTTTTTGAGCATATGCAATGCTGTTATAATAACAGCTACAAGTGTCTGCTAATCCTAATATTTCTGTCAGTTCTGCATCACTTTCTATTGATTGATATTCCTCACCATTATGGGACATGACACATTCACCTGCTTCTCTGTATGTCTAGTAATTTTTTACAGGGTAACATATTTTTAAAAATGTCCTTGTTGTATGTCATATGTTATTTCTATAAATATTCTTGAAATTGAAATACAGTTAATTGACTTTAAAACAGTTTTATTCTTCTGGGCTTTACTTTTAAGGTCTGTTAGATGAGTACAGTCTGTGCCCAAACTAGTATTAAATATTTACCACTACTTATGTAAGATCTTTCTCTATGCTCTTACCCAAGACCCAGTGACTTGAGTTTTTCCATTCTGGCTGGTGGTATTCCTAGCTCTGTGTACATCTGGGCACTATTCCTTCTAATCTGTTGAGGTGGCTCTTTCAAAGGCCCAAGGTGACTTCCTCTAATTCATGAGCTGATCAGTACTCAGCTGAAAACTCAAGGATACCCTCTCCCCCTGGTACTCTTTCTTACAGAGTCTAGTCACTTCAATCTCCATGGTTTATCAGCTTAATCTCCTTAACTCAGTTTTCTGGGTTATTCCTAGATCCCCCCTCCCTGTACTTCAGTCAGGAAACCCGCTTATGGAAGTAAGCTGGGTCAATTGTAGGCTTATCTTATTTGTTTCTCATCTCTCAGAGATCACTGTCCTTTACTGCCTAATGTTTACTGCTCGTTACAGTTTATTTTTCTCATGTTTTGGTTGTTTCAAGTGGGAGCCTGGATCAGGTCCTGTTACTCCATCTTGGTTGGAAACAGAAACCTGTAATTCAATATGAGATTGTTGAACATATTTCAATAAAAGTGAATTTCTTTTTCATGTAGGAATCTAAACAGTATGAATATATATTCTGCCAAATGCCACAGTATGGATTGTCTTTCATAAACACGGTATTGAAACAAAGCAGAAATCATATTGATTAATAATGGAAGAAGTGATTCCTGGTCAATGAACTGGCACAAATGGCACTTTCTTGAGTATCAACATGTTGTACACATGTGCTTTTTGCATAAGTATATGTATAAATTTGTACTATGTGCATCCATTTTCTAATCTACAAGGTTACAAATTATGTTAATTCTGAAGTTCAAAATCAGAAAATATTTTACTGAAATGACTATGTAAAGATTAGAACATTAAGTTTATTCACATCTTAGCTACTGCTTGATTCTATGCAAATAATTTTGCTTTGTGATGTTGGGTGACTGGAAAAGTCACTTGACTAACCAAAATTTTCAGTTAAACTCTTGTAATCCAAGACAGTTTGTAGTATATTGAGGACAATATTAAAGAGAACACATTTAGACAAGCACAATAAACTTTAGGATATTTTTGCTTTATATATATATTATATATATATATTTATATATATTTTTTATATATATATATATATATATTTTTTTTTTTTCCGTATGCGGGCCTCTCACGGTTGTGGCCTCTCCTGTCGTGGAGCACAGGCTCCGGACGTGCAGTCTCAGCAGCTATGGTTCACGGGCCCAGCCGCTCCGCATCATGTGGGATCTTCCCTGACCAGGGAATAAACCCATGTTCTCTGCATCGGCAGGCGGACTCTCAACCACTGTGCCACCAGGAAAGCCCTTTGCTTTATATTTTAAAAATTTTATATGACTTTAGTTTAACGGTCTGTATCATCTTACCTATTTACAAATATAACTTAATGTTATTATTTATAAATTTTGATTAATATTCTACTTTAAAGTTCCTACCCTGAATATCCTTTAAAGATTTTCCTTTACCTCTTTGGATTGGCAATGGCATGTCCTTTGCTTGGATTCACTCAGGTAGTAAGACAAAAACAAATAACTGAAGCAAAGAAACAAAATTATTTTTCCCCAAGATTAAGAAGTTTCATTGCCAGCTAAGTATTCCTAGTTCTTGATTTGCTTTATGCATATCTGCAAGAAAAGTTATTAAAACAAGATTCCTAGTTTTCCTTGAAACAGTATTAACTATGCCTAATACAAGATCTTGGCAGTCTATTGTCAACTTAGTGTTACACCTTCTGTGAATGAGTGATGACAGAAATCCCAATAGTACCTTCCAGTACTGGCCACCATGATTTGTTTTTAGCCAAAGGAATTAGAGGAACATGTGAGGTTGCCTGGAAATTTTTAGTCGTACACTTAAATAAATAAATTGTATTATTTTATTAATTTCAAATATATTTATAAATGTATTATGTGTTATGGAAATATTAATGCATATATGATTAGAAATAAAAGGACCCTTCCCTTTTCTTATCACACCATCCCCATCACCACCAGTCAGAGATTATCATTATTAAAAAGTTTAGTGTATATGTAGGCAATCATCACATAGCTGGTTAAAAAAGTAGAGACTGATGTAAAGCTGTTAGATATAGGACAATGAAGTAACACCTTCCTCATAAGTTTAGGTACCTGCCTCATACAGTGGTTGTAAGGATCAAATGAGTTAATATTTTTGAAGATCTTAAAATATTCCCATTTACCTTTCTAAAGTTTTCTATGGTAATTTATTTGTTGGTGTACCTACACATTTATTTCTATGAAGGAAGGGAAGTTGAATCACTGGATCAGATTTGGTCCCAGAATTCCTGATGTGCTCTGTGATACCTGCTTGACAGGAATGACAGTGGAAATTGTTTTCTCTGAACTGGGCACTCTAAATGGAGGTAGTGGAATTCCAAGACAAGAGTCAGCACAAAATGGCCAAAATAAGGTGGAGGTGAGTAGTGTAATGGAGACCATGTCATGGCTGTAATCGAATGGTTTTACATAAAGAGGTTTCTGACATTGGCTAATAGATAATGGGAAACCTAGGGATGAAATAATGATGATGATGGGACCATCACCATCATCATCAACAATAGCAGTAACAACAATAACTAAAAGGTTCTTGACTTATGAAGTAAAAAATTTCCAGGACCGCTGATTAAAAGTCTGACTTAAGTCACAAAAAGAGCATCACAGTCCAGTTCCCAGGCTAAAAGCTTACTGTAGCCCCCAAAAATCTATGAATGAAAAGACAGCTGAGTATGCTTGAGGAAGAACTCCATACCCCCACCACCAAATTGTAGTATACGTCTTCCTGCTAACTTTTCCCAAAGTTTGGCTATTTACTGTGCAGTGGGGAAGGGAGTACAACTAGAAGTTGCTTGGAAATACTGGTTACGAATACTGAATTGACAGTCATTCCTGTAGCCCCAGGAAGAATATGGGATTATGGAATTGAGATGATTAATGGAGTTTTGGGTTCTGTAACAGTAAGTCCTGAAATGCACCCTGTGATGAATTCCTCAATTTCAGATTGTATAGCTTCAATGGATATATTTAGCGACTATCAGAATCTTCACACTCATCTCCTGATCCATGAAGTGAGGGGTTTTACAATAGTATTGTAGAGATTATTGCCACTACCAGTTTTCACCCAAGAACATGAAAGATGGAAGGTTGTTGATTGCTAACACATCCCACATCCTCATTTAATACACCTAATTGTCCTCTGTAGAATACAGAATGATCTTGGAGAATGACAGTGCATTTTGTAAGCTAAAACTGATGGTGGCTCCAATTGCAGTGGCTGTTCCAAATCTAGTTTTGATGTTAGATAAAAGCCAACATATTCCCTGGCAACGGGTATATAATACACACACACACAAATGCATATATATATATATATATATATATATATATATATATATATATATA